>NC_072029.1:16518468-16846218 GCF_027791375.1 Indicator indicator
TCAATAACAACCAAATTATTGTTTCTTGTGATGTACAGACAGGACCTTAGTTTTATATTTGCTCTTTTAGAGTCTGCTGCTGGCATGCAGGGGAAATAGAAACTATAGCCTGAACATCTCTGAAGGCTGATGAACCTTTGTGGCCTTTCACTGCTGGTCTTCTTTGTGTCCTTTGATAAGAGAGGTCTCCAGGGCAATGCTCATATGCAGGTGACTTTGTTACCCCACAGGTAGGAATGCAAGTAACAGTAAAGCTGAAGAGAGAGTTTTGAAGTCTCAGGCTGTCTAATCATAGGAAATAATTTGGAAATAAGTTGTAGGCAATTCCTGTGGGGGTTTGAGTTGTGTTTTATTAACCTATCTGTAATTTTAAAATCAGGAATACATGTAGGAGCAGATTTTTCAAACATATTTATGTGTGTATTTTCCAATTAGAACAATCATTTCAGAATTTGATTCCTAAGCAAGTATTTGGTTATCAGTGCTGCAGAAATGCTGTTTATTTTCATAGGTTTGTTCATGCATTTAATGTTAAGTGTATTGCTTTTGCTCAATCTTAGCAAATGCTTGTCACAGTCTCATTGCAAATACATTGTGCATCCAGCCTCTTTTGATATGTGGTTAGAGTCTGAGGTATTATTAATCATTTAAAGTATCAGATCCAAGCTTTATTGATATTATGAGTTCAAGGAAAATATCTCAAAAATTGAATGAATAAATGCGATAAATGTTGAATCAATCAGTTTTCTAGTCTGGAAAAATATGAAATGAAAGAACCTGACCAGCAAGCAGAAAAACAGGGAATATAGTATGTGTAGTAGAATAAGTAAAGCTCAGCTAAATCTGTAGAGCCTGTAGCTCTCACATAGACCTTGTTAAGTCAGTGTGAGTTTTGTCTGAGCTTGAACTGATTGAAAACAGTTTTAAAAAGAAAATAAACCCCAACGGTAAATTGCTATGCTTTGTGAAAGTCAGTAGAGCAAGGTGTAGATTGCTCTCATGTCTCTGGTGTATAGGCCTTGTGGAAATGAGCCTTTGCTTTATGCAACCTTTGGAACTCTGAAGGCATCTTGAAGGAGAGCCCTGATGATAATCAGACTGAGAGGATACTAAAGACTTCACAGGGACTCTACCACTTTTCTGAGCAGATTACTGGATTCATTCTCTGATTTCACTCTGTGTTGTTTTCCCATTGACTGTAAAGCCAAATGAGGTAGCATGCTTCTGAGAGCAGCCCTGCTGAGGAGGACTTTGTGGGTACTGGTGGATGAAAAACCAGACATAAGCTGGCAATGTGCACTTGCAGCCCAGAAAACCAACCTTTCCCTGGGCTGCATGAAGAGAAACGTAACCAGCAAGTTGAAGGAGGTGATTGTCCTTCTCTACTCCACTCTGGAGATACCTGGTTTTGCCAGGAGAGGTTTAGATTGGGTATTAGGAAAAATTTCGTCACTGAAAGGGCTGCAAATCACTGAAACAGGCTGCCCAGGGAAGTGCTGGAGTCACCTTCCTTGGAGGTATTTAAACAATGTGTAGATGTGGTGCTTAGGGACCTGGTTTACTGGTGGACTTGGCAATGCTAGCTTAACAGTTTGACCTGATGATTTTAAAGGTCTTTTCCAATCAAAAAAGTTCTATGATTTAGGCTATCCTGAACCCAGGAGTGGTAGTTGACAAATAACAAACCTAAAGCCATCCCTGAGCTTATAATGGTCCCTGTGCCAGGGATCTCCAGAATGGATCAATAAACTTAACCACCCTCCCCTCCCAGCAGGGATGGCTGGTTCTAGCATGGGGGACTGTTTAATGAAATCTAAATTTCCTTTTTTCAGCTTTAAAGCAAACAAATGGATTGTAGATTGCTTGCAGTCTTGTTACATTTTTTTTTAAGAACTTATCTTATTTCTCTATAGGCTTTCTTCTGTGCCCTTGTCTGCCACAGCTCACCCAGTAGTTGAAGACTCTCTTAAAATAATTGTCTTACTGTGGAGGATATTAATCTGTGTGTACTTGCTATGCAGAACAAGTACTTGGAGTCTTTGATAATCAACCATCAAAACACCTCAATTTCTTAGTTAAATTATTTTGAAGCTTGCCTCAGGCTTCCTATAAGCACAATTTATTGGCCGGCAGCTGTGGTGATTTTCAGTGGGGTTGGTTTGTAGTTTTCCTCTTGCAGCATCTCCTGCTGCTTGCAGCTCTCAGAGCCCAAAATGCAAGTGCAGCTCTGAAAGGCCATGCAGGTGTGTGGCACATGGCTGCAGTGACAAATGTGTGTGAGTAGCTATGCTAAACACTGTGCCAGCTCAAACTGTATCCCCCTGGGAGCTCCTATATGACTGTGAAAGATAGGTGCCCTCCTGTGGGCATCCTGCTGCTCTTCCTTTGTGCATGGAGAGGTGGGGCTTGCCTTGCCTGCGTGAGGAGCTTTGGTTTAGGTTTTGAGCAGGATGCTAAGGAACTTTTGGTATGCTTTCTTTTGATTTTTTGCTTCTAAGCCCATTCAAACAGTGGGAGCTGAAAGCATCCCTCCCTCCTGCCTGTGTAACAGCAGTAATTTCAGCAGTTGTTCAGGAAACCAACTTCTCTCCTTGTCCCATTGCCCTCAGGTCAGGATATGGCCCTCAATATCAAGATAGACATTTATTTGCATTGACAAACGTGTGGACCCTAGTGCAATTCATTTTTGGCTGGGGAAGGCATTTGGAGGTAAGCCATTAATTATCTTTTCTTCAGCAGACACTGAATGTTTCATTTCAGAGTCACTGTGAATGTGTCTGCCTCATTGCCTGCCTAAGCTGGGCAGAAGGTTTGGTGTCATATTTGTTTGTTTAACCTCAGTATAAGGTTTCCCTACCTCTTCAGGTTCACAGCCTTTCCACAGAGCTGTTTAATGGTGAGAGAACTTTGCTGGGCAACCTGAGCTGTAAATCCAACAGAATTGTGCTGTTTGCAGTTACGCAGTTGTTGCAATTCCTCTATCGTGCCAAAAGTGGCAGCAGTAAGGGAAGACAAGCAAGGAGAGATGTTGTGAATCTAGAGAAATGGTCAGAGCTGTGGCTTTCCGTTGAGGAATGTGGCACTGATGTTTGGGATAAGATTATTGAAAGAGAGAGTTGGCTGCTTTTGTATTCAAAGCCTGTGATATTAGTAAGTAAATAAAACAAGTGGCACTAAAGAAAGTATCAACACATATATAAAGAAAGTAACAACACATATATAAAGAAAGTATCAATACTTATATGAAGAAAGTAACAACACATAATTTCCTTTGGAAAATAACCCTACAGGATACAAAATCTGCTGCAGGGATAACTGTGCATGGTTCCTCACTTAAGAACCATATCAGGGACCAGACTCGAAAAATGATCTGTCATGGATTTTTTAACTTCTCTGTCATTTAGCTGCAAGGAAGAGGAGTCCAGTGCTGTATTTTGTCTATGCACTTTGGTCATGGTTCTGTTTTGGCCTGAAGTGTTTTCTGAAGTCCTTTCAAATTCTCTACCATAAAAGATAAGAGGACACTAAGTGGCATCCAGAACTCTTCCTTCAAACACTAAGACACAAGTCAGATTGGGAGAGGGGCAGCAGTCAGGGGAAGGACTGGGGAAAATTTGCTTCCCTTTGGAGTAGCTGGAGTTTGCCATCAGTGAAAATCTGGAATGCACTCACTGTAATGAAAAAATAGCAGGTAGTTAACAATGCTCTTTTTCCCCCCAAGACTCTGTGGATATCCACCAGTAATGATTTACTGTAAGAACTCCATGAAAAGCAGTGTTCAATCTTGCTGCCTTCCGCTTTGAAGGTCACAGAGAGACAGCTGAGTGAACCTCATCAGTGGCAAATGTAAAGCACAAAATACTGTCATTGGGCACAGAAAAGAAGGAGCCAAGTCTTAATCACATTAACAGATTCTCATACACTTTCTCCATGCTATTTTATAAAGTGCTTATGTAACTGAAAAGGTTAACCTTGAAAGAAGAAAGCTAGAAAAAGTATTTTTACAGCTTCTTATTTATAGCTTTACTACAGTCAAGGAATTAGTTTGCATTTTACAAAGCCAAAAAGCGAGGGAGGAGAGAGGAGGAAGGATCTGAATAAGGAGAGGTATTTGCATGGGTCTCAGAATTGTAAAGGAAAACTAAAATTCCAAGGAGTTACTGCTGTCATGCAGACATGCAGACATGCAGGCAAATCCTAGACTGGAGCAGGACTCAGTATTCAGGCAACATCAACATTTTTTGTTAAGCTACCGCCAGCCCCACTGACAGGTTTTGGCACTTTATAGTTACAGTTAAAAAAAAAAAAAAAGAAAAAAAGAAAATTCCTGACGTCACTGAAATTGTTAGAAATTAGTTTCTCATCCATCCAGCAGATGAGAGGTTCAGCAGCACACAGCACATGCACGTCTTACAAAAATTCTGGAGGAAAAGCCTTTGATGAGTTCACAGCTAGGAAGGTCTGTGCTTCCATGTTTCTCTCTAAAACCGGCACTCCATTTCCCTCAGAGTTTCTTACCCTCTTCCTTGGGCACAGATACTCACTGTGCATCCCTGCTTGTGCAGTTGCCCGTTAGCAGAGCTGAGAACGAAACCATCATCTACTAACACCACACTCAGCCCCATTTCACTGTTCCTTCCTCCTCTTCTCTGCCCTATTGGTATTCTATTATGACTCAAAACAACCTACCTGATTTACATGAATATGTAGCTTGGAGCAATAATTTCTGTGTCTGTTAGCACAGAGGTTTTAATATTTTTCACTCCAGTGACACTCTTGCAAATAAGATGACTGTCAGACTTGCCAGGCCTTATTGCTAGCTGCCAAGGTGATGATGGAGTATTTTTTTTCCACAAATATGTGTTATGTAATAGTAACAAAAGCATTCAGTCAGTAATGCTGATAGGTTTTTCCAGGCTGTTTTAGGCACCCTTGACTCTGAGAGCCAGCATGGGCAGGGTGATGACAGCAGCTTAATACCAGATGTACCCACCATTTGAGCCCAGATGTATCCACCATTGGAGCCAAGTCACTAAGCAGAGGGCTCCAGAGCAGAGTGTCACAGTGGAAGAACATTCCCAAAGTGGCAAAATTGCAAAGGCAAAAGTGCAGGGAGGGGGAGGATGTCCCCAGCTCCCCCCTCAGAGTGGAAGGGTGGGCTCTTAGGAAGAGACAGCTCTGACTCAGTGTGGCAGTGACAAGACCATCTCCTACAAGAGCAGTGGTCATCACCCTCCCAGAAGAGGACCCAGCTGTGGTTTCCACTTGGTCAAAACCCATTGCAAGAAGGAACATGGGGACCCAAACAGAGCTCCCACACATACATCTATCTACAAATATAGAGAATGCTCTGGCCTGTTGCTAATAATGGAGGGCAGCAGAGACTGTGTGAAGTGTGATCTGTTGTGAATGATCTGCTTAGCCTGGTGGCAGAGCTGAAAAAGGAAGTGGAAAGGCTAAGGAACATCAGGGAGTTTGAACACTGTTGGTGGGGCCAGAGTCTGCCCTCCTTGAAACACAAATGGGAGCACCCATTGAAAAGTACCCAGAATGAAGGAGTCCCTGTGTCCTGTCCCTGTCAGAATGAAGCCTAAATGAAAAGAGTGAATTGAGGCAAGTTTATGGTGAGGGCAGCAGGTCAACTCCCTGTTTGTCCATCTCAACTCATCAGGTACCTCTGAACAACAAGTGTGGTACTGTGGTTGAGAAAGAGCAGTCAAATGAGGATGTGGATGTGCTGCTGAAAAGCTACAACATAGGGGCCATTCCTGAAACTTGGTGGGATGAATCCTGTGACTGGAATGTGCCTATCAATTGCTACAAGCTGTTGAGAAGGGACAGGAGAGGAAGGAAGGGAGGAAGTTTTGCCCTCTGTGTTAAGAAATGGATAGAGTGTGAAGAGATGTTCCAAAAGAACAGCCAAAAGCAAGTTGAAACGTTATGGGTAAAAATTAGAGACCTGTACAACAAGTTCTGCTCATCCATGATACTAATTTACATATTTTTCAAATTACTTTACAAGGTACAAATGGTGTGATTGGCTCAATACATTGCTAAGCAAAGTCATGACTGAAAGAGTTTTCATGGTTCCAGAAGCCTCTCCTCATCTTAAGGCCTGGTATGTTTTGATGAAGTGAACAGGAAAAGATACTGGCTGCAAACTGTGTGCCTGAGCACTGATACCTGCCCTGTGATCCACAAAGGCACCCTAAAACCTAAGTAACCAAGGAAGTGTTGCCTCTTCCCCACTCTCTCTGGCTTTCAAGGAGTCCCCCAAGGACACAACTGACAGACTTTTCAGTGGCTTCCTTTATCATTAGATTTTGTGAAAAGGTTTCAGACTGTTTTTTGTCCTGCTAGGTATTGTGTTTGCAGACTGACAGGGTTAGCTTTTCCAGGAATATTCTCTTGCTTCCCTTGTAGTTCCCAGGTTTCCAGCCCTTCTGTCATCTAAGCATAAAGACTCAAAAAGCTTGCTCTAGGTTTTTGTCTGCATTGGTCCGAGCCAACCCACTGAGATTTTTCACACAGTCCTAAATATAACAACTCTGAACTTTACAGTGCTTGGTGCTTTCACTTGCACGGTGAATGACCAGGGAGCCTTTTACCACCCAAGCTGTTCCACGTGGTCCTGTGTTTCAACACCATCACAGGCTTGTGGTTCCTGCAGTTGCAGCAGTTTCCCAGCTGGATGCCGTGGATGTGTCCAGATGCTTTTTTCAAGTTATCTATCTGCTGGTTAGATTAATTGGTAAAATTATCAATAAATGGGAAATATTTGAGCTTCGATTTTTTTGTATTTCCTTGTAGACAGCAAAACCATGCCATCTTTTCCTTACTTTTTGCCATGTTTTCCTTACTTTTCCACTGTCTCTATCTTTCTCCCTTCTGTACCCTGGCAGATTGCTAAGGTACCTCTGCTATCATCTCAGTAAACTGCAGGGTCTGTCTTTTCATACTGTGCTCTCTCTCCCTTTAAAAATCAGTAAAGTTTCTTTTGCTAAATAAATGGCAATGTTTGATTTGAGTGTAAAAAATCTCAACATCCCTTTCCCTCCCTGCCCCTCCACTGAAAAAAAATCCAGAACCCACCAAAAAATAATTAATCAAGAGAAAAAGAAGAAGCCAAAAAGATTTTGAATTATTTCTCGTCCAGACCTCATGTATGTGCTAACAAATGTTTCCCCCTCTACAGTCCCATCTGCTCTGGCAGATCTTCTGAAATCTTGGTAACTAATTCTAGTGATCTCTTTGGAGATGCAGCATGTGAGACAACCACTTCAAGCACACAGTGGTTTAACAGTATGAACAGCATGTCATGTTCTTGCAAAGGATGGAGCAGAGCCATTGAGTCCAGCAGACCTGTCTTGTTCTGTTCCTCACTGGTCTCATGCCAGCCTGCTGCACAGAGACTTTTGGAAAGTCACTTCTCCCTGTGCAAAGAAGCTACAAACCATGATACTTGTCTCCTGTCTGCTGAAGATAAAAGGTGCTGTATGAGATCCAGGTGATGGCAGTGGTTCCTGAGATGTTTATCTTGGGAAGTTAACAGAGTTGGTTTGCCAGTTGTGCAATTATTATGACATTCAAGTATGTAATGTACTTGGGTTTATTCCTTTGCTTGCAGAATCATTAATTTGTAGGAAAAGTAAAGGTAGAAAGTGAAGGCAAGTCTTGGGAGTTTCTTGGTGTATTTTTTTTTTAATCCCTTGTTTGGTTGGGTTTTTAGGTACTAGATGAAAGCCTACTTTATTCGCTTGGTACAGCTTGAACGAGTAGATGGAGGGAGCTGGCTACAATGCAAAGAGGCTGTGCAGGAGGCTGGATTTCAGTGCAGTCCCTGTCTGCACACAGTGGATTCCTTCCTTTCTAGTATAATCTCCTTGCTGGAGCAATCCCACTTGTAATGACAATGCAGTATTGGGTGATCCTCTAGGAATTTCCCCTCTTGGCACTATGCCCATGTTTAGTTCATCAGATTGGGATCTGGTTCTGTGCAGTGTCTGTAGTGAGTCATGTAAACACACTGTTGGTAGCTGTATAATAAGTAATTAAAGCCCTACCTGTGGATACCCCAGCTAGTCAATGGGATTTTGTGAGTTTTGAGCTTGATTTCAATGAGCAGTTCAACTCACTGCTGTTCTGATGCTACAAGACCCTGCTTTCACTGAAAACAAACAACATTTGCAATAATTAATGGAAAATGCCCATTCTGTGCAAACAGCTGCATTAGATGTTCAGGGAACCTGAACCTTAGGCTCTCCTGCACCATCATAGCAGCTAAGAGCAGGAGAGGCACATGGATGGAAACTCCTTCAACCTTGAGGTTAGGAGTTCACAAGGAATGATTCTTTCCTCTGGAAATTGCTGCTAATTCAGTGAGCTTTCCTTCTCTCTCCAAATAAATCTCCTAGGGCAGAATCAGTGGGGAGTCAGGGTGCTCTGATTTTTAGTCTCCTGTGTTTTCGGGTATTCACTGTGAGACAGTGATGTGAATTTCACTCTTCAGGTCCTGGCCATCCCTGATGTATCACTTTCTTGGAATAATTTCTGGCGTTATTCATTTGCTGTCATTGACTTTTCGACCCATTCAGTGCTGGTTGAAAGGCTTTGTCTTTAATTTAAACTGAAAGGGATATTTTGTTCAGCCTTACAATGCCCATTTTAACTTTAACATCTTTGAATCTGTTCCAATCCTGCATGAGAAGCGAGAAAGCAGGAAAGAAAGAAGAAGAAGAGAACAAAAAAGAGTTTTGTGACATTCGAGTAAATCCTATCTCCATCTTGAGGTTTTGTGGATGGATATTGTTGAAAGACTTTGATAGATGCAAGACAGAAAGAGAAGCAAGAAGAAATGAGAAAAACAAAAGTGGAAAAACTCTTCTAAGGAACTTTATTGCCTCTGCTGTTTTTTTGGTAAAAGTTACTGCTGAGATGTTTTGCTTTAGCTGGGAACTTACTGAACTTGAGGAGTGGTGTTGTCACACCAGACATCCTGTTGCCTGCTGGATCAAATACTGTTTTGCTGGTTTGAGCACAGCCAGATTGCAGCGTGTATAAGAACAGCTCCATTCTTCGCATTACCAACTGAACTTGCTGAAGAAGTGTGTGCTGGAAACATCTGCACCACACTTTAGTAAGGCAGGGGAAAATGATAAAATTATCATTTGGACAAGAACGTAGTCATCAGTCCCAACGTACCAGTCTTTTGGGGTAGATTCTCTGAGCCTAAAATAAAGTGGTTTTCTTACTAGAAATCTCCAATATGCCAACACTACCATTGCTGTCACTCCTATTCCTGCTGGCTCGTGTTATAAGCTCTGGAAAAGTAGGATAGGAAAACATCACAAACATGCCAGGATGTAGTTTATAAGTGATTTACCAAATTTAGTGAGCACCTTTGGGACTTCTAAAAGAATTAACATTCAACTTTTGAATTTTTAAAAACCAATTTAGTGCCAGCCTGACAGCTTCAGAGATTGAAATCTTTCTTAACACACAGTGAAAGCAGCATGAAGCAGTATAAAAGAGAGGATAAAGACAAAAACTCATTACAGTGAAACACTTGGTTATGATTATGGAAAGTAATTGAGCCCAGCTTGGCATCATAAACTTGCAGTTCTTTTATGGGGTGTGAGCTGGACTTGGCCCAGATGGAGAAAGTGGTAGCTTGTATTTCCCTTTGAAAACGCAGGCTGCATGCTCTGTTCCACCAAACTACAAATGGTGTTCAACAGGCAAAGCAGGCTTTTTGTTACTGTGCATTGCATCAGTTGTAGTCTTGAGCAGGTGTTTCTTAGAGCAGAGATCTCTTTTAAATACTCAGTTGTGTGTTAGTTCAAAATATTTTTCATGTTTTCTACTTACATGACATACAGTTGCATTTAAAATCAATCTGTTGTCTGGAGGCTCATAAGCCTGTCCTGGCACCACTGACAATGACAGAAAATGTTTAATTTTGCTAACAACTGTCTGTAGAATTTAACTAAGAAAATTATAAAAACTCCAACTCAGGGAAATTTTTAAGGACAAGGCAAAAAAACCCATGACCCATATGGAAATGCAAATGTGGTTCATGCTTCACCTATCTAAGGGTGGATCTGAACTTTGTTCCTTTGAGCAACGACAAAACTAGAGGGAATTTTGAACAAGGAAATTCTCAGCAATGAGGAAAGAGAAATACTTGGGTTTGCTGATTTGTAGCTAGAAGCCAGTTGTAAGTGTTAGTTGTTACTAAGGGTATACATTTTCTTTTTAGCCTTCCTGTTTTGTGCTAAACAAGCTCTTTAATTTCAAGGAGGACAGTATTTTTCTTTTTCCATTTCCCCACCAGAATAAACCCTGACAGGACTAACTGGTCCCCGTTGCCTGCCTTGCACTCTGATTCTGCATTTGTAAGGTTAAAGCTCCTATTGAAAAGGCAAGTGAGGAAATGGTTCAAACTATCAGCATTTAAAGTATTTTCACTCTAGCACAGAATGTACACTGTACACTTCTGTGAGACAGATAAATCATTTTGTGTTTCAAAACTCTGACGTCTGGGTCAGACACACCATGGTTGCTGCACTTGGTTGGTGCAATGGCATTTTCCTTATTTGTTATCTATTGACAGAATCTGAATGCCCAACCTCCAATTCTACCCTGTAGAACAAATCTTCACATCCTGTCAAGAGAAAGATTTTTGTTCTGTTTGTGACTCAAGAATCCTGTTAAATCACTGGGGGATGGGTACAAAATGTTCTTTTATCCTGAGAGATGGAGAACAGAGAAATAAGAAGCACCAAGAAGAGAGAGTCCAACCCCAGATGGGGATGTTTGGAATTGTGTTGGAGTTGCCTCCTGCCATAGAACTCTTCTCCACATGTGGACATGTGAATTAGTGAAAAATATAGCAGAAGGAGGTTTAGCTTTTCTACTTTGTGTGCTCCAGCCTCCCTCTTCAAAACAAAACAAAACAAAACAAAACCAAAATAAAACAAAACACAAAACCCCCAGTGATTTAAGGGGATGGAGGGCTGGGATGAGCAGAGGAGAACATTGCTGGGTGCATTGTGCACAAGACATCTGATGGGAATGAGGCAAGAACTGGTATAAGAGAGATTTCCAGGAGGTGTGGGTCTTTGTTCAGCTCTAGAGCCTTTTTAGGCTGTTTTTTGGACTTGATGTTAGATCATCAAAGTAAAACTGTCATAGGATTGGATGACTGGGGGCAAGAGGGTGGTGGGACTGCAGACAGGATGGCAATTTGTCAATGTAGATGATGCTCTAAGGTGATGAAACAGCTTAGATCCAGCCATTTTAGCAGATACAGGACTAGGGAAGCATTTCACACACATACATGAGTGTTTGTTTCTTCCCCCTTAAATAATTTTATTTAGCTGCTTGGTAACTCTCAAAGTGAACCTGTATATGTTTTTTGGAGGGGGATGCTGTTATCCTCATGCAGCTCAAGAAACATAATATGCTATAACTGATTTGGGTGACTTGAAACTAGCTTGACAAGAGTCCATTTCGTGGTTGTTTGAAACAAATCTGTGTTTCAAATCTCTAGAACATAGGTGGCCCCAAAGGTACTCTTTGAAGCCCAGCTTTTCATTATTCATTTTGTAAGGTCCTTCCACTGGAATCATTAAGAAGATGTAGTATCTGGTGTAAATGTGCAAGTATCTGTTAGGCTGTTAGCTGTGGGAGACAAAATGATAGTAGTCAAGCTGCTTAGTGTTTTTTAAAACAAATTACTGTAAAAGCCAGTTGTTCAACAGCATTGTTTCATTTCCTGGTAGCTCTGTGCAGAAACAGTAGGGTCTTGCTGATTTCCTTAATAAGGGGAAATGAGCCCTCCTGGTGCAATAGCCCTGCATGAAAAGGTCATCAGTGACTATTTATCCTTAGCCTCTATCAGAAAAGGGGCTGTTTCCATGCTGAAGCAACACCAGTTCTTATCTCATTAAAAAGGGATTTACATTTTTTGGTTTCTGATGGCATTAAATCATTCTTAGCAGTCCTTTGGTCACTGAAGGATGAGGAATGTTTTTCTAAGGAGGGTAACTTGAGATACAGATTGCATTGATGGTGTAGGCAGAACTTCTTGTGTCATTGGGCAAGTAAAGACTGGAAAGAGAACTGGGTAGTTGTTTCCAACTATGTCAAGGGCTGCTCCAGAGTAGAAGGGAGTAATCTGTTCTCCATGTGCACGGTGGATAAGAAGAGAAGTAGTAGGCTTAAACTGTAGCAAGGGAGATTCAATTTTACTAGTGGGGAGCAGGTTTGCAAATGAGAAGGACTATGAAGGTCATCGCTTTCATGGAAGTAGATTGAGGGCTGGCCCATGGAACATGCTTATGGGGAGAGACAGAGCTTGTCCCACTACAGCTACTCTCTTAGTCATGGTGGCATGAGCATGGCAGAATGAAAGGAAGTGAAGATGAAGATTGCAGAAGCAAATGTGGTGGTCACACATGGCCAGATGGGGTGTGAAAAGCTTGACATTTTCTACAACTACATTAAAAGAAATACTTAAGTAACACTGGCACTTTCCTCTGCCAATCCCTCAATGCTTCTCATTGCTCTGCTTGCTTCTCCTCTGTGCTGGGGGAACAGTGAGCCTCAAGGGAGGGACAGGAGAAGAGGCTTTCTAAAAGCTCTGTGCTGACAAGCTATTTTATGTAAAAGATTGTTATTTGGTGAAATGCTCTGGGATCCTCACTTGGAGAGCTGAAACAGGGCCACAAACTGATGATACAAGAAAAGCAGAGGACAAGTCAGAAGGGGGAAATCTAGAAACAGCCTTAAATTAATTATTGTAGTTCCTTACTTGAATATAAGTGGGAATCTTCTCTGGAAGGTCATTTGGGGTCTTGTTAAGAATTTTATTATTTTGGTCACTAGGTGGAAGAATAAAGGCCCTCTGCACTGTCTTGTTCCACATTCTCCATAAGGCAGACCAAGGGAAATCACTGGTAGCTAAAGGATGGCAGAGGAAACTGTTGTCATTTCTGCAGCTTCTATGGGGGTCCTTGAAGTCCTGGGACATCCTTGCATTGATGCCTTGGAGACAGCCATGCTTCTGAAAGACCAGAGGTTGTAAGGAATCTTTGTTGATAGAGGTATTTGCTGAAATAATCGTGGCTATGTTTTTGTGGGTTTTGGTGTTCGGGGCTTTTTTTCTTTCTAATGATATTAAGTCCCAGGAGCAATCAGGGGCACAAAGAAAAAGGCCTGCTTCTTTGCAGAGGAAAAAGGTGATATGACCTTTAATTCTTCCTAGGAATTAAAAACAGAAAACTCATTACTCATATAGGGTTTCACTTGTGAAAGATCAGAGTCTCAAGCTCCAGTGATGTCCACTGTGACTTAATTTAAAAAAAAAAAAATCTTTTAATTTAACAGAACCTTTGCTGTAATGTTAGGAGGGTTGGCCATGATAATTCAACCATGCCTCAGTTCATGCTTGCACTCCTTTCCAGCTGCTCAAGATCTAGCCGATGCTAGATATACAGACTCAGAGCCTAACATAATACACCCAGGCCAGATGGGATGAGCAATAGCCCTATGAATGTTTGTCTCATTGACAAGACCACAAAGTGGATTTCAATTGTGTTGCAAACAGCTGCCCTGAGTGGCCTTTGCTTTGCAGACAGCAAATCTGAACAGAACAATCTAGGCAGAGCATATAGATATGCGTAGCACAGGAGGCATGTCATTAGAGATCAGCCAATCACTCCAGCTGCAGTTTCCAGAAAGTATCAGCCTTCATTTCAGGAATTGGCAGAATCCTATTGCCATTAATCCTTCAGTCATTTAGTCAGAGGGCTGAGCATTTCAGAGCTCAACGACAGGCAGCTGGACTGTGCTGTCTCTGCAAAGACCCAGCACACATGAATCAAAATAGCTGGGTGATGTCATGTCATGGTGTGAGTGTGCCTGGGACACTTGCTGCCAGGAATTGTCTGTCCAGGGTGGTTTCCTTTTACAGCCTTTTTAAAGAGTCATCATGCCGAGCTGCACATGACAAGTCCCTTCAAGAGGGCTTGTGGCTCCTTTGCATAGTTAGTATTTCTTGAACGAGGGAGCTTATCGAGCGGTTCCTGACCTTTTCCACATGGTTTGATCTGCTGGGAAATGTTGCCTCAGTCTCCAAGGCTTCTGATGGCTGACGGATAAGAGCTTAGTGGCTGCAAGCTGGGCAGACTTTGAACCTCTCCCTGTGCCCACAGACACTTGCAGACAAGTTACTGTACACTGGAATTAAGACTGGAAGCACCCAGCATGTGAGGTTTGGCAGCCTTCTGCAAAGCGGTTCTCCACGAACACCACAATCAAGCGCCTTGGAGCTGAACCACTGGCAAGCTGGACCTTATTATTTGCAGGCACACAGTCTTTCTGGAGCTTTATTTTCTCACACCTGGGCATTTGGTGTAAGTGACACCTGGCCTTGCCCCTTCTGCTGCTTTTTTTCTTGTCCTGGGCATGACCGACAGCTGCTGCTGCGTGAGCGCATGTTGCAGCTCATGAAGCGTTTTGGTAGCTTTAGAGGGAGCAAGAAGAGAAAGGAGCAGTGCAAAAGCTCGGAGAGACGCCAGTCTGATCCTCGTGGCCTCTTCGGTAGGGACCCTCTGCATTACCCACCTGAAAAAGGGGGACATTTGTCTGTGGGAAAGGGCAACTAGTGGGGGATAGCATATAACTGATAAACCATTTTGTGTTTCCCAGTTTCATTGACTGAATTGTGCAGTTGTTGCATGGAGGTATCTGTTGGCTTGCACTGGAGATGAACATCTGAGCTGACACTTGCAGCACACATCAAATATAACCTGATGTGATGGTACAGGAAGAATTCAGTAAACACTGTGAAATGCATTCAAAAGGGACTGTTGACTACTGTGACTTTAATTGAAGAATAGTAACTAAATGCTGAGTTAGGGCTAACACTGTGTATTGAAAGCTGAATTTTAAGTGGAGAAAAATTGCATATTAATCTGATGTAATGCATTTAAAAACATATCTTTCTGTAAATATTGCAGTTATCAATATAATTGTGTTTGCAATATAATTAGGGGCCAGTCTCTGTTAATCAAAAGCTTTTCCTGGTCAGAGTATTAATTCTAGTTACAGATGCTGAGCTGTGTGTGCCAGAAAGCAGTTGTGTATCATGTAGGGATCATCGGGTCAGAAGACAAGGGCTATTCCATCAGGATCTAGCTGGATTTCTTAATAGTGGTGGAGGAATAGGTTTAATACATTTCCTATATGGATTAATGGTAGCTCAGTGGTTCCTTGAAGACCATGAGTGCTGCTGAGAGATTCTGTGCTGTGACTAAGAGGTCTAAAACTGATGTTATGCTGAATCAGCCAGATAAGGCAATTTAGAGGCTGACTTGTATGAAGGATAGACAAGGTTCTTCTCTGTTGGTCAGGAGTCACTGCATTAAAGCCAGCAGAATGACGAAGGTTTGAGTAGTGTTGGACCACAGGGATGGTGCAGAGAGATATACACAGATTCAGTGACAGGAAGCTGCAACTGATGAATGGGTGTATGCCCAGAAACTTGTTTTTCTGTTATTTACAGTTTTACAATTTATTCATTAGTCTGCTGTGTTGTTTTTAAGGTGTCCTTCTTGCAAATGCTTCTTCTTTTGTTCCTGTTATGTACAGTTATGTGTTTTGAAGTTTAAGGTTCTGTGCCCTGTTAGGCATTCTCCTAAACCCAACAGGGCTTCTGCTGGAATTAGGTTAAAATTGTATGAATCAGTTAGGAACCAGCTGTTTCTTGTTTCACAGTGTCAGCAAGATGCACAAAACCAGGCAACATTTTCTACAGGAAGAGGGGAAATTTTCAATTAGACTGCCCAGACGTAAAATTTATTCCCAAATTTCTAATTAAAACTCCTAAATTCTCACCTAGGCAGAAAAACATATGTGATTTCAGTGATTAATGGCACTCTGAGCCACTGATTCACCCACTTCTTGTGTTTTCATCAGTAAGATGAGAATAGCCAATATCTACAAAAGGATTTACTGCTGGAAGCACCAAACCCAGTGTTGCAAGTCTACTTCCTCAGAGTCTAACTGTAAACATCATCTTTTCTTCCTCCATAGACAGAATAATTTGTCCTGCACCAGGAATACTGCCTATATTAGCTGTAATGTTTCTGACAGAGTTATAAAAATCAGTTGAAAGTATAATGCTAGAAATGCCAAAAAATGTGCTCCACCTTACCTTCATTCCCTTAACCCAGCTCTGTAGCCCATTCCAGGGGCACACAGTGAGCTTTAGGCAGAGTTTTCGCTACGGAATTTGCTCTCCAGACTTAACATATGTCATTGTCATAGAGTGTGGCCAGGTCAGCTTCCTGCATTGCATGTCCATCAGGAGCAGAAAGCTACCAAGTCGCAGGAGCAGGAAAAAGCAAGCAGGATGCGTTGTGTTACTGCCTTCCTCAGACATGCTACCATGGGAATTGCCCCTGCTACCCAGTGGAGTCTGGATTCCTTTCAAGAAACAGGTTAACACTCATAAATGCTTCTTTTTTTTTTTTCCTTTTAAATAATTTTAATAATTTTTTCCCAAATGGCCTTAATTATTTACAGGGAAATGTCAAACCAAAAGCTTTGCATTATTTGCTGGATTTAATCTGTATCTTATTGCTATTACACCTTACTAAACATTTTCTGAACAGACCTCAAGGGAGCCACTGGCACTCAGCAGGCTGTAAGATCAGTATTAGTGGTGTCCAGGAGCGTTGGTAGCAGCCAGACTTGGAGTCTAATCAGGTTTGTTTGTGCACCGGTGCATCCCCTTTAGCTGCCATCTGTCATCAGGGATGAGAAATGAATGATGGCAATCCAACCTAAATTTTCCAGCCCACTCTCCCAGGATCAAATGAGAGCAGGGAGACCTGTGTGGTAAAGGCAGAGAGCCCACAGCAGCGTTACTCCAGAAAAGGAGCAGAAGTAGAGAGACCTCAAAGCCTGAGCTATCCACAAACAGCATGAAAGGTGATTTATGCAATATGATTTGGGCAGGGCTGGGGACTGGAATTGTTCATTCTCAGAGTTTCTTCTTTACTATTGCAGTTTCTGCTTGCCTGTGCAGGGCTGCTGGCAGGTTCTCCACCCACCAGGTCTTACTGTGGCCCGGTGTGTTGTAAATAGATAGCCTCTGTGGCATTTCGGAAGGGGACAACTTTTTGGCCCCAACAAGGCTAATTGATCTGCCCTTTAAAGGACACCATCCATTTGGTGAAGGATTGAATGACACATGCAAAAGGCATAATGGTCATAGTGCCCAGTGAAGAAACCACTCTTCAGCACTTGTGTTTGCTTTCACCCCTGGCAATACCTTCTGCCCAGGCATTTAGCCTCAGATTGCTCATTTTGGAGGCTTTCAGCCACATGGAATGTTCAGGAGCTTCTTCTTGCCTGTGCATTGGGCATTTTGTTGGTGTGGACTGTAATTGCCAGTGCTGCCCCTTGGCCCCAGACCTATCCCACCTCAACAACACTCTGAAGGACAATTTCCCTGCCAGCTGTTATAATCCAGGTGTGGATTAGGACTTAATTAGAAGTGAACCTGCTGAATGACTCAGACCCCAGTCACACATGTGCAAACACCTTTGGCCCCTCCATCTACATGAATTGGGCAGTCCCAGTGTGAAGGGCAGGGACTTGTCCCCAGACAGTAACTCACTGAAGCCACCCTTGTTGCACCCAGTGCACATGTATTATCCCATGTCCCTGCTAACTGCCATGAGATGGAGGGTTGCTGAGTCTCTAGAGCAGATCAGAGAGGTGTTGTGTTGTAGAATATCTAAATACTTGATCCAAGTGGAAATCAGTCAGAACTCAAGAGGCTTCTTAAATTGCTTGCCATCATCCTTTCCAGACTCCTGGAGCTGGGATAAGTGTGGATTTTGTGTCAAGCAGAGAAATCATACTCTTCTTTCCTAACAATAGAGATGTAGTAACTGCATCAGTGATCCAAATGTGGAGTTAACATGCCATAGATGCAGCCAGCTCAGACTGATGTCTGTGGGCAAGTCAGTGTGCAAGAGAAGGTGGTTCACAACCTCTCCAAGTGCAAATGGAAAAGTAAGGGATGCTTCATCAACATTTATCAGCATGATGTGTTGTGGACAGTTGCACCAAGAATAGGGACAGAAAACATGTGGGAAGAGGATGGAGAAGCAGTTACAAAAGGAGACAGGACTTGATTTCTTGCTTCTCCAGCCTGGGATGCTGCAGCTCATCCTCTGCTTTTCCCCAGAGTGGATGATGCTGCTTGTGGGAGGACTGGAACTGATACTTATTTTTCTCATTCTGGTGGGATATTTCTGTTCTGAGGCAGTGGGGAAGACACCACAGCAAAAAAACATTTTGGAGAAACCGAGAGTGAAGGGATCACTGCACGTCCCAGCAACTGCCAGAAACAAACTGAAAGAGCAAAATCCTGTTGCTCCTGAAAAGCAGCTTAAAACTGCCAGCGTCAGAGGCTGGGTATGAGAAACTGAGACTGCTGTCATTTGTTAATGATTTTCTCTCCTAGTTGAACTGCTCTGTTGAACTGACAGTGACTTTAGAAAATGTGCAGCCCAGGCTGATCAGTACCAATTAATCTTGTACTACAGAGAGCTCTGGAGGCCTGGAAGCTGTGAAATTTCTGCACTTGGTTGTGAGGAAGAAGAAATCCAGTGATGAGCCTGATGAAATATTTCAGACTTTTTGTTTTGCTTCCTTTTAGTCAGTATGCTACTGCTTTCTGGCACATCCCAGCTTTATACAGAATTTTGAAAGGGAGGAAGAGGATTGTGACTATGAAGCATTAAAATCAGCAAGGTATTTTCAAGCAGGTCAATGTAAATTCAGATAGTAATAAGTCCCAGAAAGCCTCTGGTGGTGGAAATTGAAATGGAGATATATTGAGCAGAGTGTTTTGCCTCAGATTCTTCCCTTGCACCCTCCCTGACCCAGAGCTCTGCAGCATCCTTCCTCTGCAGCCCTTTGTGGGCTCAAAGAAGCTGTAGATCTTTTGCCCTCACAATGCTCTGTCCAAGCATTGTCCAAGCAATTTGCTTTCAGAGAAAGTTATTTTTATCTGAAGGGCAGATTATACATGGGAAAACACAGTATGTTCTCTTGAGGCACAAATTTACAGATCAAATGAACCTGCCCACTGATACCTCCTCCCAGTCCTGCTCCAGGCAGCTCTGTGCATCTCATTGCAAAGTGTGATCAAAAATACCCATATTCCTCTAAGTGGCTCAATTACGCAGCACTGATGTGCTGTTGTCAGCAACGTGGTGAGACCAGCAGGGCCAGCCTCCCTTTTGGTAGGGTGTTGTACAAACTGTTCAAGTTTTGGGCAGGAAGAGCTCCCATCTGAGAGGACTCCATGTGATTACAAGTCCTTGTTGGTGCTTGTGGGTGCAGGTATTTGTCCCCTCAGGCACAGCAGCCTCACAGACACTTCAGCGTTTTTAACGTATGAGAAGGGGTTTGCTGAAGTGGTAAGGGAGAAACCAAGACAGAAGGAAGCTGGGCACTGTGTGTGGATGAAAGCAGATGCAGACACCACCTGTTTCTGAAAGCAGATGATATTTATGTATTTATCAGGATTTCCTTTTTCTGTCCTTCACTACTGTCACCTTCAGGTACCAGGTCACTTCTGATATGCATATGAGAATGGAAAACTATCTCAGTTACATTGTGATATAATTAATTATCATCTGAATAATTTTTTAGGTGAAAAAAAAAACAAACAGTGTAGATAACACTTACACGACAACACTACTTAGAGAGTGTAGCCTGGAATGTCTTCATGCTTAATGCAGGAGGGTCTCAACCTATGTACAGATAATCACTGGACTTACTTATTTCTATGCATGGTCGAAATTGCACTCTCGTCCTTATTGCACCAGGTGTTTTTATTCCCTCCTTTCACTTGTATTTTTCAAGGGCTCTGACTTTTAGAAGAATATCTGTATGAGAAGCTGTTATCCTAGTCTTTCTACTTGACTTGAATGTGCTAAGCTAGACAACAGTTTATTTATATTCCCATGCATCTGTACTACAAATGCTGTTGCCAGGTTTTTAAAGCAAAAGTCAAACCCAGATCTGTTTTTGCAGCCTAAAATTCCAGTTGACAGCAGCATTTAGGTAGGTGGGTACTTGTGTTTAATTAGAAATCAATGTTTTGGACTATTGACTCCTTGCTCAAAGTTTCAGAGAAATACCCAAGAGTGCAGTTTCAAAGATGTTGATAAGGCAGTTTCTTTGTCAGATTTATTGGATCAGCAAATCCCAGGAATTATCAAGATTCAGCTGTTTTCTACTTTTACCTTCATTCTTGTCCAATCTAAAAGCAGTTCAAGGACTTAAAAGTGCTTGGAGCTATGGGATTTAAGGCCTCAAAATTGTTTTAGCTATTTTATTGTTGCTACAGAGTGGTACCAAAATGGGAAGGCTTAGGGCTCGAGAGATGAAGGCTGCTCTGTAAGATATCATTGTGCGGCTGGCAGGCTTGGCTTAGAGGCTGGAATTCTCCATGCTGGAAAGGTCACACAGCCTTACTTGGTTTAAGGACAGAGTGCAGTTCTGCATTGAAACATTTGCTCTGAAGAGTTTCTGTCCTCTCCTTTTTCTGCTCCTCCTTTGATAAAGTTGGGGCAATTTAGCTGGAGGAGGATGACAGGACTAGCTGACATGAATTGAGAGCATCCTGTTGTTTCTTCAGAGTTTTTTCCAGGCATTGGAAAACAGCTCCTTCCCAGTGCTGAGCTCTCTGTGAGGTAACAAGAAGCCTTTTGACACACTCGGAGCTACAGTCTCGGGATTGTTTAACAGATCCTGCCCATCTGGCCCCGTGGTTTTATTTGAGTTGGTGCAAGAACTCTGCTAACGTGCACAGGATTCTTACAGCAGTCCTGCCTTTCCTGGAGCATGATACTCCCAGAGAGGAACAGATGATTTGTGACATCTCTGCTGCTTAACATATAGCGTAATTAGAGATAACGAACAAAAATAGGACAAGAAATTCAGAAATGTAGATGAGGGAGAAATGAGATGGAAAGTCAGCTGCAGACTTAAGACAGACAAAAAGTTTGCAGTGGAGATGTTTTGCTGCAATAGTGGCAATGAAAGTCAGGTGGGAGTTCAGACATGAGGATTGTACCAGCCTCCTTGAGAGAAGGGCTGAGCTGAAAAGATGAAGAGCTTGAATAATGTTGGCATTTTCCAAGGGACATACCTGAATTTATAGAATCATAGAATCATAGAATCAAGAAGGCTGAAAGAGACCTCAAAGATCATCGAGTCCAACCTGTCACCCTAAACCTCATGACTATCTAAACCATGGCACCAAGTGCCACGTCCAATCCCCTCTTGAACACCTCCAGGGATGGTGACTCCACCACCTCCCTGGGCAGCACATTCCAATGGCCAAATTTAGGGATGGTCACTATCCACAGATCAGTATGAGGACTGATAATGTTCCTTAGTGACCTGGATAATGGAGTGAACATATGCAGCAGTACACATTGGGTGCTGATAACTGATTCCCACTGGGAAGGACTTGGGGGTTGTGGTGGATCTGGATCTGGATCTGGAAAAAGATCCCAAAATTTGCTGTCAGTATCAATAGGGTGAACCACACACTGGGCTATGTTAGGAGGAAAGGAGCGATCTAGTCAAGGGAGATTATTATCCCACTCCATCTGTGGAATCATGCCTGGAATAGGATGTCCAATTTCATGTCCTCCATCAGTAAAATGCTGAGAAACTGGAGAGGGTTTCCTCAGAGGACTACCAAGATATTTTGGGACCTACAGCAGATGTTTTGGAATCTGTGAGGAGAGGCTGAGGAAACTCAGCTTTTTTTGTCCAGCAGAGAGAAGACTAAAGAGCAATTTAATAGCAGCCTGCAACTACCTGCAGGGCAGTTTCAAAGGTGATAGAGCCAAAGTCTTCTTAGTGGTGGCAGATGGTAAAGGAAGGAGTAAAAGATGAGAGTTTGCAACTGAGGAGGGTCAGACAGGATGTTAGCAAAAACTACCTCAAGAGGGTGGTATGGCACTGGCAGAGGTGACCTAAAGAGGCTGTGGCTTCTCCATTCCTAATGATTTTCAGGCTAGTCAAAGCATGGCTGACCTGGTCTTGGCAGATACCAAACCCACTTTGAGTAGGACATTGGAGAAGAGGTCACCAGATTCCTTTCCAGCCAACATTTCTATGATGCTCAGTTGTTCAGTTGCAAAGAAAGCTAAATATACTGACTGCATTTTTTTCACCCAATTTTCAATGATGGCATAAAATTGTTCCTGTTTGGATGAATATTCAAGAAGAGAATGACTTCTTGGGTAGAGGCAGCTAGGGGTGCTTGAACATCTGATTTGTGTCAGCAGACCAGCAGAATGAGATCACTGTGAAGCCCAAGACCAACACCAACTCATTTATTGGGCCATCAAAAGCAGCAGGGTCTGTGTTTTCTACAGAAAGCACTCAGGCTGCCTTCAGGCTATTTCCTGTACATCAAATGCCATGTTGAGAGTCCTGGGCAGTTATTAATGCCCCACCCCACAGCTGAGCAGTGTCTGGGCATCCCTGGCCACTGCCCCATGTTGGGTAGTGTTAATCTGCCAGCCAGAGGAATTGCAGAGGGAATGGGTTTGTATTAGCTATCTGTCACTATAGCAACTCCTTACTTAACCAGTCCCTGCACTAAAAATAGATCACCTTGATCTCAAAGAAAGAAAACCACAGGAAATCAAAAGGGGGAGTAATAGCAGAAGCTGTAGAGTCAGCTATTGATTGAGGGCTGGATCATTTGAAACCTCATATAAACGATCTCTGTCCTGTGAAACAAATATTTGAGGAGAATCCAGTTATCCATAAATCCCACTGTGTCAGTGGATTTGAAGCTTTACCAAAAGATATGCATTATTTTTTATCAGAGGGATATGTTTGCAGTTATCTCCCAGCACATGGGGGATGCTGAAAACCTTGTGGGATGTTGCTTAGCTTGGTTAAGACATGAAAGCAATCTCACTTTCCAAGTAAGCATATCTGAGGTTCTGTCATTAGACCTGAGAGATGTCTATGCTCTTGTATATGTGTCATCAAAATCCTTACTCCTTTATGAAATTGTTACTGGTATCTGCAGAAATCTGTGAGGGACCCAAACCTGCAAAAAAGCTGCATGCAGTGAAGTCACTGCTCTCACACTGAGGTTAATGGGACCTGATAGGAGCAGGGTCCTCTGTAAGGGAAGTGCAAATGATACTTGATCTTATTTTTCCTCAAAACCCAGCTAGTGCTTGCATCTGAAGGGCATAAAATAAATCCTTATGAAGACAAAGTGTGAAGGCAAGTTAGCAACTAGATGAAAAACTTGTTAAAGAGCTACAGAATGAACTTAAAGGGCCTTTGATGGGGAAAACCTCAAATACGCATCAAGATGGTGCATATATCACAGGCAGTATGTATGATGCTCAGGAAAGGGTTAAATTAGCTTCCAGAGGTGGCTGGAATTAGCATCACATTTTCAGCATTATCAGTCAGCAAGAGTTTGCTCTTGATAAAAGGACAGATTATTTTAATGACCTTTTTGGGCTGACAGTTTGCAGACCTAGCTGATGTTGAAATGTGTAGGCACTTAACTGCCCCTGACCCATATATTCTGAGTCTTATTTTTGTTTAGTATTATGAATTGTACTATTTGCATTTCGTTCATCTTCTGAGAACTAAGATAAGCAGCTTTCAGTGGTGACAGGCACCACCTCAGGAGGATACCTGTGCAGAGGGGGAGAGATAGCACCAACCCTCAACTGCCACCATTCTTTTCAAGTTAAAAGCATGTTTTTACAAGGCAAAACAGTAGAATTAGTTATTACTACAATTTTTGACCTCACTTGAGATCCAGTGCTTTGACACCATCTAGGGATCTGACCCATATTCTTCACCTCTTCACTGGGTGTTCTTTTTAATCAGCTTTGGAACTGTGAAGGAACTGCACTGCAAAGTAATTAGACATTGTAAGCACATTCTCAAACAAGAGGCAGGTGTGAAAATAAAAATACAAGGTTTTAAAACAGAAGAAATTCATTAGCTGAAGAGGTCCTGTGCTGTAAAGCCCATAAGCTGTCTTTCAGCACAGCCCATAAGTGACCAGTTAGGACAAAGCCACCACTATTGCTGCTCTTGGGCCTGACCAGTAGAGCCTGACCCAAAAGAAGGATGTTTTTGTTCTGAAGCCCATTCATTTGCATGACTTTTAGCCAGAACTCTGTGGCCACCCAGATTGATGCTTACCTGAAAGGAAGTTTGCTTGACCTTTCTGGTGCAGTTTTCTCCTATACTGATTCCAAGGAATGGGTACATTTGCAAGGTGGCATTTCTTGGCCCACTGATAGGATTAGGGAGGTAGCTTTGTATGAGCTGTAGTATGGATAGTCAAGAAATAGTTCACTGTCTAACAGATGGGAAAATGATAAATCTGAAAAACATTATGATGTGTTATATCTGTCTGGAAAACTTAACTCAATAGCTGGAAGTTTTTTTGCTAAGAAAGGGCAGAGATCAAATCATGAAGACAAATTCAGCTGCACACACAAGAGCCTATAGCAAAATAATTCTCTGAGAAGTGGAGATGTGTATTTATTATTTCTTTGGCTTGTGTCTAACTATCTAATCAGTCTTTGAACATGTCAGCAGCACATCCATAATAAGAAAGTGCTGTGTGAATTGTGTGAACTGGAATTAGAGATGTGATAATCAGCCAAACCATTGGAGACAATGTAAAGGCTGCACAACATTTGCATTCCTCTAGCTGAGGAGAAAAACCTTATATGTGCAAATGAATTGCTGGGTTTTTTTCTTCCTGATTTGTTATAACCATGGGCAAATTGCTCTCAAAGCAGTGGTTCCCCGGCAGCTTGCCAGTTCTCACTGGAGTGCCTCCATGCCTGGTTAGACCTGTTCCAGTATGGTGGTGACAGCTATTTTATATTCAGTTAGTAGGTGAGGTGATGTGGCAGATAGAGGCATCTAGTTCTACATATGCCATGGAAAAAATTGCTGATGTGTAGGTAGGCCCACAGCCTTCTGTTGGAGACACCACAACTGGGATTAGAAAGCCTGTTTTCTCATCTGTATAATTCTGCTGATATTGATCTATTCCCTCAAGATGTTGTGAAAGTAGCTAATAACTACAAAGGGAGCCTCTCTTTGTGATCCTCCTACTGCCTCAGTGTCCTGAATTGTTATTGATTCCTGTGTAAGCAATCTGCCTGTTACCTGGTTATTCTTCTGGCCAGCCTCAGGGGTTCCTGTCTAAATCCTCCTTGACTCATATCTTCCTGTATTCTGGTTAACATCGTGACTATCAATGTATAAGGTGAGACTGAAAGTAAAAGGCTGGTGTTGCAGAGGGAAGCTGTGAAGTGCTGAGCAGATAAAAAGCGAGGCTTAGAAGTGGTGAGTAGGACAAGCTCAGCAAAGTCAGATCCTAAATTTAATGTCAGCCCTGTATGACTACCACACCTTTCTTGTTTGGAGGAGGAGAAAGGCATGGGTACACCACTGGTGTGTTGCAGTTCAGTCCCTGTATTCAGCCCCTGCCCATACTCAGTGTCCCATCTTTCTGTGGCAAGACAATGAGGCAGAAATAGGTGAGACTTGAAATGTAGAGCTTGTTCACTTTAATGGTTTTTGTGACAAGAGCTGTCCTGACATACAGACTAGTTATTGATATTTGTAAAATGGTATTGCTCTATACATATAGAGCATTATCCTCCTGAAATTTGTTAATCAGCCAAGTGGAGCTGGCACAAGTTCTGACTTTTTTAATGTTTCAAATAACTAAAACTTGGATTAAGCTTACCTATAATAAGCAGACTTCTGTCCCATGTTGGGTTCCACAACCCAGGACATAGACTCCTCTGCTCTGGAAAGCTGGATGTTTAAATTCTCAGCACTACAGCTTTACAGAGGAAGATGGAAGAAAATCTTACATGCATGTCTAAAGGCACATGGGGTAAGTCTGCATCCCTTTTGTTGTCTCATTATCCCAGCCCAAACCTGCTCACTGCTTACACTCTAGAAAATGCTGTGCTTAAGTGGCAGGTGTCAGAGCTCATCTCAGCTCAACTGGCATCTTGAAGAACAGGAAATACAAAGGGAGCTTCAGTGCCTGCAGTCTAGGAGACAGATTGAAGAGCACATAGTTAAGACATGAGAACACACTGCTGATGGATTGGAAACGGGAACTCACATGGAAATCTTGGGTTTATTCCATGATCTAAGGAACATTTCAGGACAAGAAGATGCAGGGGAAGCTGATTAAGTTCTTTGCAATAATATTCTTCATCAAAGACACTGAGGAGATGCCTTCTTGATAAGCAGAAATAAGAGATGACAAATGTAGTAATGCACTGAAAAGTAGCAAGTCTCAGCTCCGGGCTGTTTGCTGGCGCATTGTGAAGGTTGTAAGAACAAAATACCTGAATTGTAATCAAATGCAATATTTTGCAGGAAACCAATATGATGATGCAGACTGATTCCCTCCTTGATCCTGATGTGATTTTAAAACACCTATGAGAGGCTGTACCAGATGAAAATCGGAATTGCCTCCACTACATTGGTAGCCTGAGTTTCCCTCCAGCTGACTCCTACTCACACAGAGGAGTTTCTGACTTAGATTAAGAGATACTTTAAAGCTGAGCTACTTTGCTCAGCTGGAAGTGGGTTGCTGCTGACATTCAAACTGTAGAAGGGAGGGTGCAGCTAAATCACAGGGGTGCTGCTGCTGCTGAAGTTAGGTCTCGTTTTGCTCTCATTCATAGGGAATAAAACAAACATAGTAAATCCTGGCTAACAGTAGCAGCAAAGACAGACTCTATGAGTGAGGGCAAGGAGCACAAATAGTCCATTTTCAATAGGGTAAGATGGTAACAAAGGGATATATAGAATCATAGAATTGTTTTGCTTGGAAAAGACCTTTAAAATCATCAAGTCCAACCATTATCTAACTCTACCAAGTCTGATGCTAAATTATGTTCCTTAGCACCAGATCTTTCTGCTGTTAAGTACCTCCAGGGATGGTGATTCAACCATCTTCCCAGGGAGCGTATTCCAGTGTTTGAGAACCCTTTCAGTGAAGAAGTTTCTTCTAACATCCAACCTAAACATCCCCTGTTGCAGCTTTATGCCATTTCCTCTTGTCCTATCACTTGTTACTAGGAAGAAGAAGCTGACCCCCACCTCACTAAAACCTCCTGTCAGGTATTTGCAGACAGCAAGAATGTCTCTCTTCAACCTCCTTTTCTTCAGGCTGAACAACTCCACTTCCCTCAGCCACCCCTCATAAGACTTATTCTCCAGACCTTCCACCAAGGGGAGCCCTTCTCTGGACAGGCTCCAGCACCTCAATGTCCTTGTAGTGAGGGCCCCAAAACTGAACCCAGTACTCAAGTTGCAGCCTCACTAGTGTTAAGTACAGGGGAACAATCACTTCCCTGGTCACACTATTTCTGATACAGGCCAGGGTGCTATTGACATTCTTGGCCACCTGGGCACACTGCTGGCTCATGTTCAGACAGCTGTCGATCAACACCCCCAGCTCTTAGTGAGTCCACACAAGCACAGCAGAAAACCAGCAGGATTATACCTGGGGAATGAGAAGAAAATCCAGACAAAGCAAACTCAGAAAGCCTATTTCTCTGTACCAGTGTGTCAGAAGGGGAGAGGGGTAAGTAAGGGCAAGCAGAGAAATTTTTGTGGGTTCTGTGTCCCTTTAAATGCAAGATTATGTTTTGGTTTGGGGAAAACTAAATTTCACAATGATGGCAAATATTGCTGAGCACACAGAGAGGAAACCAGCACATTTGTAATGCACTTTGGTGGCCCCTTTGGAGGAAATCTGATGGAATGTGTGAGTGTGTCTGTCTCTGACACATTGTGATTACACAGAGACACCCTGCAGCTGTACAGAATAGGCTTTAATTCAGTTAAATCAGGTAACCCTATGGCATGGAGCTTTCAGCCACCACCTGCATAAACACCCCAAGGTGCTGGCAGGTGCTGGCTGCGTGGCTGCAGTTTCACATCTCTCAGTTGTGGTACAGACATGCTCTTTACTGTGCTCAGCATGTTGTTTGCCTACATTGCTTACTATTAGGAGGTTTAAAAGGATACTCAAGTGTGCTGCTGAATTTCAGATGACTAGGACTGCCATATGAGATCAAGGTGTTAATGCATGTACTGCTTAGAACTAGAGAGGGGGGAAATTACGGGTTTAGATTTTGTTCCTTGTCAGAGCTCTGCTGAGTTATCTTGCATAAATCAGATACAAAATACTCCCATTCAGGTGCTGGCAGTTCATTTCCTAAAGGCCACAGAGATGCCAGAACAGTCTTCAGTGGTACAGGGTGTCCTCAGCAACCTGTGAATTCCAGTGAGTGCTCAGTGCTTTAGCTAAGGCACTTGGGCAATTATTGCAATTAATTCTATGGATTTGGATGTTAGGTCAGGTTTACAGTTCTTGCCTTAACCTCTCTGTTTACCCAGCTGGCAAAACCTGTGGAAGTCAGAGCTCCCTGCTGCAAGGCTGTGTTTGGTCGGAGCACAAAATGTGGAGGGGGAAGCCTTGCTTTGCAAGAATCTCACTATCTCCACCTGATGCACAGTAATACAGGATGATGATTTGAAGATTCATTGATCTGAGGTGACTATGAAATACTGGATGACACATTGTAAGACATTCAGAAAAGCAGCTGGTGTTTGTTCTGCTAGATACATCTTTGCTGTATCCCCTGTAACTTTTGGATCATCCCTCAGATCTGGGAATGAGTCTGGAGATGCAGCGACTTCTGCCATAGGTATTCCTTTAGCGGGAGGTGGCTGTG
Organism: Indicator indicator; assembly: GCF_027791375.1. Lineage (NCBI taxonomy): Eukaryota > Metazoa > Chordata > Aves > Piciformes > Indicatoridae > Indicator > Indicator indicator. The sequence goes on from NC_072029.1 coordinate 16,547,364, forward strand.
CTGGAGCTCATGGCTTTTATTTTACCAGTGCTGTCACTGTGGGAGAGGCAGGGCACACAGTCTGATACTTCCAGAAAGCAGGTGTTGGTAGCACAACTAGTAATGCAGTGTATCACTAAACAAAAAACAACCAAACAAAATAACAACAAAAAGCACAAAAGCCCCAAACCAAAACAACCAAAACCCACTAGACAAATAAAACAACCGACAAACAGGTTTCTGAGTGTTTTCTAGAAAGAGGAGGAAATGTCAGATTCCCAGAACTACAAAGAAAGGAGCAAAAACTACAAAATTTAGAGGGGAATTACATTCTATTTCTCTATATTTCATACTAATGATGTAATGGGTTGTGGAAGGTATGGGGGTGAGTTCTCACCACCTAATCCACCTATAAAAATCTTAACTGGTCCTGTCAGTGCTCATTAGCTGACATACAGCTTCCTTCATTTCAGCCTTTCATCTCCTGATGGAAGTTTCCAGGTGGGGCCTCTGGGTTGGTTTCCTGTTCTGCCTTTTTTGGCACGTGCCAAGCATGATCTTCCAAAAGCAGACTCAATGTGAATCAAGCTTATATGATCCTTGAGCACTGTTGGGAACCTGAAATACGTGCCCATTCATAAACTTGTAGGCTTTCAAGCTCCTATGGGTTTGTTTTGTATGTGAAACAGATGTGATTAGGCTTTCTTGTTGTCATATGATTTAAACCCAAATAATACACCAGATTAGGCATGCTGTCTTAGAAGCATTCAAGAAACGGTGCTTTCACTGGCAACTCACTGTAGTCCAAAGCAATGTGGCTGTACCAGTTGCTGGTGGTAGATGAGGTATACCCATTGTGCTTTTCAGTGACTTACTCTGTATGGGTGTGTTATTAATGCTGTAAGTAAATGTAGGTTTTCATTATATTAAAAAATCACAGCAGAATTTCTGGGCTTAGCTTTGCAAGCACTGTACATGAATAACTCACTGAGGGACTATTCATAGCAATAACTTCTGTCAGCTCTGAGGATTTCTATTCTATTTGCATAAACCTTACCATGAAGACAGAACAAGGAGCAAAGCAGCTGTCCTAGTAACATTGCAGAATTCAACATTTTGTAGGGGATAATATTGAAATACGGGCATGGGGATGGAGGAGTCAGAGGTGGCAACTGGCAAAGAGGACTTCAGGGCAGAAACTTACAGCTATTTCTTCCTCCAGAATCACATTTGCCTGGGATTGCTCTTACATTTTTTTTTTTCCCAGAGAGGATGTAATGGAGCTGAATTTACTGCCCTGATTGCGAAGCATCCATCCATACTTTTCCTCTCCATACTTCTCCTCTCCTACATTTCCACTGTTTAAATCAGTGGAGTTACTTCAACCTTTTTTTTTTTTTTTTCAATCTTTGTGGAAAACACAGGGTTTGGCAGTCTGACAGGCTGGGTTTCACCATTTTACATGCTAAATGTTACATTCTTGGTACTGCTTCGAGTATTCAAGCTTGGCAGTTATGCATAGATGTCTGACAAACACTAACTTGTCTTCAGCTGCTCTGTGAGGGGTTTTTTGGCAGCCACTTAGATCTAAGAATACATTATCAATCTCTGTCCAGATCCCTGTAACTTGTAAACCAAGCTTGCACCCAGGTTGGCTCGAGGGAGCAAAATGGGGAATCTCCTCTGTGGGCTGTGGAGCAGCAGCAGTAGAGTTGATGCAAGGCCATGGCAAGTGTTTTGGTGGCTGTAGTTGTCTTTGTCTCTTAATGACACTACTAGCATGGACCCAGTGCAGCCATAAAGTTGATGGAAAGTAAAAAAGGTTTTCAAAGCAAAGCTGCTCCCCTTCCCAGGATCATGAGCACCCATGGCTTTTGCTGAGGAAGGGGAGGGTTTGAACTCACCTCTCTGGCCTTTAGCTATGCTTTGGCTGGTTTAACACACCTCTGCTCCTGTCCTCACTGCTGCAGAGGGTGGTGATGTCCCTTGCAGAGCCTCTCTGTGGCCTGCCCTCCCCAAAATGCATTTACCCAGGTTTTGGCGACCTTTCACCTCTGCATCTGGCAGATTTGGCTGCAGCAAGAAAGTATGCACTAAGTTCTCAGCATAGAGCAAGAAATGTAAAAATCAGAGCTTTAAACTCAGGGTTAAAGGGCTTCACTCAGGCTTGTTCTAATCCCAGGTGTCTCTTTGCTACCGAATGGCATAATATTTATCCCTCTACAACAAGGCTGCCAAGCCACATTGCTTGGCATTCAGTCATGCATGCAGATTATTCCTTGACTTACTTAGTGAGGAACACCTAGCAGGCATCGTGTTTGCCCACATTTGAAATAATCTTGATTTAAACAAGAAGGATTACAACTTTTGGGTTTCAATTTCACGCTGCAGGAGTGATTGCAATCAATTAAATGGCATCAGGATGAGTTCGGGAATTTTGTGAGGATGTAAAATCAAATATAAAGGAATCATGGAAAGGCATCTCAGTGTTAACTGTCACATGAGTGAATTGCCTTGACAGCTCCATTCTCTGGTGATCAGGATTTAGAACAGTGATGTTACACACAGTAGCAACTGATTAGGTAAATATTGTATGGATTTAAAAGTATTTCCACTGTTCATAGGATTCCTCTTGCTAACTTCTTATGGAGATTAATTCCATAGTCCTTCCACTAGTGCACACAAATACTCTGGTGGAACTGCAATAATGCCTTGTTACTCTCCACATTATTGGTGCATAAATGCTTCTATTTCCACTGATGATGAGGGCTTTTTTAATACCACAGGCATGAAATCTGCCTTTCTGCTTCAGTTTCTTTAATACACCTTATGGGACATCACAGGGAATGGCTTTGATGTCTTCTTTTTCTTGGACATGGCCTTCTACTGAAGTCCCCAGAATGAACTCTTCTAAGATGCTGTGTAGTTTTACTGATAGGAAGTCTAACAGATGTCCAGCTTGGGTTTTTACACGTTGTGGTGCAAATCTGGGTTCTAAGAACCCAAGTTCTGATCACCCCCTGCTCCCCATTTGCCTATACACATGTGCACATGTACAAACACAGGTACAGGCAGCTGGAAGCTGGCCAGTGAGTCTGGTAATTAATCAAATGTCACAGCCAAATGAAAATACTATTCCTTTCCATAACCTAGGTAACAACACTCATTGCCATAGAAACCTAATGCATGCATGGGAAAGACCAATTATATTTAAGGAGGGGAAGAAAACCCAACCTTGAATCCAGCCATTTAAGTTCTTTTGAATTTTAAATTACTGGGCAATAAAAGTGTCAAAGACTGTGTAAGTCAGATCAATTTTCTTTAGAAGTTACTCTGAGGCAGGAACTGCATGTGCAGACACAAAGAATAAGTTGCTAACTTATTTGGAGTCTAGGTAGGGTTCAGTGGAAGTCTCCTAATTGATTTTTATTGGGAATTACAACAAGGCCTTTGCTTGTGAGTGAAATGAGAAAAAGAATCAATCACAAACCATTTCCCCTCTCCTGAAGTACAGCATCACTTATAAACAACAACGATTAAACACCTTAGCCTATTGCCACTTCTTCCATCAGTTTTGAAGATGTGGAGCACATATTTCAGTGTTGCTAAGATGATGTCAGAGTCTGGTTTACATTTTCTAAATATTTTTGGTGTAATATTCAAGAAATTTCGTATGTTATGTAGCATAACGTAGCAAGTCAGAAATCACTACTGTGTGGTAGGCAAGAAATGTCCCCAGCATTCACAGAAAGAGAAATGGAATCCAAGGAATCAGTTTATTTGCTTGAGTGGTATCCTCTCAAATTCCCCTCCTTTTTATAAGCTATGCCATTGTTTCAATTAAACATTCACAGGTATTTGTGATCAATGTCTTTTGTGATCATAACTCATAAGTATTGGTTTTAACATCATATTATGTAAAATGTAAGTCTGAATCTTGCTTCATAAATAGGTACAAATCAGGACTAAATGGAGATACTTCTTTTTCATGTGCATCTATAAATGAGAAAATAAATCAAAAGCAATTTATGATTCAGAATTATCACATCTACATTTATTGCAGCTTACTGAATCTGTAGTCACTAACATCCCTGGCCTTTACTTTATAAAAGCTTTCATTTTCTTTCTTAAAAAAAATCATTAAAATAAAAGCTTTTGTTGGTTTTTTTTTTTCTTGGAACTTTATAGCTCCTTCTGTGTTCGAAGAAATATCGGGAAGACTTACTGTCTCAAAAAAGAAAATACAGACAGGAACCCTCCCATTTCTAGGTGAAAATACATTGACAGTTTGAGGGGTTAGCTGGTGATTTTTTTGGTGGCAATTTGGTGGCATTCTATGATTTGAAAACACTATTACTAATGAATAGAATACATGCATACAAGTGTTCCTTACATCAGGACCAAATGCATTAAAATAGCTATATGGTTACAATGTCATTTAGTTTGTTTAATCCTGGGACATATGAATGGAAAATCAAGCCTCAGAATCATAAGGTAGCTTCACTATCAGAGCTGCCTTACATTGCCTTCACTTTAGTACCATGCTAGCTTTAGGCATGGTACTTTATTGGCTCTTCTTGGTGGTGCAGCCCTCAAGCAAGGTGGCTGACTGTGTGTGATGCCAATAAATGAACAGTTTGGTGGTGTTGCCATACCCTGCTCAGAGTGAGTGATGCAGCATTTGTGCCAGCAGGTCTGAACATACCCTGAGCAAAACAAGGTATTTGGGAGCAAGCTCAGCTTGGCCACTGTAGTGTTATGGCCAGCAGAAGCTACAATACTCAGAAACTACAGTCTTCCCTTCTGCCTGTCATAGATCCACACAGAGTTGGAATTCAAGCCCAGATTAGCTGTCTTGGCTTATTAGTATACAAATGACACCTTGTGAATTTCTTTTGAGAACTGTTGAACTAGGGCAGTGGTTTGGAAATCACAAAATAACTCCACCCTCATCTTGAGCAGAATGGCTGGGGAGATTTTTAGGCCCTTTCCTAGAAATAGAGATGGACCCCAGAAACCTGAACCAGAAAGGATAAGGTCTACATCAGAGGTGAGGCAGAAAGATGCCCTGGTAGGGGTAGAACTGGAGCAGGGGCAAAGGAAATAGTGTGCACACTTTCTGTTTCAGATGTGTATCTTTACAGGTGCTATTGTAAGGAAGAAGGTTTCATGACATTTCAATAAAATTCATACTGTTTCTGTCTGCACTGCAGCATTGTGCTTGTGTGGGAGAATTGGGAAGCCCAGGTGCCACTTGGAGTAAGGAAGAATCAAATGAGAATCTGTTTCATTATCCAAGTGGGATGAAGAATATAGAAAATGGAAAGCAGAGCGGAGCTGAAGGTCCCTAAAGTGGGAAAGCTTGTCTTTAGAAAACAAACAAGGAAAGCCAGGACTAGCCACATTACAGGCTAGAGACATCCCATGTGTTACCATCATGATAAGCATGTGCTTTTCCCATGAGTTTCTGTGCTGCATTCTATTTTACGTGTTATCTGCGAGTTGGCTTCCTGTGAAGCCAAATATTTGAGCAGGAGTCATCTCCATGGTGTTAGAGGGGTCCGATTAGCAACTGAAGTGCAAACAGGGTCAGATGAGTCAATGGCAGAGGCTGACCCCTGCAGCCTGCCAGCAAGGGGCAGCTTTGCATTCCAGCTCAGCAGGGTGGGAACTCGGCCAGCCCTGGCTGCCCAGGAAAAGTCATGAATTAATGCATGGCTCTGCCGAGGCACGGGGAGGTGCTGACGGCACAGCTGAGACCTCTTGGAAAGGGAAGGTAATAGGTTAGTTTGTGCTTCTGCCCCGTTGGAAGAACAACTTTTAACCATTGGGAGCATATGAGAGAGATGTGTAGGTTGTGGTTTGGGCTACATCTTATTGCTGATAATGCTCTACACATTTGATGTAAATGATACAGTGGGTTTGAATCCAAAAGTGTATGTGTAGCTCAAGGGATAAATTGCATCCGTGTTCTCAGGGGAATGAGAGATGCTGCTCTGATTAAGTCTAATGGAAGCTAGTGTCTGCAGCACCCCATATATTCCTCTACTGATGGCTTGCCTTTGTTGGATTTTGTTTTACATTATTCATTAACCATACTGCTGCTTCCAAGCACTTGAGACCCTTTTGAAGTTGCACTTTGATCAACTGAGATGCAGTGTGGTACAGGTATAAACAAACTGATTGCATTAAACTGACATTTTAAGTCGTTCTGTGGCTGGAGAACTCACCTAGAAAAACTTCTCAGTGCTGAATCATGACTCCACGTTGCTTTAAGAAAGCCTCCACCACCAAACAAGCAAATGTATTATCACTTTTAAGAGCTAAACCACACATTGCCACATGTTTTAAGGCAGTTATATTGGTGATTAACTTTCTCTCCACAGAACAGTAAAGGAGGTTGTACTAAGGTGGGGGTCAGTCTCATGTGTGGACATGGCACTTTGGGACAAGGTTTAATGGCCTTGGTGGTGTTAGGCTGACAGTTGGACTCAATGATCTTTGAGGTCTTTTCCAACAAAAACAATTCTATGATTCTAAGGAAACCACAGCCTGAAAGGGCTCTATGTGGTCATTAATAATTTGCTGTAGAAGAGCTGTATTGTGAAGGGTTTGGTCCTCTTTTTTTTTCTGCAAAGAACTCGGTAGTTTAGGATGGCATAGCTCATCCATGGCAATATTGCAGAGCTGAATGGACATTTTGTATTTGATGCAGCTTCTTCTGGGCTGTGCAGAAGTCTGGCCCTATGCTTTGAGCCGTTGGACCTTCCTGCACTTTGGCAAGCACCAGCTCATGCGCAGCTGGTTCTACCAGCTGCAGGGACAGCGATGGTGAGAGGGTACCTTGTGTTCCTGTGTCATCTTCCCCAGCAAATCATGGAAGCACCATGAGTGCTGGAACACTCCCAGCAGAGGATAGGAAGGAGGATGTTTGTTAGCAGAGTCCTGTAATCCCCACAAGGATGTAGGAGGACATAGCAAAGTCAGCATTTTCAGCACAAATCGGCCCTGTAATCTTCACAAGGGAATGAAATCCCCCCAAGGACAGCACCTGGCTGCCAGCAAGGTCCCTGTCTCTGCTGCTGCTATCAAAGTCATTTCTGCCAGTGCAATTGCATGATTATTTCCAAACTTAATCCTGAATTTGAGACCTGTTCATTGAGTGCTGAAGGAGGTGGGGGGAAGAGATGAACTGGGCAGAGCACTGCTCTGGAGAGAGTGGGAAAAGCCTGGGAAAGGGGAAAGTGGGAAAGGGGACTCTTGCCCTCCTTGCCATCATTGCTCAGGAAAGAGGAATGAAAGCCTTCTGGGTAGCCAAATGCCCTTTGCTAAAGATTTTAGATCTACCTGAAAAGTCTCTGGGAGAGCCCAGAGCTGAGTAAAGGAGGTATGAAGTGCTTGTGGATGGCTGTGAATATTGAGGCACTTAATGAACCTTTTGCTTCATATATATTGCTGGTGGATCTTTTCCTTGTGTTCAGCACACATTTCTCCTGTCTTGGTTCAATTTAATTGAGGCAAATCCCTAGTATCAGCCAAACAAAATGGCTCCAAGTGCAATAGAGGAAAACCAACAGCTCCTTAGGGAGGGAGGAGGAGGAGAGGAAGGAAGAGACTGAGCCAGTTTTCCTTGCTCACGCTGTGGCACGTGACCAGGAATCACAGGGTCCCTGGTTGGGTGTCCTCCCATCTACAGTAGCCATCCACATGTCTGTCACACTCTGACACTGGATCTGCAGCAACTGTTGCTTCAGCCAGCTGCTGGCATGTATTTATCATCAGTGGTGTTGACAACTGAGCCAGAGCAAAATGTCATTAAAACTCCAGCTCTAGACATCAACAAGAGAAAAATGGAAAAGGATTTATCAATTTGAATGAAACTATATGAGGTGTATGTATTTTTAAGCACAAGTTTGGGGTTTTTTTTGTTGGGTTTTTTTTATTTTTTTTGCTTGCTTTCAGGTGACAGATCAAAAGAATGAAACAAATTACAGTTAGTAATGTGTTGTGTTGTTCCTGTGTGGATTTATTTCTACCCTTTTCTTGCACACTGCCATAGTACCTAGGTGTGCAGTGGCTGGGAGCACCTTCACCACTGCTAGGACACAGGGCATGAGGAAGCAAGGTCATTGATTGGCACCATTGTGTCTCAGCAATGACACAGTTACATAATTATGTCTGTCAGGGATCCTTTTTCTATGCATATTGCTGAGGGCCTAGCATAGATTGTGCCTTGTTTACCTTGGCCATTTTAGTGACTAAGTCCACTCTGGTTGATATCCTTTTTGTTTCTATAGCACTCACCTCCTCCTGTGGCCAGCTGGGCCCAAGCCCCCCACCCAGGTCTGGTTATTTTTCTTCACACTAAATAGTTTTGTTTCTCTGTCAGAGCCCTTTTAATTTCATTGCAGCTTTGTTTTCCAAGATGAAGCAATGCACTCAGAGCACACAGTAACATGAATAATCACAGTTTTGGTGAAACTGCCCCCTCAGCTCCTGGGGGAGCTCAATCTTTTGTGGTCTGCCTGCTCAGTACCAGCAGTACCATGATGCTTCCATCTCATCTTGGTCTAAACCTAACTACCACTCTTGCTGCTACCACAGTTGAATTGAAGTCAGTGCCTTCTCCAAAAACTGTGATTTCTGGTTTCAAGACTGTGCTAGGAAGTACCTTTCACTCAAACTCGAGGACTTCGAAGAGTAGCAGAACCTGACACAATCCGCGCTTGGAATGGGGCTGAGTGCTCCTTTTGCATCATTGAGATGGACAGGGCTAAGGCAAATGCTGTCAGAGATCCCACACTTGGCTCCATGTAGTGTGAATACCGTGGACATAAGCCCTGCAAGGCTAGTGGCCAGCCACGTGATGGTCCAGAGGTGTCAGCTGGCTTGGGCTGGTGTTCAGCTTGTACCAACTGTGGCCCAACACTGACACAGCTGAGTTGTTCCAAGCTGGATCCCATTCAACAGAACCTCATGGTGATTCTTCATGTTCAATCCTGCATCAAGAAAAAAAGTGCCAGCTAAATACCAGCTACCTTGCACAAAAGAGTGGTGCAACTGTGGCAGAGTGTATGTGTTTAATTAATGAATTAATTTCTAAAATAATTTTTAAAAATAGAGACAAAATAAAAGCTTCTTGGGGCCACAGGTTTACAGTGTCATGGAGCAAGTGGTGCAAATTAACTGGTGAAGCCTCCCTGATGTGACATGAGCCTGTAAGGACAAATCTTTGGGAAACATTTGGAGAACCATGAGCATTATTCAGTACTATCCTGTCCTCTATTCAAAGGAGAATGTCGCAGAACTTCCTGATGTTTTTTGCAGTCACTCTCTAAGTTCTTGGTTGGTAGGAGTCAAGGATTTTATGTTCATGCTGTCTCTGCAGTATCATCTTCTATTTTTCTGGAGGTGTCAGGAACATAATCAGCTGTCAGGAAAAAAGTAGAGGCTCAGAAAAGCCACGGATGTGGTTTTCTTGGCAAGTACAGTCTCCTCATCTTATGTCCTCTGAATCTGGACTGGAAGGACTAGACACCAATGCCCTTTCTCAACTCATTTTTGCAAGACCTGGCCAGCTAATGAGCTATCAGGCACAAACTCTTATCTAGATGGCTCTTGAAAGCCAGATGGTCTTTTCCATCTGAGTGATTCATTTGGGTTGAGCAGCAACAGGCAACTCTCAGCATCAAATAAATTTTTGCCAACGTTCAGTAAACTGGGGTAATATATAATGCTCTACTACCTGCAGAAGTGCCTGAAAACTTGTCACAATCTGTTTGTGGAGGCAAATTCAATCTAAATGGCTTTCTGAGTGGGAGTGCTGGATATCCAGGGGATATGCAGGGATTGGGGTGGTGTTCTTGTTTGGAGCTGCCCATGCTTCGAGGAACAGGTTGCAGCACTGCCTTGCTTAACAGCAGAAAACAAGCAGCTTTCCAGTGCAGCAGCCACTTGTTACAAGGAGAAAACAGCTCATCATTTATTTTCAGAAATGAGGTCAAAATAGTGCAGCAGGGAAGGGAAGTGACTGGCACAGAAGGTTGGTAATGAGATACAAAGCCTTTCCTTGCTAGGTTAAATCCAGCTTCAGTCAGCAGTGACTGAAATCTTTTACCATTTGACAGTTGTTCACTGTGGCCTTTGCAGCACTGGTTTTGCTCCATGACATGAGTCAGTACTTGCATAACCTGCACCCTGATCAGCTGCGTCTGCATTGCATGGACCTGCACAGGGGCCCAGACAGGTTAGCAGGGAGCACCCACTCCTCTTGCCAGGATCACACTTGTCCTGTGAAGAGGCTTCCTGCTCTTCAAAAGGTTTTAGGTTGAACCTTCTTTCTTCCTAGTTTGAAGCCTTGTCTGTGTCCGGCTGTGTCAGTGGGCAAGGTGGAGGGGTGGAGACTGTAGCAATCATCTGCTCCGAGATGAAGAACAGCATTAGAGTGGATCTGCAAGGGCTATTGCAGCAGCTTCACCAGTTGCTCAAACTGGTCGTGGCTGCTGGAGTCATCCCTCACCTGGGAGGTCTGGTCCTGCCCTCAGGTTACCTCCTTGCAACTTCTTCTGAAGCTTCTCTCCACATCTGCCTGTGTGCACAGATTCCCGAGGGATGAAAACCTTAAATAAAAGGGCATGGGTGTCTTCTGGGCATTTCCTTGTCGATTCACAGAAAACAATAGGGCAGACAGTCAGATCACTGCCCACAGGTTGTTCTCTAATGCAGGTCTTCTAGTGATGGTTGTAGCTTTCTTACTGATCTATCTAGGGAAGGAGATACTGAGAACAGATATTTTAAGACCTGTCCATGCTTTTCTTCTCTGGCATGTTAGCCTGTCAGAATTGTTTCTGCTTTCCCCCCCTGAAGAATATTAATCTTTGTCTCACAGATTTTGTCTGTAGATATGTCTGATCTTTCAGATACTGCCTTGTCCTAGCCAGAGAGGTAGCAGACTTGGAGAAAAGGCCTTTTCAAATGTACCTACTTGGAGACACACTGAGCCTGATGCAAAGAAGGCACCAATTACTCTGTTTGCCTTATGTGATTTTTGTGGCTGCTGGATTTGCTTAGCTTCTGCAGCTTGAAGTGTGCTAGTCCTGTGGGTTTGTCACTTAGCTGTCTTGTACATGAACAGACATGGCTCAGCCTTCCTAAGTCTGAGGACCAAAGCAATGGCTGTGAAATCCCTACCCTGTTTCAGAGTATTAACTTCATTATGCAAGGATAATTGAGAGTGTCAGTGTGAACTGACTGTCCACAGCTGATAGACCAAAGTCTCTGGGGATGTAGGGAGACACCTACAAAAGGATGAGTGTCATGGGAAGAAAAGAAAGAATGAAGGGGCAAAGGCAGATCTTCTTAAACATATTTCCCCACTGAGTGAGGGAAATCTCTGGCATGAAGGTGTCCCCTGCTCCAAAGAGTGTTGTTTCAGTACTCCCTCTCAACATGTTGAGTCCTTTTGGCTCCTATCATTTTTATACACTTCATAACAGAATGACAGCTCTGAGGAGTAAAACAAGCCAGGAATGTGACTACTGTCATATGCTGGAAGCATGCTGTAGTAGTTACCTGGGACAGGCTGTGGGGTGAAGTTAGGGTTGGATGACAAGGGAGGGAAGGGATTTCCTGTAGAGGAAAATTGCCTGGCCAGCCCTTTGGAAAAATGTAAGCATGTTCTGCTGAAGGGCACTTGTGCTCCCTCCTGCCAGAAGCTTGCAGCACCACAGAGCTGGGTGTTGAGAGGAGACATCAGGTGCAACCTGTTGTACAGCCAAGCAAAGGAAGCCACCCTGTGGCATTTGGGGGGGGGGGGGGGGGGGGCTTGTCTTCACCTGCAAACAGGTGAAATAAGGAAAAAGGAAATGTATGAGTAAATTATCCCACTATGTGGCAGAAGGAGCAGGAGCCAGCCCATAGCATTTATTTTCAATCAAACAAGAGTCATGAAGTCATTAGTTATTTCTTCAGAAATGTCTTCAGTTTTGGTAGGTGTGCTAGGGAGCCCTGTGCTGGCTCTGCTGTGCCATATGGGCACAAAAGGATTAATTCCCAGGTTAGCAAGACAAGAAGGATGATGAGGCAGGAGTCTGAGTCAGACACAGTGGGGAGAGGCAGGTGCCACAGGATGAAGCAGTGCTTGGGCTCCTGTTGAGTTTTGAAAAGAGCTAGAACAAGGGAGATTTTTTTGTTGTTCTTTTAATAAGAGAAGAACAGAGGGTTTGCAAATATGAAATTCAGAAGCAAAGAAACTGCAAATTACAGCTTCATTCTCTAGCTACAGCTTTCCTGAGGATTTGGAGCACACCACAAATATTTAATTACTCTCATCTCAGTGCCCTTGTGAGCACTGCTGAAAATAAACCAAACTGCACTGCAAGACTTGCAATCCAGCTGGAATTCTGACACCTCTACTAGCACCTCTACAGCTATTTTCTTCATTGTAAGAGTAGGAAACTGAGGGTAATATAAACTGATTAATCAGAGAGCAGGTGCCAGGACCTGAGTCCTGAAGCCTTATGAGCTGCTGTTGTGCGCCTCAGAAAGCAGCGCATCTTGAAGGCTTGCCTTGGGCACCATGGCTGCAGGCAGCACTTCATCATCATCATCACTTGCAGGGCTCCCTTCCCTCGTGCTTTCCTGCCTGCGTTGTAAATGGGGATCCTATGATCTGGATGTGCAGTAATGTTTTGCCTCTTGGTTACACAGAGAGTAGATGTACTATGCAGATGAGATCACCCACAGTGATTTCACTGGGGTTCTGCAGGCTCAGATGCAGACTGCTGTTCATCAGCTTGGAGCTCTAATAACATGTCTGTAAAAATGTCTGGGACTTTTTCAGTTTCCTCTGCTTCAGCCTTGTTACAGAAACAAGGTACATGGTAAAGGCACTGATTTAGAGCAAGCAAGCCTCAATTCCCTCATTTTTCAAACGTACATTGGATAAGCATATCATAAATCACAGGAGAAACAACTTACCCTGTTTTGCAACACCCCACCCCACAAGCAACTCCTCTGAAAAGCTGACATTTGCTGCAGTGATTAAGTATAAAATCTCTAAGTATGAAATTAAGCATCAGAACGAACAAGTAAATAATTACTTCCAAACTTGTCTTTATTATGTTATGCTTAGAACATTCCCCTTCCCAACTCTCCACCCTGATTTCCCTCCCCTTTTCCTTTGCCTGTCAAAACGTTGGGGCCTCTTTTACCTCTACACTACCGATAGCAAAACACCAACAGTGAGGATGGTGACTGTTTTGGAAGCTTTTCTGTGCAAAACCAGTGAGGGGACGCTGGGGCAGAAAGAAGTTACAGCAGCCCCTAGCAGAGAGCAGGGTGATGGAGAGACAGACAGTGCTGGCCACTGAGTTGTCAACGAAGACAGATAATTTGCAGCTTTTTGTGACAGCAGGGGAGCATTTAGCTCAGCTTGGTTCAAAATAGCAAAGAAAGCCTAGATAGGATAGGGAGGTTAATGTGGAAAGAGCTGTTAAATGTTGGCTGTAGTAGCCAGACGTCTTTGCTGTAACAGAAAACAAAAGTTATTTCATTAAAGCCTCTGAACACAGAGTACTCTGTGAAAGTTTAAATGCCAGGTGGTGTATTAAGTAAATAAAGGAGCCCTGCTGTAGGCATTGTTCCTCACAGCAGCCGGCTGTAACCAGCACATAGTACAGTGACCATGTGAATCTCTGCCATGTGATGTAGTGCTGTGCCTGGCTAACATGCTGATACGGGGCTGGGAAGTCAGGGGAGATTTTTCTTTCAGCAGTTATCAGTATGTTGATAAGGGCCAATTGTTGCACGTGGCTTATATGCATGGATTGGCTTATGGTCAGTAGTCATCTGGTCTGGATCAGAAACAGAAACTCAGGGTTGGTACAGATGTCATGTGTCATTCCAGCACAGTTTGAATGAAGAGGATTGATGGATTTTCATTTCAGTCACTTTTCAGACTGGTGTCACAGTATTGCAGAGCTAGCCTTTGTCATAGCCCAGCAGCTACCCCCAGGCAGTGGTTACAGAATGTCACATCCCATTATCAGCAATCCTGGGTTTATGTATAGCAGGAGCCATTTGGAAAGTGGCACCCTGAAAGTCCTCTTGCTCTGCTGTCAGGGGCAGGATTGAAAACTTAGCCAGGTGATTCAGAAAGTGAAGAGCTGGTATTGTCAAGCTTCATGAACCTATGCTCCGAGGATGATGGACCCACAGGAGGCTAAAGCTCTCTCTGCTCATGTGTGCCTCTCAGAGATGCATTCCCAAACCTCCTCCTCCTGCCTTTTGTGTCTCTACAGGATGTTTCCCCATCATGCTGTTATCTGATCACTGTTAACACTTTACTCCTATCACTGGCACTTGTGCTAGCAAGGTACACGTTGGTTGTGTTTCTCACAGAGTGCGGGTGACAGCCATATGGTGTGTGGCAAAGTCTTGGTGCTGACTCCCAGTATAATTACCATGTTGAGCTAATTGCTTGTGCCTGGCTCGGGCACTTACTCAGAGGACACCTCAGCTGTTACCAGGACCTCTTCATTTACCAGCTGTCAGGCTGTCAAAGAGCAGTGGAATGTGCACTTGGCCATCTAAAAAAAAAAAAAAAAAAAAAGCCAAACCAAACCAAAACCATTCTTTGCCATCAAGCTTGAGGGCAATCTCTGTTTCTTTGCTATGAATTACTTGCCTGTGGTATTCTCTCCAGTATTTGTGAGAGAAAGGAGAAGAGATGGCAGAAAATTGTGGTTTAGAAGCCAGGCTGGAACCTTCCTGCCAAGAAGAACTAGAAAAATCCTATTGAGAGGGATGCTCTGTGCCAGGATTTTTAGTCTCTGCTTGCTGTGTTTGGATCACATATATTTATTGCTTTAAAAGCAACACATCAATAATTGTATATATCTCCTGATCTGCAGCTTGCCTATAGCCCAAGAGCTCAAGTTCAGCCCTTGACACCCACCTCTTTCCTCACGTTCAAGCCCCCAGTCAGCGCATGTGGGCTGATAGAAATTTGTCTTCTGATTAAAGGAAAAATGCAAGTCTGCTGAAAACAGGCAGTGCAAAAACAAAACAGATGAAGCTCATCTAGGTGTAGAGAATTACTATTAAGATCTAAGTGTGAAAATGTAGGCTCACTGTGGAAGTTTCAATCTCAAAACTGTGCTAAGCCTGGGAGAGGATAGAAACCAGCTGCAAGGGTGGCTTGCACAGTGGGACCAGGGCAGCTCTGCAGGGTAGATCCCTGAGTGGCTGGGAGCATGTCAGACAGATCCAGCCCAATAGCACAGAGCTGATGCCTGCTCTGGTAACCTGTCAGAACCTCACAGTGCACTCTGAAAAGGCAAAACACCACAAAGCTGAAGCCTTGCAAAGCCTTGCAAAGCCCCTTTTTATCTGAGGCTGGAGGTGTAGCCTGCTTGCGGTTCCCAGATTGTATTTGAAAAGCTGCCTTAAGGAAATGAAATACTATTTCAGTTATGTCCTGTAAGCCACATCTTCTCACATTTGTCAAGCACTTACAGCAAATATAAGATAACTGGTGTATAATCCTGGACAAGGTGGGAGATCCTCTGTCTACCCAGCAGTGCAGGAGAAATCTGCAGTAAGCCCTTCAAGGACATGGCACTGGGATCAGCCTTTCCTCATAAAGGGGCCTTGAGATCTTCAGACAAAGAACAGTTTGGAAAACATCTCTAATTAAATTCTTCAGCTCCTGATTTTCTCAGGAGTTACATCAAAGATTCCCTGGATACATAGACCACCAGCAGAGGAGAATGGGCTGAAATCTGGAAACTGATAGGGCTTCATCTTTGGTTTTACAAAGTGAAACAGCTTCTAAGGCAAAAGTTGGAGCTCTCAGGTTCGGATATCTCTGTAGCTGACACCACTTTAGGAGTGCTTTGCTTTACTACATACAGACTAATGCAAAGAAATTAGATTTGTGCTGCAAAAATGTACATATCCCCATGAAACTTTTCAGACTATATATTTTAATGACTTAGAGGGTGTGTTTTTCTCTTCCTTTAATTAATAAAAAATTGAGAGATGTTTTTGGAAACACAATGGAATCATGGAATCCTAAAATGCTTTAGTCCAAACCCCCAGAGACATGGAGTTGTTTCAGTAAGACTGAAACACACGTGCTTTCTAATGCAGGGAGGAGAGAACCAGGGAGCTCAGATGAGGGCCTGGCCAGCTGGCCTTTGTGTGAGTGAAGCACTGTCAGGCTATATGGTTCCACAGGAGTAGCTGTAGCTCTTCTATGGTGAGGGCATCTTGAATTGATGTGTAAGTGAAAGTGCTAGATAATGTAGGAAATTCCCTGGGCAGTATCTTTTTTTTTTTTTTTTTGGTACAATAACTCTTAGATTACTTTTCAGGCTTAATTTTATTTACTTTTTTTTTTTTTTAAACAGATATTTTACAACATTTAGTGTCAATATCACCACTACTATCTGAATAGAATCAACCAGTAGCCAATAACCTGCTTATGGATTCATAATTTTACTATTATTAAGTGGCATTAAACTTGATTTCACATAACTTACATCAATTTCCTTATGTGTCAAAATTAACATAGCATTGTGTCTTAAGAGTGAATCAGCTTAATGAACAGCCAGCTCAGCTTGCATTCACTTGTGCTCCTAACTGCTTAAAATTCAGCAGCCGCAGCCTGTCTCCTTTTCTGTTTCACTGCCAGCTGAAGAATGGAAATGAAAGGACAGTGTTGTCCTGGGAAGGAATCAGACAAAAAGTGTCACATTGAGCCACTGCAAATGGAAATTCCTTTTGTTCTTTTTTTTTTTTCTGAGAAGCTTCAGTCTAAATGTGAAATGAATATATGCCTATATATAAACTTGGAAAGCTATTTTAGCAACAGCTTTGTATTGTAGCAGTGGCATTACTTGTTTGATCAGGTAAAGGACAGGAGATTCCTAGGAAAAGGTAAATTGCAAAAGTGATCTATTTTTCATGACCAGTAACTCTTGCCAGTTTTAGCAACTTCATCTAAAGTGCGTTAATACAAAAGTAAAGTCTGAGAGCATGCTGCTGGCTATGTCCTTTGGGCCTTCCACAGGGGAGTGTGGCTCAATCACAAACTGCCCAAAGCCAGCCTTTTGTACAGGATCCCTAAAGTCCCTAGGAGGATCGTTCGTGGGCAGATGGCTCCACAGGTTCATGGGGACAGGGTCGGGGTTTTTTCTGGAAAATAGTTGATATAAAAGGGAGGCTTTGGCAGGAATCACTGGGCTGTGAGCAAAAAACCACCAGATGCATCCTGCCAGGTCAGGCATGAAATGTAGGTGACAGAACTAATTGTAGGTGTCACCCAGGAATGTAATAGGAAATAAAGGGTGGCAGCAACCCTTCTTCCCTTGGGAGTACACGAATGACAACATAGTGCTTTATTCTTTCCTGTTATCTATCAGTGGAGGGCTAGTTTGAATCACAATGCCCAAAGAGGTGGGTGGAGAACTTAATGTTATGCAAAATAAGGGGTTTACTTAAAAGAAATAGTTGCAAATACTTAGGGAAGCAAGTGAAAGCAGCAACTTTATTTTTGCATGTTTGGGACAAGCTAAATAGCAGCTGCTGTTCTGTGCTGTTTAGGGCCAAAGCTGGGGGCCCTGCTATTGCATCCCAGTTGTGATGTGTGGCTAGGTCCCAGCTGAAGTTGCTGAGATACAAACACATAGTTGAATGCTGGGCCATGATTGTGTGCCGTCAGGGATACCACTGTCACAGGGAGAAGGCACCGAACTGGAGATAGACCTGATCTGCTCTAAATTCAGACTGGTGCTGTTTAGTTATGTTAGGATCTCTCAGATAATCTGAGTAAAGTTAGACTATAACACAAAAGCTGTTTCTTTACATTAATGCAAATTTGCATCATGTAGTTATAGATTCTCATGGATATTCTTATTCACATGCATATTCCATCAGGCAAATGTTAGGATGTATGATTCACTAATATGGAGATGACAAAGCTATCCTCTTCTTCTGCTCTTGTTTTGTTGCTAGAAAGGAAATGTCAGGATGAATCAGAACATGGCAAAAATACTGGACTGTTTTAAAACTAGACAGGGATGATCAACAGAAAACACAGAACAAAACCTTGCATTAGTCAGTGACAGAGTAAATGATCTTTTAGATTTTTTTTCTCTCTTTTTTATTTTTTGTCTAAAATTTTTCATTTTGGAAACCCTTGTTTTGGGAAAATGAAGAGCTGATTAGTTTCTTAACATGATTTTATAAGATATTTCATTGTCTGATGAAAGAAACATTAGCAAAACAGAGAATTGCTTGCTATTGTTACCAGAACCAGCAGAGTTTGCAGCCCATCTCAAAGATCATTCCTTCTCCAAAATCCTTTGTACATACTGAATTTTTCCAGCTTCATTACAGAAGACTCTGGAATTGTTGGCTAGTTTTCACTGCTTAGCTGTTTTATTCCTACTTTCTCCAAAATGAACTGTTTTCAGCCACGGGATACAGCTGTAGCTTGTCTCCTCAATGGACTTCATTCATAGTAGGACAGGGCAGCTACTGCACATACATATAACCAAATATTTGCACCAGTGCTGCCTCTTCAGATGGCAGTCCAGTAGGATTAAAGTTAATACAAAGTTCAGTTACTCCTGATTTTGGCCTGAGGATATATTACAGGTTTCCATTCTTTTATGCAGCAGGCTTTCATAACATCCATTGTAGGGTTTAGGGTGTTGAGCAGTATCACAGTGGCCAAAAGTCTTTTATTTTAGTAATCATAATAATATTTAACATTTCCTATGGGATTACTCCTTCAATCTCAGTATTATACAAATGTAAGTAACATAGCTGCCACAATAATGCTATGACGTAGGCTTTCAAATGCCAAATTATATAATTACATAATTTAGTCAAATATCCTGCAAAATAATTACAATTTTCCCTCTGCTGCTCTAAACTGAGTCATGTAAAAATTGCTTCTCAAATGTCTTAGGGTGTGCCTCATGGTGAGTACTTTATGTTTTAAGTATCCAGTTGAAAAAGGCATTTTTAAGGCTCAGAGTACTCCCAGTAAAGTTGCTGGAGTCACAGGTGCTCTTCATCCACTCCTGCCAAGTGTCCAAGGCTGGCATCTAAAAGCAGATTCACCACCAGTGAATGTTCTTATAAAATAGAAACCACACTGTCCTGACTTTGATGTTACACAGTAAAGTGGGCAAAAGTTTTCATAGGATGTAAGAGATGTTACTGCCCTGGTCTCCTTTGAACCATATCTTCCTGTGTCCTTTAGATGTCCTCTACACTTAGCAGGCCAGCTTGTTACAATGGTGAATATGTGGTTTCCTTATGCCTGGTAATAGCTCTTTTGGCAGAGCTTGTTGATTCTGGAAATGGTTTTTGTAGGTTTGCTGAATACATTAGCACAAGGAACACATCCCAGCAGCAAGACTTTAAGATGTAATGATGTTTTCTTCCCTTTTAGTGGTTTTACATTTGTATCAATTACAGCTACCATCCACCTCAAACCTCAGTCTGAGTGCTCAGGAAACATTTGTACATCCATAAAAACACAGAAGAGCAATTTCCACAGAACTGTTTATCTAATTTGTCTGTAAGCAAAAACTGAAGAGGCAAGTTAGGTGTCCTTTCAGTCCTTCAGGATGTGAGACACTCTCCAGTTCTCGTGAAATCAGCAGAAGTTGAGGACATTCAAAGGACCAGGGTATCCTTCTTGTCTCGCCCCATGGCATGTCACATTAGCCAATATTTATACCTTCTTACAACACCCAGTCCTTATTGGATCTGTGGTTATTGCTGCTTGACTGGCAGAACTACAGGTCTCTTCATGAAATGAAATGGACGTCTTCAGAGAGCAGCTGCACTTTTGGGAAAGGATTGAAGAGAGGGACTGAATTCCTCATTAATTCCTTTAATCATAAGATACGGTAACTTTCCCCCAGATATGTCAGAAGTAGTAGTTTCTTCAATTAATACATCCCTCCCTGAGTTGTTTGATTTCTAGTCTTTTCATTCTATCATCTTAGTAATTACTAAGTGTTTTTTTTTTCTTTCCATCAATAAAAAGTTTTCTTTACCGGTGCTGTCTGCTAGGCAAAATGTGACACAGAGGTAATCTGTATAAAGTGAGTTGTACTAATGCACTTTCCTCAGGTTGAAAGGAAGGACCAGTGGAGGCTGTACATACACCAGTACAAAGATGAGCTAGACTTACCATGAAGATGAATTACCATGTTCTCCAACACTTGTTTGAATGGCATGGACTAACTGATCATCTTCACAAATCTCTGGAAGTACAAGAAGTGAACCAAATACAGAACTCATTTAGCCCACTTAAAAATATATTGCTCCATTCAGCCTCAGTTTTTAGGCATTTAAGTCTGTCCTGACTTAACACTGGCATAAGAGAGTCATCCTTTGTTTGCTGACGTACATACAGATGTAACAAGAAACACAGATGTTGTAACTGGAATTTCTAATTGGTTGTGGATGTCTGCTGGTTCTTAAATGGATAATAAATAGAGCTTAAATAACCTGTTTGATCACAGTTCAGAACTGCCCTAAGAACGTAACGAAAAATACAGCTGGGGTAGACACACATATCAAATAAAAACAAGATGCTCACAGGAGAAATGATCCGCTGCTGGTACTGAGATTCAACAAAAAGATATGAATAATCTTTCTCTTCAAAGGCTGCTGTAAACAATTCTACTTTGTATTGCCAAGAACCTTATAGAAAGCAGGCTGAGGCTCATGGGAACTATGCCCTGTTTGTTTTTCCTTCTCCTCCTAGTTTTATTCTAACTGCTAGCTAAGATACTGTTAAAATAATGGAAGAAAAAAAAAGAAGCAGCAGCAATCATTAAAGCTCTTGAGCTGTTTGGTATGAGATGAGGTAATCCTGAAACTAATAGAAGTATTAAATTATAACAACAAAGTAATACCAGTGCTGAGGATCATTTTATAAATAAGGAGTCAAGCAGGACATTACTACAACAAAAACCTCCTGCTCTCTTGCCTTGCCACTCTGCCTCCTTGTGAAGGGATCGGACAGTTCAGCGGGCTGAATGCTCCAAGCGTTTTAAGGACAAGACAGATAAATTCCCTCTCATTAACCAGGGGGTGAGAATAGAATCAGATGATTCTATTCTATACATGCTTCAGTCTGGGGAAACTTGATGGAAAAAAAGACAGGTTCACCATAAAGCTGAGACTTCTATCTGCTCTTCTTCTGAACTGATCTCTGGTAACTATTCTTGTTTACAGCCTCTGGCCTCTCCTCTTCTCCGTCTACCCCTACACAAGTGACCAAGCAGCCCACGTTTCCTCTTGAATCCTATAAGCATGAGCCTGAGAGACTAGAAACACGGATTCACTGTTCTTCACCTCCAGATACAGGGCAGAGATTTTCTTTGCCTCCATCTCAAAGTGCAGCCAAGCCTCCCATCATGACACCAGCTCCCTGTGCTACCTCAAAACCAGTAAGTAAAATATGAGTCCAGTTTTCCACTGGGAAATTGACATGGTTGTGTGCTAACTGGTTTTTGTATTGTAACTGATAGGGTAGAGTGTGTGTGTGCATACTGTGGAACAAAACAAGAGCAATGTCATGGGCCTTTTATTTCAGACTTGTCTCAGCTTTCCCAGTACTCAGCTAGCAAGGCACTGGGAATCCAAAGGTGGTGGCTCCCCTTCCGATTTGCCCAAACAGCAACTAATTTTTGCATTATTCTCATCTGAGTTTTGCAGTGGCTATAGATGCCAGCATATGTTGCTGAGATGCCACTTTAAAGAAAGATACAGTTTTATTTAGGATAGCCTTTTATCTCTCTGGGGATTTGCTGATGAGAGAACTAGCAGCCAAGGAGAAGAGATCAAAAAGAAATTCACAGTGTGAGCAGCATGAGTTCAGAGTTCCTGCTGCCTCTGGAGTCTGAGATGACTGGGACAGCTGGTGCCTAACGGCAGTAGTTGCTATCACACATCCTGCTGCAGCTCAGAGAGCAGAGGAAGGGCAGCACCACCAGAGTATTCAGCCCCCCACACAGCAGAGGTGTTTAAATTTCGTAAGAGTGGTTTCTTCAGCTCCTGGGAATGCATGAACTCAGCAGTTCCTGGGAATGCATGAATTCCAGCCTCTGATACACTCCACCACAACATCCACACTGCCTGCCCTTGTCCTCCTCTCCTCTCCCTTGGCCTGTGGGAGTCTGAGAAGCTTCGCTTTTCTCCTCTCCTCTGCCTTTTTGCTTCTCTTTCTTTCTTTCTTTTTTTCCTTTCTTTCTTTCTTTCTTTTTTTCCTTTCTTTCTTTCTTTCTTTCTTTCTTTCTTTCTTTCTTTCTTTCTTTCTTTCTTTCTTTCTTTCTTTCTTTCTTTCTTTCTTTCTTTCTTTCTTTCTTTCTTTCTTTCTTTCTTTCTTTCTTTCTTTCTTTCTTTCTTTCTCTTTTTCTCTTTTTCTTCTTTCTTTCTTTCTTTCTTTCTTTCTCTCTTTCTTTCTTTCTCTTTTTCTTTCTTTCTCTTTTTCTTTCTTTTTCTTTTCTTTCTTTCTTTCTCTCTCTTTTTCTTTCTTTCTTTCTTTCTTTCTTTCTTTCTTTCTTTCTTTCTTTCTTTCTTTCTTTCTTTCTTTCTTTCTTTCTTTCTTTCTTTCTCTCTTTCTTTCTTTCTCTTTTTCTATCTTTCTTTTTCTTTCTTTCTTTTCTTTCTTTCTTTCTTTCTTTCTTTCTTTCTTTCTTTCTTTCTTTCTTTCTTTCTTTCTTTCTTTCTTTCTTTCTTTCTTTCTTTCTTTCTTTCTTTCTTTCTTTCTTTCTTTCTTTCTTTCTTTCTTTCTTTCTTTCTTTCTTTCTTTGATTTTTTTGTTTTGTTTTGGTTTTGGTGTCAATTCCTTTGCACTGTGTCTTTCCATTAACCTTTTTCTGCTTCTTGTAACTAGCAGACTGTGATCTGTCACCACAGTTAACTACCCTGCATCTCTTTCCCAGCTTTTCTTCCTTTTTTTTTTCCCCTCAGAATGCAAAACCTTTGACATTTTCTATATCTAGAAGTCTAGACCTGTAAAGGAGATGAAGATTCATGAGGTCTGTTCCCTGTTGAAGGACTATGAGCTCTTAGTAATTTATTTAAAAGCAGGAAGTTCCCTCCCACTTGCCCATGGGAAACCTGTCCCAGGATCTGAACACACTAACACAGCAATCCCCAAACCTTTTGGATTTTGTATCAGGTACTTCCACAGCAGCAGCAGCTGTTGTTATTCTGGAAGTGTTTAGGCACAGGATCAGTATTCACATACTGCTTTCAAGTCGTTCAGACACATTCAGTAAAACACATGCCCCATTTTGGGGACCCCTTCTGTGATGGTTAGGAAGTCTCTAATTTTCAACCTAATTTTTTCCATGGACTGGTTATGACCATTTGCTCTTATAATGAATAGCCATTTTCCTTCATTGTTTGTTACATCCTGTTGTACCTGTAGCCAACCTTTGTTTTTCTATATTAAGCAAGCCAAACTCTCCCTACAAAATACAGACTTTCTGTTCTCCTGCTATGAAAAAGTAAATAATTCAAGTATTAAATAAAATTAAACCTACACTTATAGTTAAGGAACTCCAGCAGTAACTTTTCTCCAGCCAATTTGCTGCCTTTCCATGTAAGCAGTAGTGTTGAAAAACATAAATGATGAAACTCAAAAGCTTTTAGGACACAGAAATATTTTTGGTGAGTTTCAGTCATCAGTCATATTATTTGCATATGAAATGTGTTTATCTGTTTTATGCAGCTACAGAGGAGTCTTCTGTACCTGTTAGAATAGAAATGGGGAAACAGCATAATCTTAGTATATTTCAGTGCCTGAAAGACTGAAAAGTTTGTTTTGTTTTTAATCATTTGCTGATTTGGACAATAGGAATTTGAGCAGAAGATGCCAGGATAAAGAAACAGAATTCTCTGCAATTATTTATCAGCTGATATGCTTGTACACTGCAGAGTCTGGATGGAAACTCAGTGTGTTGGACTTAATATCTCCTGTTCAGAAGATGCAGATATATATATACACATATATATATATATTTAAAATACATAGGATGTACAGCACCTGATTATCTTTGCTTTGTACCCTCTCTACTCATATATAGCTGAGGACAGTGAGTATGCAGGTCTGCCAGTGAATCGTTAGTTTCTGCACAAGGGCAGGAATCTGAGGCTGATGGGTGTTCACTCAGGATTGTTGTGTCTTTCAATCCCTGTTAAATTATTTACCTGGCATTCCTTTACAAGTATGACAGCAGTGGGCCTACACTCGTGATTTATCTTTGATTTATTCTCATCTGTGTGTTAACAAATACCAGCTTTCACAATGCACATGCTGTAAACAAATCTGTTAAAGGCAAACTCAATTTCTTGTTTACTTAGTTTCTTGTTTACTTAGATCACCATTTCTTGGCACAACAATTCAAAATATCTTAAAAACACACCATAAATGCCATGATAAATAGTTTCATAGTGGCCATACTGTTAGATCAGTTTAACGGCAGGGAAACTTGTATGCTAACTCTGAAATGAGAAGTTGACCCTTATCTACATCTGTCAACTTAAATCTCATTTACTTATTACATTGTTTAGCTAGTGATGATAGTGTGTGAGATCCCAGAACTATTATAAATGATTGCTAGATGTACTGCAGTAGCAAAGAGGAACCCTTGGACCCAGACCTGCAATTATTATTAAAAGCCCCAGTGAACAGCAGATAACAACAGGAAGGTGCAGTATCAGGACTCAGAACTAATCTTAGCCCGTTTTTATAATTAACTGCATCTGAAGCTGATTGTGTTCTTACTTTTTATTGTCTAAGGCTATGGTTCAGAATGGTTACTTCTGTTCAGTAAGAGAGAAGGCATGCAGGAAAGAATAAAAATATTTATTTCCCAGCAGATGTAATCACAACCTTTCATGTTTTAGGTGCATTTAGAAGAGTGTATATTTTGATGTGATTTTTAAGCCTGAGATTCTGGTCAAGGGGAATAAAAAGTGGAAGACAGCTTCTGACAGAGGGAAATCCTTCTTCAGCAAGTATCATCTCAACATAGTATACAAACCTAAGCAATTAACCTCATGCTAAATGGATGTCTGTGATAATCACTAAGGTCTGGATTTATCCCACCTAACTTTAGAAACCTATCTGAGCAGCTTAAGTTGGGAGCATAGTAGCTCTAGTTGTCTCTGTATGCCAGAGACAGGCAGTTGCAGGGGATGGACCAGCTCTTCAGTGGGTTGGACAGCCTTCTGCACCCATTATAAAGGGAGTGACTCCGGGTATTGCATTTCTAACTGAGGCACTTCTGTTAGGTGCCCAAAGCTAGATGTGATGAGGCCATGACAGCACTGCAGCAGCTTTTACAGGCTTTCCTCTGGGTGGGCAGCTATTGCTAGTGGTTGAGTTAAAATATTACAATCAGAAATTTAGCTGATAAGACATCAAAGCTACACTAAAAGCTTACTGTGCACTGCATTAAATAGGGAAGGAGCAATTTGGTTTTTCACAGTACAGTTCATGACTCTGTACTTTGGCCATGTGCTGTTTGGACTGTGTAACCTTCAGGCAATAAGTGGCAAAAGATAACGCCTTCTAATGTGACATTACTGACTGAAAGGAATGTAGAGAGGCTGCAAACTCAGTAATGAATGTTTGCCCATATTTTAAAGAGGAATGGACCATGTTGAGCTTAATGTGGTTTTATCCTTCTCATTTGGTCCTTTCTTCATTCACTGATGCATAAAGCACTGTGAAAATAGCAGTATTCCCTGTCTCCTGCAAACTCAAGCACTTTTGTGGTACATCATTTCCTGGCTTTGAAGGGCTTCCCCTTTCCCAGCATGAGAGGAGGCCAGGCCAGCTAGCTCCAAACTGAGGAGTTGCCTTCGACCTCTCTTTTGGTGAAAAACAGGGTTGAGGCTTCCTCTGCTCAGAACTGTCAAAGGCAGAACATGCCTTTGAAATGGCACTTCCCATATGATTTTGTAGTTAACCACTGTTCTCCAAATAACTTCTGAGCCAAGGAATTTCCCAGAATGTCTCAAAAAGAGGCTGTCTCAGACAGGAGGTAATCTGAGACTTAGTCTAGGCTTGTGTGAGCAAGCCCTGTTAAAACTGCAGATGCAGCACACTGGAGGCATTGAGAGTGTCTGGTCTGTATTCATTTTACACAGCCCAGGGTGCTCCAGTAAATGAAAGAGGAGAGATGTAACGTACAGCTGGGTCTCTCTTCCAGTCACAGAGGAAAACAGGATGGTTTCTGCAGCTACCTGCTTGTTAAACAGTAGCCCTTCCCTGCAAGGCTATTCATAGCCAAAATGTAGTTTCTTAGCCAAAATGTAGTAAACTCAAACCCAGGGCTGTTAACTTGTTCACCATGAAAAGCCATTACATCACACCCTGCTGCTGGCAAGGAGCCTGGGAACCAGGATATGTGCAGCAGGTCCTTCAGTTTGTCTCTCTCCAAAAACCCATGCCACCTGTCAGAGCTCCATAAGGTGGCTGACTGATTAAAGAGTTTTAAATCTGATGAAAATTGTTATTTGATTCTGATGTTGATTTTAAATAAATAAATAAGGGCACAGGCTGGGGGGAAAGGAATCCAGACTGCAGATGTAGAACTCCTCTGTATTTCAGCATTCATGTGATCTGAGGCAATATTTTAGTGTCATGACATTACTGTGATTCAGCTTTGATTCAGCACAGTAAAGGGATCACAGAAATTAAAGCCAGAAAGGCTGTCAGGAAAGATCTTGCAGTGCTGCTGTGTCCAAACCAGTTTTAAGTGCCTTAATATCAGCACTCCTTTTGGGAGATGATTCTGATCTCTAATAGGTCCTATGGACTGTAAGAAGCTATCACTGTACAAACAGTTCTCCTTAACGGATCTGTTGCTCTCCATCTCCAAGTGTGTTTACTTAAAAATGGAACATACTTGTCCAGCAGTTGGCATGTAACTGATTAATTGCAAAGCTAGTAAAGGAATAACTTTTTGATGAACTGTGTAACAATGACATAAAATATTCATGGGAAAATATTTTGAGCCCACTTAGTCTGCTTTCAGTCAGCTTTGACAGAGCATCACCATAGCTCCACTGAATTAAATACAGGCTCACAGAAGAGTTTTGATATGGTTGGAAGGTCCATAGTGAGACTCAGTGGGACTGAATATTAAGAAAATCGAAAGCTTCAACTACACCACACTACTTTTTTTTTTCCAGTTTGGTTTGGATTTTTGTGGCTTTTGTTTGTTTGTTTTTTAATTACAGCTCCCATTTTATTAATATTCTGATTTCCCACTTTACTTTTCCCCTATTAGCTGTATTTTTGGTATCACATTTGGTATTTTCCTCCCCTCTTAGTATTTGAAATATGCAACAGTATCTTACTATCAGTTTTCTACTGGTTAATTTCCTTTTTTAAAAGCTATTTACTTGGTTTAGAAGAAGAAAACCTCCAGTCATAACCTCCTGAAACACCAGTTTCCTAATGGATTTGTATTCTGGTTGCAGTGTTCAGATTCATGGCAATCAATCTTAGGATGCAGAGAAATTGTATTGCACAAAGATGATTTTTTCTGCCCTAAGGAAATGTGTGTCTGTGTCAGCTTGTGGCTTTTTCTGCAGCCACAGAGATAATTTAATCAGCTGTCTATGGATTCACTCAGCATAGAACTTATTTTGATGGCATAAAGTCCTACAATTCCTTTTCCTCCTAGTCCTACATCAAAAAGAGAAAGGCCATGCGGAAAGGATGAATCACCAGAATGCTGAGTTCAATCAATTCCCAGCTGCTTTGACAGCTCTCATAAAGCTCTAAGTAGCTAAGGCAATTAAACCTATAATATTTATGTCTTTTTTTGAGATGCACATTGGTACCAAAATCATGACCCCAGTAGCCTGAAGACAGAGTTAGTGGCTTAAAGCTAAGTTACTTTGATTACCCTAAATTCTAAAGTATGCATGGCATAAAAAGGCTAAACCTAAAGATCTGGCCTCATGTGTCTATATAAATAGATATCTTGTGAATAAGTAACATGACAAAGGAGGGTGCTTTAAGATTGACAGCCTGGTTTTACCCACAGAGCTGATTTCTCATGGCATGGTTTATTTCTGAATGTTATACTTGGTAATTTACAAAGCAACCTGATATTTGGCTAGATTGGAACTTCTCCTAAGAGTAATCTCAGATGGTGATTAGAAACTAGGTATTTAATTTAATGTAATGTAAAGCTGCAATTTAATATAGGATTGCTGACAGTTTCTTACCAGCTCTATCTGGACAATTTTGGAAGACAAAAGTTATTTACCATCTAGGCTGTATATTCACAAATCAGTAGGGATTACAGATCAAAGTCTTAGTGTGAGAATGGAGGAGACACACAATTTTGAACATGTTCTGTTGCACCATGCCTGCTGATGGATTGCACCAGAGGGAAAACACAGCTAAGAATAAGGGACCTCTATGAATTCCTCACCATCCTCATCTGTCCTAGCCCCATTTTGTCTGTGTTGTATTTTTAGCCACACTGTCTTTAATGGCAACAGAGCCTTAAAGAATGTAAAAAGCTTGTTGATACCACGGGGAAATGGACTGCTTAAAGCAGTGATACTCCCTTCTCACTTCCCCACTGACAGGATGAAATAAACTGTTGAAGTTGGGAGAAATAAAGGGAACACCACAAACAACACTCACTTCTGTACAGCTTCTTTCTCCCAGCTTTCATATTTTATAGTGTCCCTACCTGCTTGTGCATGAGGAGAGCAACACAGCTCTTTAAAAATACAGCTTGTGTCTGTGCTTTTTTTCTTTCAAGATTACAATCAAGCAAGTTTGGCCATTTGAAAGTCAGCTGCATGGGCTGCTGACTCAGAAGAGGACTAGATACCATCTTGGCAACAGCTTGGAAAAATGTTTCCATTGTGCTGGTGAAATGAATGCAAAATATTTATTCTCTGAGCT
Organism: Indicator indicator; assembly: GCF_027791375.1. Lineage (NCBI taxonomy): Eukaryota > Metazoa > Chordata > Aves > Piciformes > Indicatoridae > Indicator > Indicator indicator. Next base: position 16,576,333 of record NC_072029.1, read on the forward strand.
TGTTCACAACAGCATTCTCAGCTGGAACTGAGGGTGGGGCCATGTGGAAGATATTTGTAGGAAGACAACAATGGTTTGTACAGTGCCCAAGGTACGCAAATCTTACGATTAACAAAGAACAAAGCTCCTACCATATGGGGCTTATAAACCAAAGTGTGAACCCACGAAGTAATCAACAGAGAATAGAAAAGTAATAGAGGAGGAGGGTTGGCAAAAGAAGGGAAGGGGGCAGAACTCAAGAGGGGATGTTTTAGTTTGGTCTTTAAGCATGCTTAGTTGCAATGAATTGCCAGTGATAAGGTTAGTACCCTAGTTAGGCTTTTGACATTTTTATCTGTCACACTTTTTCACTTACAACTCCACAAGTCATGGAATCTGCGGTATGTAGAAAGTCATCTTCCTCGTACCTCAGAACAAAAAGTTACTAATTGCTGTTTTGTGGTATGTGAGCACAAGCAGAAGAATAAACATGATTCTTGCCCTGAGGACCTTATTGTCCAAGAACCTGATCTAGCAAAACAGGCCAGGCAAATTTTAAAACTGTAAGAAAGCATTGGCTTAAATAGTATTGTTCCTGTGCACTACTACCAGCATATGCTTGCAGAATAGACTTAAGTGTAGCCATAACATAGCTCGCAACAGCAGGAGGCACTGAAGAAAGGTAACCTGAAGGTTACAGCACTGAGTTTAGGTTAGGGTTGCTATGTATTTATGTTGCTGAATCTCAGGTGCTGTTTTGGTTTTGGTTAGTATCAATGTGATGATGGCCTTCATCCAGAAAAGCACTTAAATGTGTGCTTCATTTTAAGTACACTGGTTAATTCTGTGGGAGTCAACAGTACTAGGGCACTGAAAGTGATGTGCATGCCAACTGACATTGCTGGATCAGGGTCTTTGTACAGTTTTGACAATTAAAACACTCACAAATTACTAGCACGAGTACTGAAAATAGGAAGCTGATGGACAGACAGGATGGAAAAAACGAGTTGTGGAAAGCATTAAAAGTTCAGAAAACACTAAGTGAGGGAAAGAGCTCGGGAATCAGAAATGAGCTCCTGGTGACAATGGAAAATAGCTAATCACTGAGTGGCACAGAGAGCAACAGCTGCAAGACTGCTATCTGCCTGCTGCTGTGTGTTCGGCCTTTCAAGCTTTTGGTGTTCGGATTGTATTTACTTGGAAACACTGGTGGTATGTACTACCTCTAGATCCAGCTCCTTACATAAATGGAAACTGATGAAGGTATGGCTTATGAAAGAAGTCAAAAGATTCCTCTCCTACCGCTTTTCCTTAAACATGCTGACAACAACACAAGAGCACTTCCAAACAGACCTGGCACACAGGCACAGAACGCTGCCAAAGCTGACTTCTTAGTGAGTGCTGTGAGGAACAGTTTCTACGGAAATGGGGAAACTATTTAACTATAGATTCAGTCTGCATCTAAGCTTACATGCTTGTGAACCCTGTGTTTGCCACCTCCACACTGTAATCCCACTGCCCATAAATACACTTTAGTATCCACATCTCCACAAGAGCTGCAGTAACACGAGCATAGTGGCAGGCTTGCTGGAAGTGGATCCCTGGTTCTTACTGTGGAGCTGATTTCAGTTTTTTTCTGTTCTAGTTCCTGGAACACGGAAATACCTTACCAGTATTTCCATGTCTCTTTATGATATTGTTTCTAGTCATAAAACATTTAGCTTTGATACTTGATATGCTTTTTGTTTAGCATAGTCCTTGCTTCAGTCCATCGGGGCAGTAAACCACCCTTGTCATTCTGATCTGTATCATCCTGCTAACGTGGGCTCAGTAGATCTGCTTCCAGCCGTTCAAAACAGCTGATGATCATGAAAATTACCTTTTAATGATAGGTTACTAATAGATTACTAGAGTTTTGCAGCTTACTCAAGCCTGAAGTGTGGCATCAATTAACTTTGGGCTTTCTTGGGCAAAAGATGTTTCATTTTAAGTTACAAAAATACCATCACTGAAAGCTGCTGTAGTAAGTGCTTGCAGAGTGAAGTCACTATCCATGAGTAAGGCTTTGAAATAGAACACTAAGATGGAGAAAGTGAAATCTTGTACAGTAAATGTGTTTATTTAAATCAGATTTGGCTCTGAGTATTTTTTTTAATTGTTATTCTCTGTGGCCTCTGTTATACAGATTACTCATCAGTATCCTGGCCTCAATCCAGCTAAAGTACTTAAGTAAGTGCTTAACTTTAACTAACACAAATAATTCTGTATTCAGTGCCAGCGAATGACAACCCATGTAAACATGGGCTCACACTTACTCTTCTTTTCCACCAACTTCAAATTACCTGTTTTTTACCATTAGTATTACCTTACTCTGTTATTTGGTGGTGTTTGTTTCTTTAGTGTGCATTTCTCACAATAAAATATCTACTGTAATCATGCTTAATACCTGGTTACTGCAGCTCTCTCCAGCAATGATTTCCCCTTGCCCTTAACTGTGCCCCTTGGCATGGTAAGAGGCAAGCCCCATTTCAAAGAGACTTAAGGAGCACTCCAGCATATGTGTGCAAGCAGCTTAAGTACATCTTTTCAAGCATATATGATAACAAACATTTAAGACAAGAACACTTAAAAACTCTGCAACAGACTAAAACTAAGAGTAGCATCCCTGTGTTTGCAGAATCAGGTAACACGTAACATCAGTACTCAATAAGATCGGGTTTGTTTCTCACAAATACTTCACTTTTTGGAACTTTGTGTTTGAAAGGACAGAATTTAGATGCTGGGCTGGTTGATTAATAATATGCAACACTGACAATATTGATTAAGACTCCACCTGTATTCTGCATGTTCTTTGTTTCTGGTGTTAGATCAAAGGGACTTCTGTAAAGCTCTCCTGTTTCTCAGTTAAATCAGTGAAAGAATTCACTGGGATTAAGCCACGAATTCATTTCCATATAGAAATATTTAGGAAAGGCTCTCCACTAAAAATGTGAAATCGCTCTGCACATTCAGTTCACAAGTCCTCAGGAGAAACAGATTTCAACACTCACTACTGCAATTGCAGGGAAGATTTAGTACAAATGCAGCTATCCATTTCATCATCTTCCCTAGTGCTGGATGCACTCCTGTAGATTTTTTGTTTGTTTGTTTTTGGTTTTAGGATTCAGCTAACTTTGATTGTTACTCCATTTATGTTATTCATTTGACATGCTAAAGATCCCCAACTGTGACTGCTTATCACTAATAATTAACTCTGTAAAGTGATTAATATTATAGCTACTGCTATGTGGGAGGATGCCTGCAGTGGGAAGCTAGTTACTACTTACAAAATGTAAAAGCAATATATAGTTCTTTGGTATTCCCTGCCAAAAGACTGCTTAGGACCACAGGGTGAGTTGTAGTCTGATGGCACTGGGATGAAAAAAAAAACAAAAAACCTTGTGGGGTAGAGTTCTTATTCAATGGCACACTCTGTTTTGAGCTGTTTTCAGATGAAATCATTAGAGCCATCTTCAGCTTCACCATAAAGTATTAGAAGTAGATACAGAACATCAACCCTTGCTCCATCACTTTCGCACCTACTGCAGTACAGTTGTGTTGCTAGTTCAGACTAGGGACAGAGCACCTAACTGCCCCCTGTAATGATACAGTGGAGAACACACAGTGCTGATACAGTGCAGTTTTCAATGCCAGGTGTTTTGATAGGATGTGGTCACTTTGTTCTGAACAAATTTATAATCTCTGAGTTGTCACGACCACGTGGCTACAGCATTTAATATTTCCAAAGCCCTTTAAGACTAGAGCAAATTTTATTGCATTCCTTCCAGGCACAGAAAGCAAAACCTTCAATTCAGTATTTTGTATGAGGCACCCCCTTCCTTACTAGTTTTTTTGGTCGTGGAACAGTGGTTCTTTAGAATAAATGGTAGAGACTACAATTCTTGCACAACTGCTCTGTTTACTGGGAGCTTTTCAGGGTGGTGGTGGTGGGGGGTTGTATCCAAAGCAGTAACAGAGCTCTTCCCTAGGACTGAGTGTGCTCTCAACCACCTAACAGACACATGGACTGCCACCTCACTGGCAGCCTTTTCACCATGCAGTTAAAATTTTTAAATACAGACAGGATCCAAGGTGGGATCCTAATCTTAGCCTCTCTGATTCTAGTGTTCTCAGCTGCCCTAAACCACTGGTATCAGTTATCACCCTCTATCAGACAAGGAGTAGTTTAACTTAGAGTTTAACCAGCAAATGAACCCTTTTTTCTGCTAAATTTTTCTTCCACTTCACGAACCAGACTAAACTAAACAAAAAAATAAGCAGTAAGTGTTTAAAATCAATTTTGTACAAACAGATTGCAACAAAATAAGTGTATCTATGACATGCATTTGGAAAAATTCTATGTTGTTTATTGACACCTGATCAGGAGAAGAGCTGTTAACTACTTGAGTTGTATAGAACTGTAATTGTAGTAAGGAGCTCTAACAAATGGTGGGAAAATTACCATTTGTAGTTTACTCTTGCATTCAGAATGGGTTTGCCTCAATTTGCATTTAAATGGGAATTCCTTCTTGTTGCTCTTCAATCCATTAGGTTTTATAAGGTAGGTAGCTTTTTTTTTTTTTCTTCTGAAGTACTTCGAAGGGCGTTCAGTTTTACTGCTGTGCAGGTGGCACCCCCAGCATATTGGTATTAAGCCTTCCTTGATCAGAATGTGAGACCTGTCAGGAAAAGCTCTGAGAAAGGCAGCTCTGAATTTCCTGTAAATGTCTGTTTCTGAATAAAGCACAGGTAACATCTTTGTTGCAATGCTTGAATAAGTCTGTCCCACGCAGACTTGTGATTTGCAGCATTTCTTTTTTTAGGTTGCTCTATTCCTACCCAGTCATCAAGAACTAATACTAATATGTAATCTTTACTATTATTCAGTATTTGCTTTAGACATTTTCTAATTCAAAATAAGGCTACTTGGAAGGGGGGGGGGAGGCAAAGCAAATTTACAGTTGTATTAGATTGTTAATAAACTGGCTGTTGTACAAAACAAAGACTTCTCATTTAACTATATAAAATTAAATATATTTTTCTAAAGATTGGACAAAAATAGAAACAAAAGAAAATAAGTGTGGAAAGGACATTAAAAGTTTATTGTCTCCATAGGACGATCAACTATATGTAACTAGTTCCCAACAAATAAGTTTTTTAAATCCTGTTCCTAAAAACCTCCTGTGCGAGCAATGTAGTTTTTTTCAGCAAAGTGTGTTGGTGCTTCCCTGTTGTTGGGTTCAGAAAGTTCTCCCAAAATCCAGCCTAAGACTTCTTTGCTAAAGGCTAAGTAGATAATATGCCATAACCAATGGACCCAGAAGATAGCGTATCACTTTCTTTTTTTCAAAACCACGTTACACCTGGAGACTGTTGTTATATTTTCCTTCACTCTTCTTTGTTTGGTTTATTTTGTTTTCTAGACTAACAGACCAGGAGGTTTTTGAGTCCTTCTTCACAGATTATGTTTTCTGAACTTCCAGATCATTGTTGCTGGGGTTTTTTTTCATTTTTTGTACTCCCTTGGTTCATTCTTGAGTTTGATCCCCAAAACTGAATGCATTATCCCAGCTGGCATCTAACCAGGGAATGTGTAAAACAGATTCTCCATGTCTTACCTATAACACATTTGTGTATAGTGTAATTTTCCCCCCTGAGAATATGACATTGTTGTCTGACATTTATTTTCATTCTCAGGTTTTTTCCTTGCATGACTGCTGCAAGCTGATCCTTTCCCATTTTACTTTTGCATTTGATTACTGTGCTCTGCTTACCTATATCAAAGTGCATCCTGCTTTTCGAAGCACTGCAGCAGTTCTCAAGATTATTTTAAGTTTTCAGGCTATCCCTAAAAGAGCAGCATCTCTTAGTACTAAGTCATTTGAAAATGCAATCAGGTTATTCATCATTCCTTCATCGTCAGTGAAAACACTGAATGATTACAATACAGACCTCTGTTGAACCCTCTCTTAAACTCTTCCAGTTAAGAAATCTTACTGCCTTCCTTCTGAATATTCTTGTAACCTTCAGCAGCCATTTAATCTAGACTATCTGCCTCGTTTGCGTGACTGTCATGAAGATAGTGTCAAAAGTCCTGTTAACTTGTCCTGCATCTGCTCACCACAAGACTTCTTCCTTGTTATTAGAATGACTGTGATTGGCTTGGCGTTGTTTATACACTCTGGCTATTACTGATGATGTTTCTTTCCTCTAACTACTTTAAATGGGTGTATTTGTTTCCTTACCCATTTTAGAATCAAAGTGACACTCAGTAGTTTATAGGTTCTTGACTCACTCCTGCTCCCTTCCCTTACAGACAACTACTTGAAGCTGAAACTGCCCAAATGGAGATGCAGAGATCCAGTCAGTACAGTGACTGCATATCATTTTATTGTGAGCAGTTGTCTAAAACAGGCCATGTGAAGGATGTCCTGGAAATGTTTGTTCCTTCACTGGTTGCAGAAGCAGCAGTCTGGAGTACCTTAGTCAAAATGGAAAGACACAGGGCAGCTGTCATTCGAAGCATTTTGATATAGCTGAGGACTGCACTAATAGATCCCTATCCCAGTAGATGCATTCCTGCTAATTCGGGGAGGCAAGATGGCAGGAAACTACACCAAAATAACCTTCTGATGATGTTAACTGCTGGTCACATCCCAGGGATGTTCTTACGAACATAATGGGATTCCTTCAGTAGGACACAGGACTAAAAGGACTCTGAGATTATCAGGTAGTTTTAACACATTCAATTTAAATGCAGATATAATTTCCAGGACTGGTACTTCTACAGAGCATACCCTTTACCCTAGAAAGCTAAAGAAAACAGGCAGAAGAAAGTAAGCAGTTACCTATTAAAATTTACATTCTAGCCTTCCCAGAAGTCCTAAACCCTCTTTTGTTTACATCCACCTTTTTATGACTTTTGCTGTTGTATCAACCTTGAGCTGTTTTACTTTGCCTCTTCAAAGACTGCTGCCACTGCAGTATTAAGCTTCTGTATTAACACTATGTCATAGCTCCCTGGGTTTTGGCATCAGTAATGCCCCTGTAAAAACAAAATTGAAACCTGGCAAAGAAGAAATGTTTTCAAACAGCTTTGCATTTATTTCTCTTCTAAACGTTTGTATGTAAAATTTATTTTGCTTAGGAGCATTTACTATACAAAGTATTTACTGTCTTGTAACATTGAGTATCTCAAACAGCAAACAATAGCAAACATTTAAACCACAACCTAGACAAATGCCTTGGTTATAGTTCATAGAAACCTCCTGTGGCAGTAGAACAAATAGACACCAACAAACAGATATTGAAATGTTACAATATAATAGTATCATCTTGGTGGGAATTACAGGTGCTTTGAAAGACAGATATTTTCCTTATCTTTAACCAGTAATCCTTTTATAAAATGGCAGGTAGAGTTTGTAGAGAAAGGCAATACCTAAGATTGTTAAAATACCTGCTGATTGCTCTAATGCTGCAGTAGTTCACAATGAACAAGACACTGTCTTCACCATTGCTTTAAGCTGACTTCAGAGTGGCCTGTTTCCAGGTGTGGCCCCACTGTCACTCCTGCCCTTGGCACGCCTTGTGCCAGTACTAGCTAGTAAAACTGCACAGTGACTTGGATCAGGAACTGGATAAAGCCCAATCTTTTCTTTTAGTTCCTTTGATTTTCAGCTGCATCAGTTTCCTGTTCTGACTCACTGTGTTGCCTACAAGCCAAAAGGAGCTAGAATGCAAAGTGAGGAGCAAAATGAACACCATGATCAGCAGCTTGTCCAAAATTGGTTTAAACAAATTGTGAGACTGCAGGCAGAGAGAAGGATGGAGTTTCAGCCTGTAGTTCTCTATTTCCTTTGGGGTGCCAGTTATATATTAAATTACTGCCTTTATATTATCTTGAGTTTCTCATAGTACTCTTGGTCTGAATGTAGATTCTGTCACTGAAAAACCCAGATCTTGCAGTATGCTCTGAGGTTCACAGGGCAGCACAGCACATTGGATGACATAGACTTACCCAACTTCTTACAAACATATCTGCACTTTGTAGCAGCTGAAATGCAATGCCCACCTTTGAAGCTCAGTATCACTTCCAGTGACAAACAACTTTGGAGTTATTATTTCCTTGTGGCTGGTGCTTAATAGATAATTATGCAGAGTAAATACTTGTTTTAAAAAAAAAAATTAATGTTATGTCCAATCAGAAACATCATCCTATTCTCCTTTTGGTTAGGGATATTATCTATATCAAAGTACCTGATAAAGAAGATAAATTATTTAGAGCTCTTAAAGATAGCTCCCAGAGATAATTAAAAGCTTCCAAAGCATATTAATTAGTAGGCTGAAAATATTATATATTACTATGAACTGCTTTGGTATCTTCTGTGGCTGGTCAGTGAAAATATTTACTGAAATCCTTGAAGTATTTTAAAAATACGATTAGAAATTAAACATTTTTGGATTTTCTTTCAAGACTACCTTTACGGTGAGAAAGAACTGGATATTGCTAACTTCCTTGTCTATCCTTAAAAGTGTTCCTGAGAAAGAGAAGTTGTCACCAGCAGTTAGCTTCCTTGCGTGAAACATCTCTGGACTTGAGAAATCATAGAATCATACAGTGGTTCAGGATGGCAGGGACCCTAAAGATCATCTAATTCCAAGCCCCTGCCACGGGCAGGGATACCTGCCACTAAACCAGGTTGCTCAAAGCACCATCCAACTTGGCCTTGTTCCAGCCACATAACTTGTTACTTTAAAAGGATCTCATTCCTGAACAGGGTAAAAAAAAGTTCTACTAGCAACTGAGAAAGACCAGTGGTTAATAGGTATAGTATTTAATCAATGTCATGCTATATTTAAAGAATGCAAGCAAGATATGCATTGTTACATAGAGTAATTAGATTCTTTTTCAAGACAAAATTCCTAGTAAAACTAAGTTCTAAACTACTGAAATGGTGACTTGATAATGTACATGTTCCAGAAGATCGTCCAATGGAACATTTTTTTTGTCAGGTTACATCAGCACCATGAAAAACCTGAGAGTCAAAGTAGATGAACAGCCCAGTGCTTAACAGTATATTAACATTAAATTTCAACTCCTCAAAGAAATGTTGCTACAGATGCAATATGTAATGCCAGGTAGGAAAATGAGCTTATACATTAGGGAAAATATTAACATTTGTGTCACAAACTTGTATTCCCATGCAATTTTTCATATTAAAATTGACAGCTAGCTTTCTGGTTCCCCATTATTTTTGGCTCTCTCTTCATAGCTTTAATTCCAATTACTTTCTTACTTTCCTATGTTATATACACATTAGTGTGCTGTCCTTGATTGATTCAACCTTCTTCCCTGAGGGACCTGCTTAAATTTTGAAGCTTGAGCCCCTCCTAAGGGACCATGAGATTTCAAATGTTCTCTAATGGCTCCTGTGACTCCTTTGGAGCACTGTGCTGAGTGTCTGCCCACAATATGTTGTCATTGCCAGAGGACTGATCTGTTTATCTGCCTCTACAGCATCCATGTCTGAGCTGGTCCTTTTGACCTTCCTCGACAGTCTGTGGGGACCTGTTCATTATAGTTAAGCCTAGCTATAACTTAACACGTCTCGCTGTCTAAATAAATTCAAACGGCAAATCCATCTCAAATATTTCCTCATTTCCGTTGATTCTGCTCTAGCCTGGCTTACAAGCTCAGGTGCAATAAATTCCACTTTAAGCGGGGGCCTCCCCTGGAGCAAACTCCATCCTTCAGCCACTGTTAACAGTAAGTGGTTTGGGCTGTCAGCATTATGTGCTCAGGTACTTGAGGGCGAACTCAAGGCGCTTCGCCACCTCACAGGTACCCAGTGCGGTTCAGAACAGCTCTCCAGCCGCTGTCTGTAATGGCAGCAATGGCGCGGCAGTCACACTTTTTTTTTTTTTTTTGGCTCTTTCAATTTGATTTTTAAAGTAGGATCATCTAGTCTGATCTGCTGCACAATGTGAACTAGAATGCCACTCCCTAATCCCTGGGTCAAGTCCCTCCTAACTTCTTGCCCAGCTGAAGCCCAGTGAGGAGGGTGTTGTGCCCCAGGGCCGTCTCCCTCCTTTTCAGGGACTGTTCCGAGGCTTAGCGATCAGCTTTGATACAGGCGACTTACATGTAAGACGCTGACATTCGAGCTAATCTTTGTAACTCCTCGAATGTTTTAAACGGAAACGAGCGCGTTTGTTTCCAGAGCGGGTATCCGGGGATGGCGGCTCGGCCCAGTGTGGGAACTCCCTGTCACGCACGGGGGAAACCCCCTCAAGACCCCCTACCCGCAGGGCAGTGGAACCGTCGGCTTCCCCGGCGCTGCCTCTCAGGTGAACGTGCGGGACTGTACCAATTCCTTCTCGCCGGGGGAGCGGAGAGCTCCCCTCCGCCTCTGGCATCGCTCTAGGCCAAAGCAGCCGGGCGAAGAGCCGGGCCCGCCGAGCAGGCTGCGAAAGGCGGCTGGGGCGGCAGAGCCCCTAGGGCAGTGAAACTCTCTCGCCTTCGCTTCCCTGTGGCGCGCGGAAGTGGTAGTTACCTTCTCCTCCCGCCGCTGACCGACGGGCTTGACTGCAGCAAAATGGAATGTACCAATCTCTCCGCCAGAGCGGAGGGGAGCAGGAGGGTGGGAGAGAGGCGGCGATGAGGCGTAGCGGGAAGCGCCGTCCTGGCAAGAGGCGTTTGTCCTCCCTGTGCGCTGAGCAGCCGCCGACGGCTGCTTCCTCCGTGTCGAGGGGAGGCGGCACCTGCAGGAAGCAGGGCCGCGGGGAGCCCGGGGGCCGTAGGGTTAATGGGCTGGGCGCAGCCGCCACGAAGGGGGGAGGAAGGGCGAGTCCCGGTTCCTCCCCCCCTCAGTGTGTGCGGGGTGTGTGTAAGAGGCAGCGCACATCGAGCCGTGCGTGTGTAGGAGGCCAAGGGGCAGCTGCCGTCCCGCCTTCTCTCCCCTCAGCGCTCGGCGGGAACCGCGCCAGCCGCCCTCTCAGCGGTGCCACTCCCCTCTGCCGCGCCGGGTTGTGCCGATGCCGCCGCGGGGCCGGTGAGTCCGCGCCTGGATGCTCATCTCCTTCTTCTCTCTTACCTCCCGCAGGCGGCGGCGGCGGCAGCGGCTCCGGCTCCCGCTCCCTCTCAGCTCCCGGCCGCCTCCGAAGGGATGCTGGAGAAACTAGAGCTCGAAGATGAAGGTAAAATATCGAGGAAGGGGGGCTCCGGGGGCGGGTCAGTGGACATCCACGCACCCAGCGGTGTCTGGGCAGAGGGAAGGGAGCGGGGGGTATCACCCACCTCGGGGAGGGGGTTGCGCCATGCCCGGGACGGCCGCTGTGTTGACGTCTGCGCTGGCAGTGTCCTTGTGGGGTGAGTCGCAACCTCTCTCCCCCAGCCTCTCCTCCTCCTCCTCCGGCCCGGTCGCTTGGCGGTGCTTTTGTCCCGGTGGCTGCAGCCCGACTCGCACGCCGCCTCCTAGCTGATGGCAGCACATGCCCGCGCCTCCGGGACAGCAGCCGCCTCGGCGGTGTGAGCATTTCCTTTGCAGTTCCAGTCAGCCAGGGTCCCTGGCACTCAGGGGAAGGCAACCTTCATGGCATCCCTTCCTCTCTCTGGTAAAACACTCATTCTCCTCGAATACGTCCGCGATACCAAATATAGACTTTGAGATCGAGGCGCGCAGTGATGGAAGGCTTTTTCAACTCAAGCTTCTACTCCTTATGGATGTTCGTTCATACGTCCTCTTCAAGTGCACAACTGTGAACTACATTTTCCGTATGTGGCTGGCCCTTTGTGGTGTTCTTTCGCTATGCTGTTAAGAGCTGCAGTTTTAATGGAGTATACCCTTCTTGTTAGGGGAACTCCTGGCAGATTTTTTTATCTTGCCAAGTACTAAACCGTGGTGGCGGAGAAGCATGAGTCGTTTCTCTCGAACTTGCACAAAGCATTCGTCTGCCTCTGCAAGATCCGTATTGAATATCTTGAGCTTTCATTTTCATAAAGGATCAGATTAGTGGATGCAAATGTGGACACATAGCTAATCTCTATGCTCAGCAATTGTGAAGTGGCTAAGACTTTCATGGGATGTGCTTTTTCTCTAGTTGGTAACTGCCATTGTGAAATGTAGGACAAATATTTAAGGAAAACTTTGAAAATAGTAGGCTGAGTCATTCTGTGAAAAGAATTATCTAAGCCAGTATGCTAATAAGTTAGCTTCTTGGTTACTAGCATGCTCTCCACAGTTGTGGGACTGGTCTGAAAAAGTAGCACCTTTTATTTTAAGCCTTCTGTATGTGAGAAAAGGAAGCTCTTAACAATTGGGCTCTTTAGCATATATATTTTTTTTTTTTTTTTTAGGAATCCAGACAGAGTTTGATTTGCAATGAAATACTTTTGCCTTTGTGAATCTTAAACATGAATAAACATGAATATTTGGTGCAAAGGATTTGTTGCTAACTTGTAGCTTTTTCCCCTCACATTGTTTTAACTATTTTTGGGTAGGCCTTCATTTTATCCTTAGGGAGAGTTAGAAAATTAACAAATTAAGTATTTCTTTTTGCATAAAACCAGATAGGAGATCCTGAAGCCTGCTGAATCACTAATAGTTAAGCTATTTTAAAAGCTATTTTAAATATCTTATACATGTAGGTATCTGAAAAGCACATTGGTTAAAAAACCCCACCAAATAGTTTTGTAATGCCTTTACAATTTTAACAGTGTAAGGTAGTATTATTTAGAAACTCTTGATTGGGTTGAATGTCTGTATGTGTCTTCTAAAACACTTCTTAAGAACTCAGGTATTTTATTGCAAGCTTAGTAATTTTAAAAAAGGGTTTGCTTCCTAGTTTTCAAGCTTCTGTTTTGCTTTGTCTTTAATTCACTTAGCTTTAAAAACAAAGGCTTTGTCTGTGAGACTCAGGCTGTGTGGGTGAGAGCAGTTCAGGCATGTGTCAAAAGATAATGCCCAGTAGCAAACCTGTGACCAGTTTAAAGTAGTATGTTAGTTATGGAAAGAAGCATTTGCCTTACTGGCCTTTCAGGCCTAACAAAAACTTAGTTTTATGCATAATTCTAAAGCCAAGTGGAAAGGATGTAGAATGCCATATTCAGAGGGTAAGATGCAAGTGAAATGAAAAGTGTGAATGTCAGACCGAAACTACCTGTCCAGAATGCTTCTTCTGTATGAGGAGGCCTGTAGAAGGAGAATCAAAGATTGAGATGCAGATGGAAATGACGCACCTTAGTTGCACTATGCATTTTATGACCTAAATTTTTTGCAGTAGTTGCCCTGGTTGTATTTATGCTAACACTGGAGGTGGGGGAATAAAATGACATCTGCCTTTCTTTGTTGTTGTTGTTGTTGGATGGCAAGTAGCAAGTGCTCAGAAGTTGAGAAACTTACTTGAAATCTTTGTAAGATTTCACTGAGTGGCTGTAGCCACGCTGTAACTGACAATCTTTCATCAATTTCTGTCGCTCTGCTGACACCTAAAATTGTGAGTTAAATGAGAAATTTGAAACTTACTTTGAAACTGCTTTCCTCACTGACTTTACTTTTGAATATTTGCTCGTGCTGGCTCTTGAGCTCCCGTATCCATCAACAGTTGCTAACTATCGTGTGTATCAAATTATACTGTGTTTTTTTTGAAACAGAGAACTTAATAAAAAGAGCTGAAAAATGAGACTCAATGAATGAGGCTCAATGAATGAGGCTCTGAATGCCATCCGGTACCTTGAAATGGATTTTTATTTGTCACTATTCTCATTCTCAAGTGAGAATGTGAAAGCACAGAAGGCATTAATTTAATTTGGATTCTAATTAAAAAGGTTAAATTGAAAAAAAAAAAAGGTACTAGAAAGATTTATAGTCTAAGGAGTACTGTAATGAAATATTCAGAGTTTAGCCTAATAATGTGATTTCTAAATAAAATGATGCTGTCACCTGAAGAGCAATTTTTTTTCATTATATGCATTATAGACAAGGAATATATATAAACTGTTCTGTGCATAATTAGTGTGGATGGTATATGAGGTCATTGTCACAGAAGTGCCTTTTTGGTTTAAAATGTCTTTCTTCATATACCTGTCTGGATTCTCCAGGATCAGTGCAGCTCTGTATTGGTGAGTCACTAGTTCTGTCTCACATTGGTGTAACAGTACTGCTTTTATGATGTGTAAAAGCAGATCTTGGTAAGATGCTGTTAAACCACATCGGCTGCACTGCAGCTGAAGTAGAACAGGCTGTATGCTGATTATGTGGAGAAGGACTGGATAGGTCAGCGAGTATTTGATTTTGGGGTTCCTATAGAACCTTCTCCCCGACAGTGATCAGAGCAGGAAAAGGGTATGCTCTGTTCAAAAAAACAAACAGAAAACTTAATACGAGTAAAATACTCTGGATGCATCCTCCTCGTATTCCTTGGATGGGAATGACCTGCCTATGATTCTTCAAAAAGCATGAAAGCTCTCTGTTGATGTTTTTAGCCTAAAATCGATGAGAGACCTCCTCCCAGGAATGTACATAAATGATCAAACCCCAGTTATCTTCATACATATTGTGGGTTTTCTTGTTTGGCTCTGTTTGTGCAATCATGTTTCTTTGTTAAGGTTGGTTTTCGGTTTTCTTCTGATCAATTGCAGGTTTTCTTTTATAGAGCATATGATGAGCCTAGAAAAGAACAAGGAGAAATTATTCTGAAGATCTAATATCAAAAAGTGTTTTCGTTAACAATTTACACTTATTAGCTTTAATTTGTTAAACTGGAATTCCAGAAGTGGTTGTGTTCCAACAGCTACCTGTACTGTGAGAGGAGAAGGCAGATTAGAGTAGCAAAGGAGTAGCAGGGGCATGCCTGTAAATTGTATTGATTTAATTGGTGTAGTTTTAGGATGTTATTTTGGTTGGCTCTCATCCATGTTAATCTCTTCCATTTGCTCAACTTGGGTAATAAAGTAGTGGCTACTGAAAGCAGAATTAACTACTTGTCTATAGCATCTGCTGACTTGGGGAATGTTTCCAAGATGTTTTCTGCAGACAGAGTTAAGTTAATTGCAGGATTCTCCTGTATCTGTGCTCAATTCCAAGTCTGGAAAACAGAATTCTGCAAAGTGTGTGCAGCAATTGTAGCATCAGAGTTAATGGGCCTCATGCGCTTGCTCTTGAATGCTCTACTTCTCTGGAATGTTGCACAAAGCAACGTTTAGACAGTTATTTGATAAACAATTTGCATTAGAGTGGAATCTCTCCTAGTAATGCTCTGGCCTTCATCTTGCTCTTCCTGCATCATCCGTTTCTTCTGTCACGTGCTAATTTCTGCTGTCTCCTGAAATAGACTTTCACCAGTAATTGCATCTCCTCTTAAATTGTTGTGTTTGAGGCCATTCCTTCCCTGCTCTGCAGATTTTGCTTATTGTTTCTTGTTAAAAATAGTTTCTAATTGAGCTCTTCCTGTCTGCCAGCCTCCTGCTGACAACTGAATATCTGAATCAAGGTATGAAAACCGACATCACTTTGGGACCAAAAACAGCTAAAAGAAGCTTGTAATAAAATGCACATTAAGGTGCCTACTAGAGTTTGTTTAATTGTTAAGACTGATGGATCAAGTACTGAAGTTAGGAAATAGTAAAGATAAGGCTGTTGCGACTGTAATTGATTTCTAATAAACATTCATTAGGTGATTGATAAAGCTGGTGTGCTCTGGAGTATAGAAATGGCTTTTTGCCCACAAGATGTGCCTTGAGATACCGGTGTGCGTGATGATAGTGGTAGGGGAGGTTTTATATTAAGTTTTCCACAGCAGATTAGAATTTTAGGGGACACAGCAAGAAATTATTAAGCAGAGATGATAATTTGTATTAACAGGCCTCACATGGTCTTAGATTTGGGGATTATTTTCTCTTCCTGCTTTAGAATCACATTGTGGTGTGATACAAGAAGCAGAATAGCAGATTGTTTAAAAAAAAAAATCTTGATGCTTTTGACCTGGTTGTCTGATCTGAAGTAATCCTGAACACTTGCATCTGAAACTCTAAACAACTGCTTGTTCCACTGAATTTATGTTTATATTTTTCTGTCATTTTCCAATGATGAGTATCAGTGGGATGGGCTTTCCTGTGATATACTTTTCAGAGCTGTTAAAGAATAACATCCAGAGTGTTCAAATATTCAGCTTTAGTAGTTAATGCAAGAAATTATGATCAAGTGCCCTGCTGTCCTAGGCAACCTTATGTCCTTTGTCAATTTGCTATATAGAAACATTGTAGATTACTTCTTTTCTCCTTAAAATTTTTCTTGAAAGATGAAAAATACAGATGAAGTGATAGTTTTATACTTTCAACTACCTGACTGACAAAAGAAGGTGTTCAGGATTTTGTTGTCTTAGATGAAGACGTTTCCCACAACCTATCTTTCCCTGGTGCAAGTCTTGTACATGTCCAAGTTGTTTCGTACCTGCATGATTTGCAAACACCATCTTCTAAGAGAAAGCCATTTTTGGCCATCAGCTATCTGTGAGGAGTATTAAAACAACCTGGTATTCTCCTGCTCTTGAAAGACTTGACTGCTTCATGTGTATGTATACAGGGTAGTATCTGGTGGCTAGCATGAAGTACTGTTTGACAAGTGGCTTTGACTAGCCAGTCTTGCTAGTGCTGTCACTTTCATTGACATCAGATGAGGGACGATATCAACTCTGCTAATAACTTCCATGCAGAACTTCCTTGATCCAGAAGCTGTTTGGTTTGATAGGGGGCTGTCGCTGCTGGTAAACAATTGCTTGCTATAAAGTTAAAAAGTTAGGACACTATCATATCAAATTCCAGGTGTCCTGAGAACTGCTTGACTTACAGCTATTGAGTTTACAGCATTGTGTGCTTAAGTAATGGTAGATGTGGAAGATGTGACAATATCAGTGTTGCCTTACAAATGACTACAAGATGATGTTACTTGCCTGTGACTGCTTTGAGCATTACCAGGATTGAGTAGAGTGACTAGAGAGTCCTTTCCTCAAGAAACTTCTCAGTGGTGGTTCTGCAATGTTCTGATAGGGCTTTCCAATGTCTTGCATATACAGGAAGGAGTACAGATGAAACAGCATTATTGTGTTGGCAGTTTGGTAACCTCAACTGTTAAATTTGGCTGTCATGATCAACTTAGTGCTTTTGGAAAACAGTGTCTTAGGGCATGACTGAGTTCTAAATGAAGGTGACTTGCTTTAAATAGAAGTAATGCCAATGTGACAATAATGATAGCAGAGCATTTGCATAAGTTGGCTCAATCTAACTGATGCTAAACAATCATAAGTTATATTTCTGCTTACTAATCATCTACAACAGATGTAACTGTCCTTTAAGATAGGACTTCGTGTAATGCTTACTGTAATGTTGATAACCTGAGGGTGGATGTTCATGCTTTGTCTGTGGAGCCTGTCTTTAAGTCAGGTCTCTTACATCAGCTTGCTCTTTGGATAGCACTTAAGCTACTAATATTTTGACTTCTGGAACTTTAAACTATACTTGCATTTCTTGGGTTTGGGGGGAGTAGGTAAGTCTGAAGCATCCTAAGGAGTGTTCCATGTCCCAACAATTACAGGAGTTGATGGTACTGTTTTTCATAACACTTCTTGCATCTTGTAGCACAATGTACCTCTTCATGCTTAGGATTGTTTAACTGCTGTGGTAGGCATTACTGTTGCTCTCCAAGTAGAGAAGACTGACAAAAGGAAAATGTGGGAGCTTAGGGGAACAGTCTTCTATGGAAGAGTTGTACCAATGACTAGGATTAATATCTAGCCAAATAAATTTAATACAAATGTAAGCATAACAAGTTAGAGCAAAGTTGAATTTGACTTTTAGATGTCCAGCCTGGCATCTAGTTGGAGCTTTGGAAACCTTAAATAACTCTGACCTTCTAGGAGTGAACCACATCTAAGAGATTTTTGAATGGGATATGGATGTCTTCAAGGTGGTTTTCAAATGTAGCTCGAATAAATCTAACTTGGTTTTAGGTTCTTTCCTCCTTTTCTGCATTGTACATGAATTTTGCTGTTTCATATAAAGCAGTCTGCATTTGCCAATTTTGAATGTAGCAGAAGTTAAATGGCACTCCTATGTTTTGTCTAAAAGCTGTTTTCATATGCTGTAGACCAGTAGATTTATTTGTAATGTAATTTTTTAGACTTTTTTAAGTTATGGAGTTTTGTGTTTCATTTTGTTTGGGTTTTTTTGACAATATTATTTTGTTTTTCTCTGTGTATTGTGGCTGAGTATGTAGTTCTGACATTGGGCATTTTAAGAAACAGAATCACTCTTCCTCCTTCTTTCATACTACTCCATTACTTTCTAGTGTTCATTTTTTTTTTTTTTTTTTTGCTGCTTAGTTAAAACTTCTACTGATGCAGAGGCAGGGGAGGAAGATACCTGAGGTGGTGGAGAAGGGAGCAGAGTGGGATAGGTTATAGAAAAGGACCTTTCTTGAGACTAGGAATATAGAACTTGCTTTAAAGGTGAAAACTAAAAAATTTTGCTCGTTTAGCTTAGTAAAAGGAAAGGCAAGAAGGAGTGTGATAACACTGCATGTGTGAAAATGTCTTGGAGGGGCTGGGGAGGTGGTAAACACCAAAGAGGAAAATTAACTGAAGAACAACATTGGTGGAGGAACAAATGGATATAAGGTCTTCCTGTATGAGCTTTGAAATAGTATTAGGAGTGAGTTTGTAGGATAGATTTTGTAATGCTTTGAATCACTTCAGGATGGAGTGGGATCGCTCAGTGCATGGGATTGTGTGGTTAGCTTTAATAGAAGACTGAATGCAGAAGGTGAGTGCTTTGCTCTATATAAGCAGTTCCATGTATCTCTCTACCACAGTCGTGCTTGAACCCCCCTACTATTTTTGAAAAGAGTAAAAGAGAAAGATAAACTCAAGAAACCAAAAAAAAAAAAACCAAACATAATTGCTCTGTATAGACATCATATGAGTTCAGAGGAAGATCAGCTTTGGGTTAAGTTTCAGTTTATCTGTTAATAGAGAATGGATCAACAGAACTTCTAGACTAGGTTCCAGAAAACTACATAAATGTACTGTTTTGAATACGTGGTGTCTCACCTATGTGAACTGGGAAACTGCTAATTCTTTCACCATAGAGCTTCAAGCTACACCTGCCATTAGGTCAATCTCCTAAGTGATATTTTGAAACAGAAAACCTTGTAATCTATTGAAGTGTGCATACAGACTCATCAGTTCTAGTAGGAATAGCAATAATGGCTATTTGAAAAATGCTGGTATGCATAGGGAGAGGAGAAGAAATGTGTAATGGGAGACTAGAGAGAAATGAAAATGTAAATACTAAATTATTAAAAGCCTCAAGTTCAGACATCTCAGGATTTGAGACTAAGAGTTTATTAGACTTGACTAACCTATTTCTCCAGCAAATATAGTCCAAAGTCCTTAAGACTTAAGCCTAAACATTTATTCTTTCTTGAAGCATTATATAAATGGTGCTCGAAGTTCAGGTTTAGTCTTCAGTGGAAGATCTCCTAAAGAATAAATTTTTGCCCCATTCAATAAGGATACAACTGTGGTTTGTGAACTTGCAGTGTACTCATTTTGAAAATGCTTGTCTTGTGAATAATGGTTTGGTTAAGCTGCTTGTTTAGGTTTGATCTTGCACAAATTCCTAAAACCCTTAAGTGTCTATCTCTTTCTAAAGCATGTGTAGACTGTATGCAGTAGGACTTATGCTTGCTTTAAAGAAATAACAAAAATTCCAATTGTTTATCAATATTCCAGTATAGATACCAAGGACACAGGCTGGTTTATTCTTTCATTAATACATACCTTGTACTTTCATTGGATTCAACTCTACTAGTATTCAGAGGCTTAATTCCATTTTTAGTTTCTTATATTTTGTGGCTGGCGTCTTGCAATCTCGAGGAGCATGTCTGCATTCCAAGCAGGCGGCATCTTAAATTAGATCTTTGTTTGGGATGTTTAGGGAAAAACCATAGTGCTTGTTGTCAAGGAAGGTCTTGTACATGTTTTAGAAAATTCTTCAGGTCAGCTTAGTCTTTATTGTGGTGAAAATCTTAGAAGCATTATTAGATTGAAGGCTGAAGTTGCTACCTTTATTCACAAAACCACTTTCCTCAAAGCACAAGTCTTTCAACTTTGACCAAAAGTTGATTAAGTGCTAGTGGACTGATTCAGACGTATTCAGTTGGACTTCTGATACTGTTTACCAGTTAGTTGCTAAACAAGGCAGCTCTTGCTTGTAAACAAGTAAGTTTCTATGCCTGCCTCAACAAGAAACTTCAGAGTTACTGTGATTAAGTTTGGAATGTGAAGTTTCTTACACTGCTCATCTCTCTTTTTTTTTTTTCTTTTTTTTTTTTTGTCTGCTTCAAATCTCACATAATCATCTGCTTATCCACACTGCCAATGGAGAGCTACAGTAAAAAACAAGTGTTACCTTTTCAGCCCCTTTAGCGGGGCTTGGTAACTTCAGAAATGAGAAACAAAATTTTGAAGTGTGCTATGAATACAAAGATTGAAACACAATCTGAATATTTTCTTGTTTCAGGCAACTATTTGTATTAGTTCTCTTACAAGATCTAGCTGCTACTGAGGTTTGAAGAAGTGGATGTATTTAAGCCTCAAAACCAGAAAAGTGAATTTCTCAAAGTAAAAATCCTATTCTTCCTGTAACATCATGTATTCATGCTGTAATATGTAATTGCATTAATCTTGGATCACTGAGGAATCTTGTGATACTGATCTCTAGATACACTTCCCATCACTTATTTGTATCAGAGTATCTTACATCTGTAAACTTATTATGATCCTTCTTTAGCTGCCAGCTTATGCATTCCTTTGGATGGGGTGGGAAACGTTCAATTTGCAATATCCATATCATACAGCCTGTGGCTGCATGAATAATGCCACTGTGTAACTTTTTCACATGTGGTTTGCCAGGATGTTTTAAAGCTCTTTGCAGATTTCAGAAATTAAAATAAAAAAGAATCTTGTCTCCATCACTCTACCCTCTTTTTGGTTCCTTGCATTTGAAATCGTTTCAGCTTGTGATGGAACAGTCAGCTCTTATCACTGTCACCATATTAATTTCTATGTATTTAACTTTAAACCTGTTTGGTTGGGGTTTTTTTCCTCTAAATTGGAAGCCTTGGTGGTTGTCTCTCCAACGAAGATGTGCTGAGCATGTCCTAAAAACCTAATGATGATTTATCTCCTACCAGTTACAGTAGTCATCTTCATAACCATCTCATCCCACTTTTCCCAATTTTTTTTTTTTACTGTTCAGTTCTGATTTTGTGTTTGGTTACATGGGTGATTATTTTGGTATCTTTGTTGTTTTTCTGGGAATAAACAGAAACCAGATTATTTGGCACAACATCACTTTTTTTTCTATGCTTGCCCTTCTTAAACTATGTTAGTAATATTTTCCTACCAAGTCTGATAGTGATTTAGCTTTTGGTGTCTTGTTCTTGTCTGCTGCTTTTAGCATTCTTGGCTCTTTAGCAGACTGAGAAGTCATATCTTCTTACATTATTCTGTGACAAAATTGTGGTTTCTTCTTCTCTCCCAGTTTTCTCAGTTCCCCAGCTTTTCACAGGATATACGATGTATGTTTTATTGTCTATCACTTAAAGCTATCTAAAAATCTAACAAATTAGTTCTCTTTCATAGGGGGTAGGTTGAAGTAAAACTGCTTATGATTGCAGCAGCATACTGTCCACGCTGTAGTACTGGACTTCTTTTCAGAATCTCTTCCCTTAGCTGAGGAATGATGATAAAATCTCACCTGAACATTGTATGTCTGGAACATTGTTCTTGATTCAGATGTCTTCACTTGCCTTACATCATGTTTTGGGGACTTTGGTGAGCTTGTAGAGACATCTGAGGAATAGTTTGTTCTTACGATTTAGTATCACTGTTGCTCTTGGAATGGATTTGTCTATATCCATTATGGACATTTCTTCAGGTCTGTTAGAGGTGTTTTGTAAATGACTCACAGTATCCTGCATTGTGAAAGTTGTGGGAGAGGTTATCAAGGATAATAAGAGACTAATTCAGTACGTTCACACTGGAGGTGAACAGAAACTTTATAGCCACCTTTGGTGACAACTTTCAGATAAAAATGCAGGCAGAAGAGCAATTTACAAGATTGAGTATTTTACCTATTGTATGCTCTGCCAAGAGTTATCTTTAACAGCAGGGAGAGAGGGTAACTCATGCTGATTAGTCACCCTGGTGTCTTCTGGCACCATGTCACATAGCTAAGCTGATCTAATGGCTAGCTGCCATGGGAAGGATGGTGTCCTTGTACTGTATAGCTTCTAG
This sequence comes from Indicator indicator, assembly GCF_027791375.1. Classification (NCBI taxonomy): domain Eukaryota; kingdom Metazoa; phylum Chordata; class Aves; order Piciformes; family Indicatoridae; genus Indicator; species Indicator indicator. The sequence goes on from NC_072029.1 coordinate 16,598,704, forward strand.
TGTAAGAAAAGGGCAAGAATAATCTGCTTGCTGCATAGCTAGATACGAGAGCTGAGTATATTTAAACCCAGCACTATCGTGAAGCCAATAACTTGGGACAAATTCATCTTTTCCAGCCAACTTGCAGTGTGAGGGACAGAATGGAATTATACAGCCAATGCAAAGGGATTACTGTCTGCTGCCACTGCCCTGTGCTGACACATATTTAGACCTGGCCTTTTCAAAGGTGGAGTTACTGTGTCTTTGTTGGCTAGGGATGTAAAAACTTATCTTTTAAATTGCTGCTGAAGCCAGATATATGTGAACAACCCTACGATTCTTCTTTCCACTGCGATATGTCTAAGTTGGATTTTTATTTCTGTGTTAACAAAAGACTTATTTTGCTTGATTGAAGGATGTAAGAGAGAATAATATGGAGTCCTTTTGCTGGTTTAACACATCTTTTAATAAAGTGTATCAGTGTATCAATAAGCTTCACCTAATGTGTTGGTGTTGGATCAGTTCTATAGTAAACAGGGGGGTGAAAAATATAGTTTGTAACGTTTTAATTCTCTGGCATCTGAAATGAGAGATTCAATGTATTACTTGACTTTTGTAAGATAAGAGTATGGCCTGGAATAACCTCAAATACAGATATGTATGTGTGCAATAACTGAGAAGAAAATGTTTAGGGTTTTTTCTAGTAGATAGGTTTAGTTTTTATTTTATTGATTGAGAGTATCACAAAAGTACGTTTCTAATCCCCATTTCATTTTTATCCACCATCTGAACACAGATGGTTATGCTAATAGTAGCCAAACTCAAGAGTCTAGCGTTGGATGCTGGGAGTGCCTCGCTCCTGCTGCTCTAAGAAAATTCTTTTTTGAAGTTCCACAGTTTCCCAGCCTGAAGAGAATGGAACTGATCACAACTTGCCTGCTGCCTCTTCAGAAATACAAAATTACCTTGTGGAAACTGGACTGGACAGAGATGACATTGGAGAAATATTAATTTAAGGAGTTTGTCAAGCCTGACACTACTTAAGTTTCAAGCTGGCTTCCTCAGTACATAACTGGAGTTTGTTTATATATTCCAATAGCTTGCTGTTTTAAAACCAAGATTGTTTAAATACAGCTTTTTGGTCTGGATATCCTTTCTTGTCAAAGAAGAACAATTCATTTTGGTTTTGTTCTACATAAGTTGAAAGGAAATTCGAGTCTGAAATGTAGAGATGTCCAGATCTGAAAGTGTGCATTTTTGTTTTGCTTTAGGGTTTCCTTCTGCAATGGTGTTCAGTTGATTTGGCATGTTTCTTGCTTCTTTTTTTTTAAGGTTACTTAAATAAAACATCATAATGTTTTTACTTGCAGCACTTGAAGAACCGGAAAGTGACATTTATGTGCGATTCATGAGGTCACACAAGTGTTATGACATTGTTCCAACAAGCTCTAAGCTTGTTGTTTTCGACACTACGCTACAAGTGAGTATTCTTCTTTCAGTCTGCCTTTGCTTGCAGTTCCTTTTCAAAAAAGATGTTTCCTGAGTGGTTAAATTAAATTTGACCTATTGAGGAGAAATTCTTCCACAAAGCTTCACTTTGACTGTACAAATCTATATTGTTTCAGCTATATCTTTTGTGTTATACTAGAGGAGCTAGGAGAAGGCTTTCAAGAACAGAAAGGGGATGTAATTTGCTTTGCAGTTGGAATCACTATCTAAAAATCTTTCAGATGAGCCCAAACTTACATTGGCTTCTCTGTGGCTGTCAGAATTTACATAAAGATATTTTATGTAAAGATCCTGTGCAGTAGCTAGCGAGTATCCAGGTGTTTTGAGCCTGTTCCTGGTATATTGCTAAGACAATTTAGGACTAAAATGAATGGCTTAATTATGAAAATTATAACGTTCTCCAGAAAATTTTTGTTTTTCGTTTCTCATTTTGCTTTTAATCAGTAAATTACTTGCTAGATTCTTGTCTTTGATGTGTTTTTGCCAAAAGTAGGCATTAGAAGCCTGCTATAGAAACAGACTAATCTGTTCTGCAGTGTGGTAGAAAGCTGTGGCTTTCTTTTTGTTTCCTGGATTTTGCAAGTGGTATTTTTTTGCTTGCTTTGGTTTTCATTTGTTTCGGTGTTTTTGCTTTTGAAGGTGCTCTAAATTCTGGTTTACCTAAGCCCATTAGGCAATTTTGGTCTGGAATGTACTGCTCAATTAGACTTCAACTTTCCAGTCAGAGGCAACCATGTAATAGGTACTTAGTCCCAAGATGTTCAGAAAACCACCTTGCATGTCAGATAATTGTGTATAATACTAGGTTGAGTGCTGTCATCTAAAAGGTAAAGAGCCTACACTGCACAAGGCAAGAGCACTGCACACCTACAATGATCATCAGCACCCCTGAGTTCTGCAGCGTGGCTAAAAGCACTGGAACGTCAGTTACTGCTCAGTACAAAAAAAGTACCTTTGTAACATTGGCTCTGGACTTTTTTCCATTATCCAGGCATCTTGCAAGTGAAGGAGTTTCCTTCATCTCTTAACTATTTAGATTCTGAGCACACTGAGGCCTCAATGTGTTGCCTCTGATACCTTGGCAGAGTCCTCAAAGGTAAGCATCTCATCTGGTACTAGTATTATATGCAAATTTGAGCAAGGCCACTGTTAAGATTCTGCCTGTGTGCCAAAGGATCTTCTGCTGCTAGCTGATCTGGTAGCCAAGAAGGCAGTGCAGTCTGTAGCAGTGTTCCTGGTCAAATTATTTCCTCTTTTACCCAGAAGGCCAGACTTCTACTGGAAACTATCTTTAAGCACCTTGGTATCAACGGAACAGTCACTTTTATTTCCCTAGAGTTCTTTTAGCTCCCTAGAGTTTTACTGGACACTGGATTTTGTAGTGAAAATATACCACATCTGTGATGAGAGATAGGAAAAACTAGCTTGTAGTCTTAGAGGAAGAGCTTTCAGACACAGAGACATCAGTCCTACAGAGTTTAAATGTTCACATTTGATTTTGCTGGTAACAAACACTTCTTGACTGTTTTGATGTAGTCTTTCAGCTACATCTGCTCTCGTATTTCACCAGTCACATGGACTCCAGATATGCAAGTGCTGCAAAGTCGAATGAAGAGTATCTGTTACACTTAGATAGAATACTAGTGAGCAATTTATTTCTGCATTCCTTCTCAGAGATTTCTTTCTCTGTCTCTCAGAACCTTGCTTCTTTGGGAGGTTGAGAGTACTGACTTTTTCATCACCTCAGAGTGGTAAGGTTCTGCAGTTTTTCTTCTGCCCCAAAGAGAGAACGACAGTCAACTCTGGACTGAAGAATCCAGACTCCTTTGACCTGAAAAGTCAAATTTGGGTGATACTGTTTACTGACACTCTTCTTAAAGACTATTAACTTCCTTTTAATTTCAAGAGATATTAATTCTCACGCTAAGAGAGAATCTGTAGGGAGTTGGTACATGCAGCTTATTGGCACGGCCCACAACCTGTTGAGTTCTTAGCTGTCAGTGACCATCTGGATCAAAGGCTTGAGCTCAGTCACTGCTGGAATTGGAAAGACTAATTTTCCAGTACTTCAGGACTTTGCATCAGTAGCATGGAGCTTTGTGAAACATTGTTCCAGCAGTCCTCTCAGACTGAGGATTTTGCATGTATTGTCTTCCCTGGATCTGTTTCACCCATACCAAAATCAGTGTTTCTCCTAAATTAAAGCAAACCAACGCAAAAGCCTTGAAGTTCTGTGAAGATTTGAATTCAGTTTATTAATAATGGCAGAGCCAAACCAGGGTATTTAAAGATTCGCTTTTTTGCTTCACTTAGTATATGCTGGTAGCAATCAATGGAGGAAGAAAAAATGGACCTGGGTTCTAATGGCATCTTTTGCAAGATTCTGATGTTGGATTTTTATTTGATGACAGTATCCTGTCTCCCTCTGCTGGTCAGCAGTCACAGCACATCACATGCTTCTACCCTTGAATATTCTTCATGAGAGACTGTGGAAAGTATTCTGAAACTTGTGTAGCCGTGGGAAAACTGGAGATGTTAATTTATAATGTGGCACAAGTCATACTGCTGAGGTAACATCTATTCATAGGTGTTTAGTCTCAATGTCTGTAAGAAATTTAGTGTAAATATTTGTAAGGAATCTTGGTTTAACCCCGAATAAGAGAGCAGGTGGTAAAGTGCCATTACATTGGCACAGAAAGCCTGACGTAGCAGAAACAGTAGCTAATAAAGAGCAGGAATGGGGCTGACAGTCTTCTTCAGTCCTGCTTAGTTGTCGGTCAAAAGGTGCAGGGGGGCCTCTGAATGCCAGCAACTACCAAGCATCTTGCTGCTCCTAGTGCTAGCACACTAGTCTGGTCTTGAATGACCAGAATACCCAGCACCTACACTTGGCTTTTGTGAAAGCAGTGGTATGTCTCATGTGCTCTGTTAGGCATCAGATCATATGGTAAGGGAGAACTGTGCTATGCTTCAGCTGGAGAATGTGCCATTGGCACAGGCTTGAGCAACATCTATGTACTGAGCCAGACCTGAGCCAAGGTCTGTTTACCTGCCTGAGGCCAACTGGCACAGCTCAGTTTGCCTTAATATAGCTTTGCTTATTTCCCCCCAAACAATACTTGCATCTAGCCTGCCTGCCTACCTGAAACGGTCCCTAGCCTGTACTGTACCCTGAGCAGTGGCACTTGTTGCCTGGAAGAGGTGCTAGCTGGCACAGGGCTCCTGATTTAGACTGACAGTGGAATGTTTTTTCAGCCTTTTAGTTGACTAATACAGATGTAGCCTGTATTTGCTCCTCATAAATATTTATAGAATCATACTGAACTCTACTTCAGTGCTGTGGCTTTCCCCTGCCTGTGACCTGTGAATGCTCCTTGTCTGTGACAAGCTTCAGCCTTTTTCCCAGAGAAGATGCTATCTTTGCTTGACGCAAATTGAAGAAACTTTTTAACATCTTATCTGACCAGGAAGGGAGTCAAGAGACAATTGGATGTTATGAGCTCTCCCTCTCTGGCTGATGGGGAAACTGGGCAGGTTACAACAGTGTGCATCTCATAGTGGATCAAGTGTCTGTCTAATCTCTTGCACATCTCCCAAGACGCAAATAATAGGAGAACAAACACTTTGCAGTCCCTTTAAGGGGCTTAGGAGTGTTGCCCTCTGAAGGGCTACTCTGTGAATGAGCGTTTACTTGCTATTGTTTTAATTATTCGATAACTTGATCTGCATTGTCTTTATAACAGACTCCAGGAAAACACGGAGCTGAATGCAGATTTGCTGGTTACCATTTTGTCTTCAGCACAATATTTGATACTCTGCAGGTGGTAATGCATTTGATGTGCATTGATGTCTGAGGAAATAAGTTGGTATCCAGATCTGCCTTTACTTTCGGATTGTTGCTTTTAACTTGTATGAGATATATATAGTGACACCATTAACTGAGCTTTTTCTTTGAATTTAATGCTTTGACAGGGAATAGGAATTTTAGTAATTACAGCATTGAATTCAAATGTCAACAAAATGTATCATTGTGTTCATGTTCTGTCAGTTGGATGCTTTTATCTAACATCTATTAATACAATTTCACATTTTTCCATGTTATTGCATATGTTTGACTTTGATGTTGTCTTTAAAGACCAATGCATTTTCCCCTCATCCTGAATTTTGTTTGAATTCAGAAAGGTAATAGCCCTTAGCTATCTTACAGCAGTCTTTGAAGCTTAACTCTGTCTGTAAGCTTACTTAGGGCCAGATTTTTGTCTGACCTTCAAACAAATTTGTTAATTTGTTTTGACTTTGCCCAGCCTACATAAAGATGAGCTTATTTTGTAGTGCAGAGCAATTAACTCTCCAAGAGGAATGTAAAAGGTAAGTATAGGACAGGGCCTTCCTGTTCCATGTCGAACAAATTAACAAACAGTAGCTGTGTTTCATGAAGTTAGTGTAGGCTCTCATGGGGAGAAAAGCTCTGCCTCACCTTTAGCTAGATAATAAGCTGTTAAAAATGTATGTACTACACAACTACATGTATAGCTTTTACTCACCATGACTTTGAAACTCTTTTAATTTGTCCAGCACTTCTTCATAAACTAATAAAAATCCTATTTATGTGGAAACAATCATCAAAATATCAGGAAACACTGGACGATTAACCTTCCAGTTAGATTCCACTTAGATTAGTTTTTTTAAGCATTTCTCTTTAATGAATTATCTAAATTGGTAAAATACCAGATGTTGTTATCACTAATGTAAGCTTTTGTCAGTAACTGTCACACACTAGGAAGAGCTCAAATATATTTCTGCAACATAACTAGACAAAACCATTTGGAACAATCTTCTGGACAATTCTTTGGTGGTTTAATAAGCTGGAAGTAAATATAACTTCTCCAAAGCATGTGATGGATTCCACATTAGAAGAATGGAAGAGGATTTTTTTCTCTTCCTTGTGCTAATTCTATTCAGTAAATGGCTTTATTCTTGTTCCCTCCTGGTCATTTTTGACTTGGAGTGTTGCCTCTCTCCAGGATAGTGAGATAGACTAGGCTCTCAGGAAGAATGCTCTAGAATCTTTTGCTTCCAGAAATATACAGCAGACTCTTGGTCTCCTGTCACAACAGAGTTCTCACAGCTTTGTAAAAGGATTGACTATCTGTTGTTTAATTGGCTTTGAGGTTTTTCCTAGTCAAAGCTGCTAAATTTTTAACTAATACCGTCTGCATTTTGGAGGAGTGGCAGCACCCCTCCTTACTTGTCTCACAGAACTGTAGGAGAATAATATAATTTAACTTCTGTCTGGTGTGTGGGCTGAGGCATTTGATCAGGCCACATAAAAGCTCCCTTGATTGACATCAGGCTGGAGTCAGTAATGTAATATGGGAAGACCCCTTGTGCTTTTTCAGAGCTGCTCCAGTTCCTTGTGCACAGCAAGCATAGGAGCTTAATTCCTGCAGCTCTCAAAACCCATGGCAAGCATCCATTACTGGATCTTGGAGGAAGGTAATATGAATTCATTGTACCAACTAAGCAGATACTTCTTGGTCTGCAGAGTGTAGGTGAGATATTTGTGCATGGCTGAGTGAAAAGTCATGCATCATTCTTCTTCCCTTCCCTGCCCTCCCTCCCCCCCTCCATTTTTTCCTGGTAAGATCTTAATCTGTGAAAGAACTTCTGTACCGTTTCCAGTGGCTCTGCCCACAAGGCTTACTGCTTGGAAAGCTGGTGTTGGAGACTCTCTGGGAAATTGGCCCACCTTCCTGAAATTTCCTTGCTTCAGATCTTGTTAGAGAAGAATTATCTTTTCCTCTGAAGGTGTCAATGTTGTTGCCATCTGGGTGTGAATCATTTCAAAGTGAAAGTGCATGATGTGCTTGGAGCATATTTAGTTTGTACTTCTTTTATGTTGTCAAGATGCTGATTCTGGGGTCTGGGGATGAGTGCTGGAGTCCTTGGTTCCCGTTTAGTCCACAAAAATTCTCAGGCCATAGCAGTAAGTCCTTTGAAGATGATGCTGATATTGTGGAAGCAGAGGGTTGCCCAAAGAGCTTTCTGTGGTAAAGTTGTGTATTCAACTTAGGATTGTGGACTTTGGGGAAAATGAAAGTCTGGGCACTTCCAGCCGTTGCTGAAAAGTATTTTTCAGAGAAGAAAAGATTATAACTTACTAGACCTGAGAGTGGGCTTGTGCCCTACTTTGCCCTGTTAATGTGACTCAGCTACCTTGTTTTGCCTCTTCGGTGGCTGTACTGTCAAACAACTACACAAAACCGGTGGTGAGTTCCTCGTGTGAGATCTGCCTTGCAGTCTGATATAGAGATATCACTACCTGAAATCCTGGTGTTGTGAGGGAGTAGCAGGGGTGACATTATAAACCTGTTAGAGTTTCTGTACTAAGAAAAGCTTGCTCCTGTTACGCTCACTGTAGTACCTGATACATTCAGGATTTCAGTTGTGTTGCTTTGCCATATTGAGACCCTTCTACTCAGGTGCAGAACACTGGAGACAAGTAGTGACATAAAGTGGGATTCCTCGTCTAACTGTAAATGTCTGGATATCTTCTAGTCACTGAGGGGGGAAATGGCTTCTGTGGGCTACAACTTAACCTCTCTCTAAGGCTGGTGAATCATGCCACAAGGAATGACTCTTACCCTTGTTGGCTACAAAGAGGTGCGGTGAATGTGAAAGGTCAGCCTGTGATTCAGAGTAATCTCTAAATCTGGGCAGATAAATCCCATTTTTAGTGTCTCGTTGTGTGTGTTAGGACCACTGCATGGTTAATAAGAACAGAAGTGCTTTGTTCAAAGGATGTTTGTACATGTTGAACAGCAACAATCTATGGGATCTGGCTGACAAACAATGGTTTTGTGAGGGTCAGGCCAGCCCAACACTTGAGATCAGAGAGCATTGCTGGTGGGGTCAAGAATTAAAAACGCTGTTGGAGGCCCAAAGATTGGGACATGGTAGAGATCTTCAAAGGCTATAAACTATGTATAATTTGAAAGGAAGGCCCTAGTGGGTATTTTATGCATGAACATCACTGAAACATCTAAATGTGCTGGATGGATGCCCAGCTCCACACCCCAGTGCTTTGGCTGGCCACCAAGCAGTACTTTAGGCAACTGAAATTGGTAAGCCACAGAAACTAAAGGAAAGCATGGGTGGACGAGTGTATGTTTGTGCTTGCAAGCAGCTGTAGCAAATAAGAATGAAGTGGGTTTTTTGCTTTGAAATTACTTAGACAAGAGACAAGTGTTAACATTAAGAACCAATGACATTGTTTTATTTTAAAGGTTTATTTTGAGACTTTTTGCTATAAAACTGAAGAAAACAATAGGAATATCAGTCAAGCTGTGGTCTAGGAAGATGGCCAGAGCGATGTGTTTTAAGTATTTCTTTACCAGATTTTGGTGATTTATTACACCAGATGCTTAATGTTGTAGTACCCAAGCTGAATATACTGTCTTTTATGAAGGATTTAAGTTTGAGTTATCTCAGTATTTGTTCAGCAGCCCAGAGCTTCTTCTAAAATCTGCCTTTCAAAGCTTGACAAGATGGCATCTAACTTAAGGCTCTTGAGATTTTTGGAAACAAATAACTTCCACATAAACTGCCATGACAAGAACTGATACTTTGAGGCTATTTTCATTCCGGATTGTCTACAAGCTCAGCGTCTTGCCTAGTATATCTTTGGAGTTGTCTCTCTTGAAGTATTTCTTCTGAATCTGAACTAATACCTCACTTTTCTACCATCTTGCCCACTTGAACATTGTGCTCCGTGGTGTTCTTTGCTGCTACTGTATCTGAAAAAGAAGTATTAGCAAGAATTTGGAGGGTGCCTGAAGTAGTTGGCTCTCCATATCTCTTCTCCTGTGAGCATGATTCTTTTCCAGGTTATCACAGTTACGGAGTTCTTAAACTTGCTTGAGGAGTTCTGTTGTATGATAACTATCTGAAAGAAAGCTATTTCCCCCCTGGCTTTAGTAGATAAGATGTTACATTCTTGCTCTAATGCAGCTTGAATGTCTTACTCTTATGGAGGACTTGGGACATAAGTTGTCAATGACAGTCAATACATGCAATAGCTGTTACAGAGAGATACCAAAGCTAAAGCTCTTAGTTTCAGGTAGTTTGAGTGTGTTTTTCTTTTTTTGGTGAAGAATGGTTAGAACTTGTCTTACCCCATGGTGGAGTTACTCTGTTTGATCTCACTTCTGTCTGCTACCCAGATAGCTCCCTGCTGTTAGTTTTTGCTGCATAAACTGTAAGTGTGATGCTGCTGTGTGGGAACACTTCGTGTTTCTGCCTGGAGGGTTTCTCTGTAGTTTCAGTCTTCCTTATGAGTCAGTGAGCTGCTGTGGTCAGTTTGGTAATGTTGGATTTACCTGACTCCTCCTTGTGTCAGTGATGTGGCCAGATATTTCTGGGACCTTTCTGTGTAAGCATTTTCTGGATAAATAATCTGTAGTGTTTCTCTTACAGCTTTATTTGTGACCCTGGGTATTTTTCTACCCTCATATAGTGGCTTTAGTTTTAATGCAGTTTAGTGGTGGTGATTGTAAAGCAGATTGTTACTTCTGTTCCCTGTTCATTGATAACATGGCAGAAACATCTGAAGTCAGGAGGCAGCTCTGAGAAGTGTCATCTGAGAAGTGTCATCTGCTAAGGTCAAGAGGGTAAATTTGCTCCTCATAGAGGGAAAGTGGTTGAGCTGCATAGAGAAAGCAAGAAATACAGACTGCTTTTATCAGTCGAATCTGAAAGATTGGACTTCATGTGCAGTAGGAAAACTCTCTGAAACATTCACTGCAAGCTACTGAAGTGTGGGCAGAGACCCTGTGTTCTGGGGCAGAGTTAGAAGTCTTACTAACATTTAGAAGTTGAAATTGCTGCATTATAACACTGAGTCTAAATGGAGGTTCTGTCAAGCATCATATGGCACTGGCTGCCATGTGGAGGGCTTTGAAGACTTTTCCAAGAGTTGGAGCTAAGAATGGCAGATATATTTGTCTGCTAGTTTTTTTCTATCTACATTTTTGTTTGCTCCTATTTTTTTGGATGCTGACTCCATTGACTGTAAAGTCGTCTTATTGCTGAATCTATTGTGGCACCTAACTGAAAGTAGACATTTGAGATACCACTGTGTACTCATGGTCTGTTCATTGCAATTGCTGCTTCTGTGCTATTTGGACCAAGGACTAGTTTTATGGATGTAAAGATATAGATGGTCTGTGTCCTAGTTTTGTGCCAGACCAGGTCAAGGCCTGGGCAAGAACCATTGCTTCTGTATTGGGTTTTCCATATGAAGACTATTTAGAAATGTGGGCAGGACGGGATCAACAATGTACTCAGGCATATCACCAAGAGTTCAGGATTTAGGTGTGCTAAAGTGTGTCTACTTCATGTTCCCAGGGAAGATTTTATTTTCTCTTGAGAATGGCCCTATAACCTTATAACGTCTGATTCAGAAATTGGGGAGGATTCATTTTAAAAATGAAAGTATTTGGTTACCTGTTTTTAGCAGCAGAATAGGCTAGTTAATCCTTTGAAGTCATAGCTTAGTCATATTTAAAATAACCAAACAATCCCTTTTAATTTGTATAAATCATGACCCTAAAAGCTGTAGAGGAAACAAGACATGGGTTGGTTTGGAAAGGACCTAAAGATCATCTAGTTCCAACCTCCCTGCCGCCAGCAGGGACAGACACCTTCCACTATCTCCAGACGTTAAGCTCTCAGTAAACTGAATACTTGTGATAATGATGTTCAGTACAGAGTTGTTACGTCCACACAAATCACAACATTGAATTCTTATGGTTACTGTTAAACAGGCATGAGAGGTTGAAAAGGCACACCTTTTCAGCTCTATCACCTTACTTCATCAGAGCCTTTCACTTAGAATATTCACAGAGCAAAACCAGATATTTTTTTATTTTGTTAAGCTTTTTCCTAAGCTTTTAAACCGTTTTAGGACTGAAAGGCTCAAGATTTTAATTTGGTGTGTGTGATTTTGTGGTTGTTTTGGGGCGAATTTTTGTTGGCTTTTTTGTTTGCTCTGTTTTGCTTTTATTTTTGTTTGCTCAGTTTTGAATACCAGTTACTTGTTGAAACTGCATTTTTTCCTAGTAATGGGGGAAACCCTTCTCTTGTTGTCTGGTATGTGAAAGTGAGAGCAAGGATTAGTTGTTGATTTGTTTTGCAGGTAAAGAAAGCCTTTTTTGCCTTGGTGGCAAATGGTGTGAGAGCAGCTCCACTGTGGGAGAGTAAAAAACAGAGTTTTGTAGGTAAGTAGTTCTGACATTATTCAGGATTATTTGAATTTTCAGAGTTGTGGAAGGGGCTAGTGATCATCTAACACATCCTGGGGACAGACTGGCAAAGAGGGTTTCTCCTTTTTATGAGGTGGAGTGATAGGTTTCATAGTGATCCTGTGCTTTGTAAATCATGATTCTTCTAGGTCCTAACCTCCTGAAGTTTGGTCTCTAATACGTGCCTGTCACTGTGTATTTAAAAATTAAGGTAACGGTCACAAAAAAGGAAAGCTGGAAATAGGAAATAAAATTTAATGTTACAATATGTGACACAAGCACGTCTTTCTCTGCACATTCTCAGTAAGGTGTACAGAGAAATCTTAAAATACCAGAACCAATACTGAATATTAAAGATATGTCCCATATTGAGAGAAAAACCTTAGATCTATATATTGTTTTTTTTTTTAAAGTCGTGTAATTAATTCTCACAACAATCATTTCACAAAATTAGGTCTTTGTTGCAGTTAGAAAATAGGATCATAGTAGCAGATAAAAATGTGCTGCCTGTGACCTGGAATGTAGATTGAGGGTTCTTGGAAATGAACAGTAGATACTTTATAAAGCATTTGTTAAAATACTTCAAATCTCCAAGGGTTGAAGAACAGTTGTTTCATGTAGTACAGCATAGGAATGGTTTGTCTTCTGCATTTCATTTCTTTTTCTACCTATAACTAAGCTGTAGTGATTTTAATCTGACCTCCAGAACAATTTTTTCCCTTCCACATTACTCGTTTTCTTCAGTTTAGATGTATGTGGAGCATTTACATCTTCTTAAATGTAGAACTTGAAAGCTCAAAAAAATGAGTGTTTTCAGTTAACTAGACTAATCATAAATATTATATAGTTTAGTGGTTAAAATGTCTATACTATGGATGTGCTATCTCCTTTAAAAAGACTCCTGTTTCAATACAGGCTTTGAGGATTATTGTGGAAATAATTGAATGAAGTTCTTCAATTAGTATTATTCAAGAAAATGGATTATACTGTTCCTTCATTTGAGTCTGAGTGCCTGCCTGACTTGGCAAGTACGTGAGAGTGTGTCTTTCTTGAAAATAAAAGGCAAGGATAGGTCTCCAGCCTTTAAGGATGTTCTAAACTCCTTTTCTTTCCATGCTTTTGGGGACAGATGCAGTCTGGTCTTGAGCTTTTGTTTGAGTCAGACCGAAAGAAGAGAATCACATAGGTTATAATTTTGAATATTAATCCAGATATCTGCTTTTATAGGGCAGTATTATATCAGTGTGAAAGTGAATATTCATAGTTTTGGAATTCCACTTTTGTTTAGTCCAATACCAATGGTACGTTACATGGATTTAATCTTCATTAAATTATATATTGTGAATATAAATGTAGAACTCTCAGCTATTTTCTTTGAGTGTACATCTGAACAACTTTTTTTCTTTATGTATCACTTGTTACAGGAATGTTAACAATTACAGATTTCATTAACATACTGCATAGATACTATAAGTCTCCAATGGTGAGTATGATGTTAAGGTACACTTTATTTGTCATACAGAACCAGGGGCTGAAATATCAAATTGAAAGCTTGATGATGATCGTTATTAAAATTAGCCTGTGGAAGCTTAGTCATGTTACAGGTATACTCTCTGTGGTTTAGTGAATGAAAAGATGGCTTTGTGAGCAAGGCTTTGAGAATGGCATCTGGACACCTGGGTTCAGTTCCCAGCTTTAGCCATGAAAGTACTAGGAGCTTTGGCAGGTAACAGAATCTGCTTCAGCTATACACATATGAACATGAGGAATTTTCTTAATCACTGCTACCATTTATTATGTTTTGTTTGGTGCTGTACTGGAATGATGACCTTCATTTTGGATGCAAGGCTCCACTTAATGTTGTAAGCAATGAATAATGCATTTGAGATGAAGGATCTGGCTTGACAGACTTACTGAAAACTAGATGTGATACAAATATGAAGGACAATATTTGATAATTAATTGCTGTGTTTATGTGTGTTCAGGTTGCTTCAGCTTCAAAGCACACATTTCAACAGCAATCAGCTCTATATAAATGACAAATATCCACCACAAAGCATTTGGGGAGAATATCTTTAAATTACATGCAAAAGTTCTTTGTATTTGAAGATCTGGTACATAGCGGTGCGTGGTTGGAGTGTTCCCATAAAGATCTCTGTCTCATAACCATGGCAGAGCCGATCCAAAAGGAGTGTGTGGAGTTCAACACCACGCTAGCTTACATGGCTTGGATGCATTAAAAGTTTACTCTGTTCTTGGAATAAACAAGTTAAACTAGTTAAATATATGCAAATATTTTAGTTCCATGGCTGAATTGCACAATCAGTGGGAGATGTGTTGACTTCAATTAACTGCAATTTAAAATTCCCATTGGCAGTCAGCTGATGAATTCACTGCATTTACATCCATTTCTTGTTCCTGTCAAAGCACAATTCTCCCCTACCAATTAAAATGTGTACTGTATTTACTAGCTGAACAATCAAGAGCAGTTGGATGAGGCAGACATACGAAATATTTGGCTTGTCACAAAGCTAATGTTAGTTTTTTTTTAATTTATAGTGAAATTCTTGTCACATGTCAGTGTGCTGCACTGTCCTTCCTTCTTGGTAAAGGTTACACAACCCTCAATCTAAAATGCTTCTAATTTCTCCATGTCCTGCTTCAGTCCTGTTTGCATTGCTTGACATCCTATTCCATAGCTGTGATTAAAGTGGCAGCAGAAGGAGGAATAGTGACAGGGTTTGACTTAAGTGATTGATATATTATTAAAATCATGTTCCATCGAGGTGCACTCTAGTTAACACAGGTAAGATTATGCTGAAAATATAATTATTTTGATCATGCTTTCTAAATGCATCATGACACGTACAGTGCGAAGCATGTTGCTGCTCTTGTACTAGATAATACCTTTAAATGATTGATGAGGAAGTTTCTCCCTTGCATGTGGTCCAAGAGCTAGATCTAGCCTCATCTCATCCGTATTTAAAGTGGTCTCCTATTCTTCTGATCACTTCGGTAGATCTTCTGACCTGAATTCTGCTGTCTTAACTACCTTTTGTCAAGCTTCCCAAAAAATTATTTGACTTCCTTGTGTAGGTAACACTTAGCCAAAAATGGTGTATTTGAGTAGTCCAATTATAGTATATCAGTTTAACATTCCCTTATACTCTTCAAAGGATGCTAATTCCAGAGAGTAATCATTAAGTCTCCTTTAGCTCAAAGATAAATGTACTAGGTTTCATGGAGACTTCTACCATTCACCTATAAACTCTTCAGCTTTGGCAGTGTTCAAAGAGGTGCCTGACAGAGAAGAGCTGTGTAAGGGCTGATAGACACCTCTGGCCCAGGCTATAGCAAGTGCAATTACTGTTACAAGTGGCTGGCTTGCAACTTGGTACCTTCAGAGAAGGGTAGCATCACATCTGAAGGACTTCTAGAAAACCATCAGCAAGGTGAAAGGAGCTGCTATAGGGAGGTTATGCAGTCTTTTGGGCAAAGAACTTTGTGAAGTAGCTGCTGAACATCAGGAAGTTGGGGATGTGACAGTGTCTCTCCTGGTTTTCTGTTAAACATAAGAGATTGGACTCTTGAGGGTGGTTTGCCATTGCTGATCTGATTTGATAAGCTGCCATCAAAAGTTGCAGACTTGCCACATCCTTTGTCATTTGCCTGTCCTTTGTGTGAGCCAGTTAAGGAAGCTAAACCAGCAGAAAGATGGAAATGTTTTTGTAACCTTTTTTGGCCTGTTTTATTCCTGGGAGCAGCTGAGCACAGGTCAGATGAACAGCATTGCTGGCACAGGAGAAATGCTGAGGGCATGCATGGCTTAGGTACAGAGTCTGAAAACATCTGAAGAATCTAACACCAGTAAAAGATTAAGCTTGGGGAGAGCAAGGAAGAACATTCAGCGTAGGTTCTTCTGACTGAACTGTGCTCTTGCTCACTTGATCAAGTAATCAAGCGAACCAGTAAAATTTATCTCTGTTAGCATTAAGAAATCAAATGATGAACATAAGCTTTTAACTGGTTTGGGTGAAGAACTGCCATGATTTATTTTAGGTGAGATAAATTACTAAGGAGATGCATTTGCATCTAGAAGAAAGCTAGACTACAAACCTAGGCAAGTGAAAGATCTTCCGTGTTGCTTGAAATGTTAGGTCCAATATGGTTCTCTAGATGGAGCAGGACTGCACCCTTTCTTCTTGTTACTGCCAAGAAATGTTATTTCAGACTGTTCTTATTCTGTTAGATTGTCTGCAGTGAAATGTAAGGAAACTACTCAGGTATGCACAAGCCATTAATGATGTTGGCTTTAAAATTAGTACTTCAGGCTAAACTTTCCATCTACCCATTGTAGGTTCAGATTTACGAATTGGAGGAGCACAAGATAGAAACCTGGAGGGGTAAGAATATTTACTACTTCATTGATAGTTTAGTATGTTTCTAATGTTCTTCATTAGTAGTACTGGATTTTTGTAATTAATCATAGATGTAGCCTGTCTCCACATAATTTTTCATGAAACCAGAAGTAGTAGTAAAAGCTTGTCTGTTAGCTCTGGCTGCCTTTTTAAAAGCTTGTCTGTTAGCTCCGGCTGCCTTTTTATTTTTTCTTAATCTGAAACAGGATGTGGGCTAGAATGGTCTGGGCTAAGTACCACTTTGCCTCCAATTTAAGATGAGCGCCACTTTGCCTTTTAAGAAAGAAAAAACAATGGAGTAAGGCTGCATGCATGGCTGTACTGTTGATTAGTGTATGTGGAGTGGACGTGTGAGAGCAAGGATGCAGAGTGACTGGATGACCATATCAATTGAGTGAACTGATGGATAAGCAGCAAAATATGCCTGAGTGAAGTGCATGATGCAACTAGGAAATTGTAAAACATGCTGGATGTGAATAGAAGTGCTGAACGCAGGGAGGAAGCTTTATGTGAAAAATAGAACATCTGCCATAAAACAATGTATAGAAGTACTCCAGCTGGGGAGGAGAAGCTGGTGAAGAATTATTTGCTGCTGTTGCAGTGACCCCTGGTGGTATTTGCGGTAGTCCTGATCTGAAAAAAATAGTCTTTTCGATGTCAATAGATGAATGTGACTAAGTGGTAGAGTAACTGAAGAAACTGTCTCTATTGCTGTCTTTCTTCCACTTAATTTCGTAAGAATGAATTCATAAAATGTTTTCATAAGAAAAGCTGATGTTTGCCTATAAAGTGTTAATGGTCAATTTTATTTTCTATACACAGAGCTTTATTTACAAGAGACATTTAAACCTTTAGTGAACATCTCCCCAGATGCAAGGTAGGATTTTGCTTTTCACTTCTCTAGTGATTGCCTCCAATAATGATATGCTATATCCTCAGGAAAATTGTCATCAAGTCATGAATAAGTCATTTCATTAATTCATAAGGAATGTATTTGGAGTGGTAGCTGGTTGCAAAGGCAAAGAATATTGTTAACACAACAAAACAGTAAAATTGTCTTCAGTCAGAGATGCAGCAAGAAAAGTATTGGAATAAAGACAGTGCAGTAGGGTATTTGTGAAAGGATATCTCGAGTCAGGTTGAGACACGATTGAGAACTGGACTTGGGTTCAGTGACAGTAAGGATCATTTAGTGAAATTTTCTAATAATTGTTTTGATTTAGTTGCCTGTATGTACTTATCCATTAAAATGTTCTTCCTAGAAAATGTAACAAAAATTTGGGATTGAAATAAACAGTGAAGAACGGAGTATTCCTGATGTATCTGAAGAGAAGTACCCATTCTGAGTGCAGGGATACTGTGAGCACAGCACTTAATGGAAAAAGGATAATATTTCTGCTGTAGTTTCTACCACAAAAAGAAACTTCTCATCTCTTTACTGGTTTTGGATGCTCAAGAGTAGATTGTTGATACATCAACATATGTTGTCTATAGTCTTATATGTTGCAGAGGTTTATCTGAAATCCCTAAATGTCTGTTTCCTGTAGCATTAAAGGTGATGCAAATAATTACTCCCAATAGGCACTTGATGGAGGGTTGTAAGTATCCATGTATATTGACACGACTCATCAGAATTCATTTTAATTTTTTTTCTCTTCAGCCTTTTTGATGCTGTATATTCATTGATCAAAAACAAAATCCACAGATTGCCAGTTATAGATCCAGTCAGTGGAAATGCACTTTATATACTTACCCATAAAAGAATCCTCAAGTTCCTCCAGCTTTTTGTAAGTATTTGAGGTTATGCTTTTCTTAACTGATTTCCCCCCCATCGCCAACCCCTGCATTCTTAGTACAGAAACTTCATTATAAACTACTATATTCATTGTTTGTATCTTCTTTTGATAACTGAGAAATTAAAGTTTACGGCAGGACCTGTACGTTACCTTTACTTTGTTTTAGTCATTTAAAGAAAATTAAACACCAAGGACTTGTCCCAGCTATTTGAGTACTATTCTGTCCTTTCTGGAAGATGTACTTGGCCACAGAAGCTGGCTTACATAAAAAGAAAAAGGAAACATCTCCCAGAGATTATCATTACTCACTCTAGCTTATGTTAGTCATGTTAGGAATGACTAGCAGGCCAAAGCAACCAACGAGTTGAAAATAGTCTTCAGTGTATCTAGTATGCTTTATTGTCTTCTCCCTCCACTTTCAGTGGAATGACATAGCTTAGGGTCAAAAGCTTTCAGTGATGAGTTACTACAAAAACAAATGGCCAAAAAACAGTTACATAGGCTTAATTTGGAGCTTCTTTGAACAGAAATAATGCTTCTAGATCTCAGCTTGTCTTGGCTATACATGAAGTTAGTAGCAGGTTATAATGATCTGTGAGAGTCACTTGGAATGTAAATGGATGAGAGAATACAGATTTCCTAACATACATACCAATTGTATGGAAACGTAGAAAGTGCACAAAACTGCATTGTAAATACATCTATTCTAACTTCCCTAGATGTCAGAGATGCCAAAGCCTGCCTTTATGAAGAAGAATCTGGATGAACTTGGAATAGGAACTTACCATAACATTGCCTTCATACATCCAGACACTCCTATCATTAAAGCCTTGAATATATTTGTAGAGAGAAGGATATCAGCATTGCCTGTTGTGGATGAGTCAGGTGTGTGTTTGGTTTCTGTATGCAGATAAGGCCAAACCCTGGACCGATTTGGGGGAGTGGGGTGGAGGGAAGAAGAAAGAGTGAAAACTTAAAGGAGACAGGAAGAAAGGGAATAAAAATATTTATGCAAGATATATGCTGATAGGCTTGGAAGTGCTTGGTGGTTTGGTGTAGGTTGTTTGGTTTTTTCCTGTCTTCCCTTCATGACCTGTCTGAAAGACAGAAGCAAGAAAATTAATTTTGTATTTTGAGCACTTCATTAATGACTTCTTTTTTTCTTTTTAGGAAAAGTTGTAGATATTTATTCCAAATTTGATGTAATAGTAAGTATATATTTTTAATTCTATTAAATATTTCATGTGCAGTAAGGATTTGCAAATTAATTTGTTAGTTTTGGCTGCTTTGTTCCTTATATTTGGTTCACAAACTGAAGAAAACAGATTTGCCTTGCACTGCATTTTTAAATTATTTATGTGAGCTATTTCAGGTGCCTGCTGCTCTAGATGTTACAGGCTTGTTATGTTTGCTTCTCTTTCTGAAATAGGATATTATTTGCCTAGTCACTGCCATTCTAGTCTGCAAACAGTGTTCTTAATACTGAAAACTTCAGTGTTCTTGCCTGTCTTCTAGATATTTGTCTTCTTGTTCTTTGGGGCTCTCTGCTGTTGAAGACCCTGTTCTTCCACAAAAGCTGGTCAGGAAAGAAGTAGTAGCTATAGCCAGAGTGATCTAACACATTAAAGACAAGGAAATTTCATAGTTGGTGGGTTCAGAGCTTCAACTTACTTTGTAACTGACTTAGACTTTGAGGCAGGACATGATTCCTTTATTTTCCATTCATTTGCAGAAAAACACCAAAAGGAAGAGTAATCCTTATGCTTTTCACGTCAAGAATGACAGGATTTTTAGAAACACTTTGGAAAAACTATGTGCTGGCATCAGGAAAATAATAAAATAATAATAAAACCATGACAAAGGTTTTAGGATATAACTGCTAGTCCCAAGTAGGAACTAGGAAGGACATAGGGCATTGATTATTATTTGAGATTTTCCTCACATACAGGGTGGGGGCGAAAGATGATTTTATTAAAAAAGAATGACCTCTTGAGGCTTCCAGCTTCTATCAGTCGTCTTCAACCTGATCTTCAAGCTTTGAAATAAGACCAAAAAAATACCTGAAATGCCTATTCAGATCTTACACTAAACAGAATTTGCAAGGTTCAGATGGTGATTTTAACTTCAAACCATGTGGCTATTATGCTTAGTTAAACCAGTGGTTTAAGTTATGCTTTTATATACAGCTGGCAAAGTTGCTAGGTATAACAAGAGTTCTGAAGTAATTTTCAGTTTCTTAATGGGAGAAACCTAGGAATGGTGTGATGGATACGAAATAGCTTCATGTAACATAACATTGTAGAGTAGTTTCAATTTGCAGAGGCTTTTTATGTTCTCCTATTGTCCTTCATTAGGAATTAGGAGTTAAGTAAGTAAAACTGCTTGTGTTGTCATGATCATCGCAAAACTACCATGTCAGATTCAGTGTAATTCAATCCAAAAACTTGATCAACTGCAGTATATCTAGCCAAAAAATAATTCCATTTTATTGCTTGGTCTAGTGTTTTCAGTTTAAAGTTCTGTCTTTCTTCGTCCTTCAGTGCACAAAATCAATAATAGGCCAGGATGTGCCAATACTATCAAAATATCACAGCGTGATCACCTACAAAGGAAATCTTTTGCTGTTCTACAAGCAAGATTCTGTTCTTAAAACGAAAGTTGCAAATATCTTGGTTTTATTACTTTTAGTCGTGGTGCTTTATATTATTTTTATAGTACTTATTGAAATAATATTTATACACACACACACAAATTTGTTGTGAAGTGGCAGTGCCATCACAGCCCAGGAGAGGGAGTTTGAGCCCACAAATAAAGGTGAAGAAAATCTTTATTCTCTGCTGGGTTCTCCACTAAGATCTACTTCATGGGTGGTGTTCAGAGCAGTTGGGCTCCTCCTCTATCCTATGAAAAACAATCAACCAAAAATTGTATATTCTTAAAGTATATTTTATATATTCTAAATCTTGCATAACTTCATCTTTGCATTTTCTGCTCATGGCGAAAACACAAGTGACATCAAGGCAAACATCAGATAGCAAAGCATGATGGTATTCATCAGCCTAATGCCCATCACAAAAATGTTTATCAATTAACCCTATTTGTGATAAGGTTTTTAACATAAGTGCATGCTTGGCTGCTCCCAAAAAGTGAAGCTGAAGAGCATCTGCTTTGTCTTATATATGACTTGGAATAGTCTCAATTTACAGCAGGAATGTGTGTCTACTTGATGCCAAAATATTTACTGAGTACTTTATTACTAAGTACTGAGATGTGTTATGTGCCTTGGGCTCTTTTCAGAATCTTGCTGCTGAAAAAACCTATAATAACCTAGATATCACGGTGACACAAGCTCTACAGCACCGCTCGCAGTATTTTGAAGGTGTTGTAAAGTGTAGTATGCTGGAAACACTGGAGACCATTGTGGATAGAATAGTGAAGGCTGAGGTGAGTTTGGGTTTTATTTCTCCCCTCTAGTGTAAGCTAAAAGTAGTATTACCAAACTAAGAAATAGTAGAAATTTCTCCTTTTAAGTTATTTTGATTACTTGGTGAAAGGATGTTTTTCATAACCACCTGTGTTGGGTATCAGTTTGCTTTATAGACTGGGATTAGAGATGTTTATAGGAATGTGCAAAATATCTTACAGTTCCTCTGTAATTACTCAATTACCTGTCTCTCTTTTATGACATGAACTGAATTCAAAGCTTCTTTGAAATAATTGAGTTTCTTCCCAGCCTACCTTAAGTTTTGCAGACAAATAATTCTTTAAACTCCATCGTATACAACTAGGTTGATTGATATATTGTTCAGCAAATGTAATGGGTACAGTTAGTTAATGCATACAGAGTCCTGCATTGATTTCATACAAATACT
This sequence comes from Indicator indicator, assembly GCF_027791375.1. Taxonomy (NCBI): domain Eukaryota; kingdom Metazoa; phylum Chordata; class Aves; order Piciformes; family Indicatoridae; genus Indicator; species Indicator indicator. The sequence continues at coordinate 16,620,579 of NC_072029.1, forward strand.
CTGAAACAGGGCCTGAAAATAGATTCTTGTGAGGAAGCCTCCAATGATTTACCTGTGCATCCTATTCTTCTAGAGCTGTTTGTCTTGTTTGATAGGACTGGGAACATACACATGGAAGTGAATGAGTACATAAGAGGTGAATTGAGTATTTAGGTCTTTCTCTGTTATGCCTCTCTGCAGAAGAAAATCAGTATTACCTGAGGTGTAATTGACTCCATGTAGATGCTTCTTCACTTACAAGATGATTTACTTTTTTTTTACTTCAGGGCTGTAACCTTGATAGGAGTAAAATTTCCACTTTGAACCCCTTAGAACCTGCATTAGGCAATTTTTACTCACCTTTCTGCATCTGCTTGATTTCCCCCCTCCCTTCCTGAAACTGAATAATTTTATCATTGCTGATACACAAATTTTCAAATGTGGATAATTTTATTATTATCTTAAGAAGCTTTAGACGTTTGGGCTTCAAAAACAACTCCTACCCTTTCATTCAGTCTAAACATAGTGAGATGAGATATGAAAATGAGTCAGTCAAAACTACAAGCTATTTTTAGCTGCCAGACGAGTGCTTGATCTTACTGGAAATGAAACAATTGCATTGTCCATTTTTCTTGAATTCATTACACTGAGAGAAGAATAACTATGTACATATATAGAAGATAACCCAAACTAATATCACCAACAGAGTTGCATCAAAAAGGAAATGCATCAATGTGGTCTCTCCCCTCCCCACTCCTTTTCTTTCCTCACTGTGTCAGACAGGTATTTGACTATTCAAATAATTCAGTGCTCCTCCTTTCTTGTATCTGACTAGCAATGAAGTGGTTGACCTCAACCATGAATTAACATCTCTCTTTAAAAATACGGTCGTATTGTTGATAAATCTTTCTTCCCAGCTGTGTCTGTGTATTAACACTGCCGTGAATTTGCACAGATGAGTTGAAACTTTCCTTTCATGTGAAATGAAGGATTTTGAATGAGGATTTTAAAACCAATCTGGCACTCATACTCAACTGTGAGAAAAATTCAGCTACAATCAACTTGTCAAGATACAACAAGTTTTAGTGCCATGCCTCTGAAAAAAATATTTTTCAGAAGGAAGCCTCATTTTATTTACTTTTTGAGATCACAGGCTGAGTTGGGCAGAGCCTGTAAGCTGGGTAAAAGTCTTACGTGAGTGCTACTTTCTGAGAGCAGAAGTCTTTTAAAGACCTAGATACTGGCTGAGCTGTCACTTCAAATCTGATTTTGTTGCCGTGTCAGATAGCTGTGTGCTTTTTAAACATGCACTAGTTTTTATGTAGGGCAGGCATGTCTGCACTGAGGAGGAGAGCCACAAAGAGGATCAGGGAGCTGGAGCACCTCCTCTATGCAGACAGGCTGAGAGAGTTGGGATTGTTCAGCCTCGAGAAGAGAAGGCTCTATGGAGACCTTAGAGCAGCTTTCCAATACTTAAAGGCTCAAAGGGGGCCCACAGTAAAGATGAGGAGGGACTCTCTTTATCAGGGAGTGTAGCGATAGGACAAGGGGTAAGAGTTTTAAACTGAAAGAGGGGATATTAGGAAGAGATTCTTTGGGTGGTGAGATACTGGAGCAGGCTGCCCAGAGAAGTTGTGGATGTCCCATCCCTGGAAGTGTTTCAGGCTGGGTTGGATGGGGCTTTTAGCAACCTGATCTAGTGGAAGGTGTTCCCTGCCTTCTAGTTGGAACTAGATGACCTTTTAAAGGTCTGTTCAACCAAAATCATTCTGTGATTGGTATTGCTAACACTTTGAACCATTCTTTTTTTTTTTTTTTCCCCTACTCGTGCACTTTAAGATCTTTTTAGTTTTCTTTCCTATAGCTATTACATCAAATCAGGCAAATCTCTCAGAATATTTTCCCTGCTTTCAGGTCCATCGATTGGTGGTAGTGAATGAAGCAGATAGCATTGTGGGTATCATCTCCCTTTCTGACATTCTACAAGCTTTGGTACTCACACCAGCAGGTATGGGTGTTGCCTTCTGACCTGTGCCATAAGTCATTTGGCAGGGTGTACACTTATTAACGTTTTAATGGGCAATAAGGGATGAAGTTGAATGTTTTGTGTACAGACAACATCTACAACAGGGCCCCTTACCTACCTTCCCAAATGTCTGTGCTCTGCCCCACTGTGGATGTAGCTGTGCTTTCTCTAGTAACTCTGCAAAACCACTTCCTAGGAGCCCTGCAGCAGTCCAGCTCTGCTGTGGGTTTTGGTTGGCACAGCTGTCAGAGACAGTACCCCAGGCCACCAGCATTATTCCAGTAGAAACCTCCAGTGTCTTACTAAACATGATCTGGTTCCTTTTAACAAGAGGCTCCAACAATAGATTTATTTCTGATACTTTTTATGTTGATTGGTTAAGGGCAGTTGGTTTGGGGCTTTTTTTTTCCTTTATTGGAGGTTTGTCTTTTGGGGGGTTTTATTGTATTCTGGGTGTGTTGGTGTTTTTGTTTGGTTTGGGTTGTTTTGGGGTCTTTTAAAGTTTTGCCCAGGTTACTAAGCTGCTTTAAGTTCTTAACTGTAACTTCACTTTGAACATGTAAATGACTTCAGTGTCACAAGAACTAAAGAAAAGCCCTCTTTTCTTTTGGCTTTGTGAGGAAGACAAAAAATGTCTTGAAGACCTCAAGTTTATCTCAAAAAGCAAACAGAGCTGGATATGTCCTTCAGAAAAAGTCTAAATGTGAGCTTCATTGGAAGCTCTTACTGGTAGATAATTCAGTAATGGAAAAGCCTTTCTCTTCTGCAGTTGTAAAAAAACCCAAAAATTAAAAAAAATACAAAAACAACTAGTTAGTTCACTTTTTTAAAATAGAAAGACTTCTCTGAAATAAGTGATGGGTGATACTGCTTCAGTGTCAGTGCATCTGGTTCCTTGAAATGACCTGGAAGAGCATGCAACCCAGCTTTCTCTGAAAGGTATGAGCATGAGAAACAGGCCCAAAGGCCTGGGTCCAGAGGACTCATTTGCCCAGAAGGAGAATGGAGGGGTTGTATCCATCCCAAGAGGGAGGTGTAAAGACAGGCAGAGGAGGTAGTTTCCCTCCTGACTGGAGGATAGGAAGATCGAAGGGAGTAGTAGAATTATTGTTAATGGTGCAGAGTTTATTGGAATTTGGAGCAAAGATGAACCTGGATACTGACAAACTGAGAGCTTTGCTATACTGGAATTACATAGATTTCTCAGTAGTGCTCTGTAATTCAGAAGCACAGCTCCTGCTCCCATACTCTGGGCCATGCGTTTCTAGTGTTTAGTGTGTAGCAGCACCCACACTCATGGCACTCTGAGCTGCTCTAACAGCTTGATCTAAACTGAAATTGAAGCAGCAAAAAAGCTGCAGAGTTTTGTCAGTTTGGCGCACACTGAACAGGCTCACAGAAGAGCCTAGCAGTGATTACAGGGCCTAGAGCAGCAAAGGGGGCATGGATTATGCCACTGGAAGAGATGAGGTGAAGGAAGGCATCTTTTAGGAACAGTTAGACATTAGATTGCAGTTACACAGGCAACTGCTTGATTTTAGATTAGAACTTGTCTTATGAAGTGAGGATGTCTGCCATGTAGATTTTGTTTGTAGAGTCCAGAATGTGATGAACCTCTTAAAGTGGTTGTGCAAGAACAATGGGATAAACCATGCCCTAAATTGTCCATCTTCTTCACAGACTATAAAGAAAACATTGACTGGCAGGAATTAAGACCAGCCTATGTCAGGGAGAAAAGTGTCAGTTACGATGTTAAATCTGGCTGTATTTGATGAATCCTTCAGTGTTTGATTATACATTACAAGTAGTAACTCCAGGTTGCTGGCAAGAGATTCTTTCTCTCTGGAGTGAGATGCTGAAGCCAAACTCCCCATAGGGTTCGGTTGTTGCCCAGCATGTGGCTAGTTTGAGTATTTGGAGGAGAGGCAAAATGCTGTGCAGTCCTGCTGAGCAGGTCTCTTGGATCTTTCCCAGGAAAAATGGGTCCATCATCCCAGTGTAGTTCAACTGAGTTCTCATTACTTAGTTCCCAAGCAGGACTTCATTTTTGAGACTATGATGATGATTAGGCCTGGCTCCTGAACTAATGGGCAGGTTTGGGATGTACCTTTTTGGTTGGGTTTATATTTTTTGCTGGTGAGAATTTTCAAAGCCACTTGTAGTAACTTCCCAGAAGAGTTCTTTAGACTACCTGCCAATGAAGTTAGAAGCAATGATGGTCTCGAAGCCTTCCCCACTCTGTTTCACATGAGCATTTTCATCATGCCCATCTGTAAGTGGTATCCAGCTTTAAGATTCTGATAACAGGGTCAGACAGAGTTCCAGCATTCAGAATGAGCAGTGCTTTTCCAGAAGCCAAGCTGTGTGCACAGGGAAATCACACATGCTTTCCTCTTCTGTTAACAGGTGCCAAACAAAAGGAGAACGAAAGTGAATGACTGCTGTGAATGTATCCACTGCTGTAGGAGAACCTGAACAAAGTTTCTGGGTCAAGTTTGTCTCAAGAACAGTGACTGCAATAGAACAGAGCAGGATGGTTGAGAATGTGTATTGGGACTTAGTGATGGATGATGAGTCTATTCCCCCCAGTGATGTCGCAAAAAAAGCAGCATGACAAAAGCTTATGTTAAAATGTAGGCTTGTACTTCAAAATGTCTTCAAAACATTTGCTGGAAGACTTCACATGATGTCCTTCATTAAAATGCACTGTACTCTGAAACTTTTTCATTTTGTATTTGGCAGAAGTCACTGGTCAGCAATGGATATATGTGACATAAGGCAAGTGTATGGCATATTCATATCATAGTGCCTTATGTCAAAATACAGCAATATGTCATCACTGTTGCCCATCACTGTCAAAGGAAGTGTTGTGCTAAATGAGACACTGTATTTGAATGTGAAAGTCTTTAAACCTAAAACCAAATCAGTTTCAGTTCTCATCAGATTTGTCATAAAAGCTGTAATTTGAACATTGATAGACTTTAAACCTTCTATGACAGTTTTGTGTTAAATGTTGCATTCTGAACTGAGATGTAAAGCAAGACTGATTTTAAAAACAGCTTTATTTATTTTTACTTTCATGACGATTTTTTACACATCTTTGGTGGATAGCTAAAATTTCACCATATTCATTAATAAACTGTTGATTGTTATACAAATAAGTGGTAGATTTTTCTCATTATTTAAATCTCTGGAGTTGCAGAAGATGTGGCCTATTGATCAGTCCACATTACTTGAGTTGAAGATTCCAGAGGCATGGATGAAAGTGCTCAGTACTGTAATACACAGGCACCACAGAGGAAACAAGGTGCCAGAGAACAGTATTTTCATCTGTATTAAAGTGTAAAACAATATTTGTACAGCCAACATGAACCTTTTTTCATTGTATATGATTTGTACAGAAGTGGAGGAGAGAGGAAAGCTGTGGGTTATTTGCTAATGTAAATGTACTGTAAAGCTTGAAGATGAGACTTTTATAATTGTAGATTCTTGTAGATGGAAGTAATTAAACCCTACAACATCAGTTTGCTTTTAGCAGTTCTTGCCAAGTTCTTCTGCATATATAAATGTACATGTACTTTGAGTGTGGACTAAGTATAGAAGCATTCTTCTTTTCCTTTGATTTCAGAGGTGGCTTCTGCTAATGTGATAATGCAGGCAGGGCTGCTCTGTGCTGTCTTTCCAGCCTGGACACTACGCTGGGATAATGCAGTGAAATGAATGCATTATTTTTCCATTTATATGCACTGAGGTAAAAGGTTACTGGATTTCAGTTTGCTTATAAAATTAGAGGTGATTCATAGTAAGGGAAAACCCTTTCATCAGCACTCTTTCACTTTCTAAAAGAATTTAAATTTAGAACTAAATGTGTGACATTTTTCTTCTTATTGGCATTTTTCATGTATAAAAATATTCCTGTGTAGTTCACAATGGAAACTGTTCTCTTAGACTTTATCTCTTATTTCACTCTGTGAAAAACATGGTTGTCTCCTCTAGCACCTTTTCTGACTGGGTAAATATTGACTCTTCCCTGTAGTTCCAGATGGTATGGAATTGAAACAGCTGCTTTGGCCTAACACCAGCCATACCTGGGCCCTGGTGCTGACTGCTGCTGTCTGAGATCAGCACAGCGCTGATTATCTTTCTTGTGGAGTGATAGAAATTAAAAAGAGTGGTGCCTGTTCTGGGGGTAGGGGGTGGATAATTTGTGGTAAAGGAGAACTCTGAATTAAAGATAAATGATCAGCACTGCTACATGCCAATGCCACCCAAGCCACAGAGATGCAATACTGTGAAAGCTCAGGCATGGCTCCAGTACCTGTCCTGTAGCCTCCTCTGGAGGTGGGATATCAGGGACTATCTAAATCCAAATCTCCCTGTGACTAATCTGCATAAGCATATTCTTCAGCCCTAGACTCAAGGTATTTTTTAATATAAGGATTGAACAACTCTGAGGTATTTTATGTACTTCATTTTTTTAACAAAGTCTTTTGGCTCCATTCCTTGCAGACAGCTTTGGGCCTGTCTGCACAAACTGGTATGCAGAAAGCCAGAATGAATTTGCAGTTTTCCAACAACCACACACGGGACGGGCTTCCTATTTTACCATTACAGGTGCTGTTGACATGTTTCGGACACAGGACCAGGAAAATTAGGGAAAGCAACCTCCTCAGGGATGCAAAACTGTATTTAGAGAGCATCTACCCTTACTGTCTGGAATTTAGTTCTGAATTTCACATTTGTGGGAAGCAGAGCTGCAGTGTAACTCCAGCAGCATGAATAAATAGCAGTGCTCTCAAAGGTACTGTGTGTGCTGGCACAAGTGCCAGTGCTAATGCAGTAGACAAAGCTAAAGCAATCAAGTCATTTTTAATACAGATCAGTTTCGGGGGGAGATACAAAAATGCTCATGCCAGCATAAGGGAAGGGTGACTCAGCAGCACTGACTTTATATGGTTTGTGAGGGCTCTCTATGGAAGAGCATCAAGAAAATGTCATTAAACTTGGGTTGTTGCACATTTTCTCCTCTGGACAGGCAGTAAGCAGTGGCTCCACGTACTCTTTTTTTTTTTTTTTTTTTTTTTTCCTTCCAGACACGGACAATGCCGCAAATGGAGCTGGTGGCAGTGAGCATCCCCACTGTATGCTGAAAGCTTGTTCAGTAACACCGATGTGAATGGATGTGAAATGCTCTACAAAGGGATTTTGCTTTAACCAGTGAGCCTATAAAATGCGATTGATTGATTGATTGATTGCTGTGCTTCCCTCTGTGTTTCCTGGCCCAGCAATAGACATCTGTAAAAGAGAATTACTCCAAAGGGATTCTTGGTCTTAAAAGGGAGCAGATCAAGTTTCGGGTTTACCTGCCCCAGATATTTTTTGGTGTTCAGGTGTAAGAAAGTGTTTCTTACTAGATTTCAGCCCTCAATGTTTTTTGGTATCTAAAGATGCTCTGAACTAATACAGGAAAAAAAGTCAGGCTTTGCTAGCATTGGTCACTTGAGTGATGTTTTACTTCTGGAATCCTTTAATCTAAAAGGTCTAAGATCTTTAAGCCCAGCTCCTTGACAGTATTTGAGCTGAACTGCAATTGTTGCATATCCAAGGCCTATTCATCTGCTTTTACTAAGGAATAGTTGGCTGGGAATGCTTGGCTAACAGAGAGAGCCAGCCTCACCTTCTGAGGCCAGAGCTCTTGTCCTCAGAGCCGATGAGCAATCTGACTGAGGCTGTTCCAAGGCTATGCACTGCTTTGAGAACACCCTTTGCCATCTTTGGAAAGAGTGTAAGGTAAGTCACATCTTGCAGTTTTGGTCCAGCTAGAAGGAAAAGCACATGTGCTTAAGCTGTCCCACAGTAGGCTCTCTAACTGTACTGAGCTCTCCAGTTTTAAGTAAGCAGTTCACTTCAAAAGTGTCTTATGAACTTTCACCCCTTATGCTCTCATATTGAGCACTTATTAGAGGCAATTTCCAGAGGAAAATGCCACTCTCAATGATTTAATACTACCCTTGTAACCACATCGTACATTTATGCAAAATGCATGCTCCTGACACTGCTCTTTACTCTGAACTTGAGGCTTTAAGTGTGGTTTTGAAAGTGACTTTCTCAGTACACATTTGTGTGATGACAGCAGTCAGACCTGTTCCCAGGGAAGTGAATGGGAACAGGAGATGATCAGCACTCACAGGAAAAAGTACTTACAGAGTGTGTCCTTGCCAGCTGCACACTAGGGTCTGCATGGCATCAGCCTGTGATGGCAGTAGCCCCTGTGAACCACATGCATTTCTTAACTACTTCTGTGAAGGCTTTGCCAGGGTTTCTGCACTGTGGAAATGCAGGGACAAGTGTAAGAGTGAACTGAACGTACTTTGTAACCTCTGTGAGCAGCAGAGTCTGTGCTGTACGTGTGGAAGCATGCCCAATGCAAACACTGGACACACTTCAAAGTACTCCCAGGGAAGGTCCTGATTTGGGAAAGGACAGGGCAGGTAATTACACTGGTAATTGCTGTTACAGGAATTGAATGCACGAGTCAGAGCTGTTCTGTATTTGTGGGTTTCTATGTGCTGTATTACCATAGAAATACTTGACTGACAAGTTTACTACATTAAATTAATCATGGCTTCTTCATCACAGAAAAGCAGATACAGGCAACAAAGGAGACACATTACATTCTTGCAGCCTCCCTCAAGGTTGCTTCCTTGTCTCACTGCACACACTTTGTTGGTGCCTGCAGTTCCAGTGTTTTCTCTTTCAGACCATGGACTGTACCTCATGTGTAGCATTCATGCCCATGTTGTTAACTCATTTACAATAAAATTAATGTAATTTATCAGCTGAACTGACATGAAGGCTACATCTGATTTGAAGGAGTACCTGACAAATCCAGATATGAAGCAGCCCTGCATCACAGCAAGCGTGTAAGCACAGAGTGTACATCTTTTGTCACAGAGTTCTCTGAACTCTGTTGTAGTTCAGACCACAACTTGCAAACACTAGAATTGAAGCAGCTGGAGCAGTACCAGAGAAGACAGAGGCAAAGCTATAATCTCTAATGGTACAGCTGCTACAGAGTGTTGTGCTGTGAGATCACAACCCGAACATCACCCTGAGGCTGTTAGAGGGGGAGAGAATTTTAGCAAAGGGCCACTTAGTGACTGTGTGAAGCTGTTCAGCCATAAGCATGTAAATAGTGGGAGTTGAAATTGCACACAATCAGCCTGAAGAAGGCTCCAGGAAGGAGATACTGTCTGAAAATGCAGATTAGGTTTCAGCAGAGTAAAAAGCACAGCACCTAAACACAAGCAACAGGAACGGAAAGGATATGGAAGTTGAAAGCGTAACTACCACAACCTGCACCACTTACGTCATTCAAAGTAACACATTTCAGTTCTCTTAGACCTCCAGTTCAGTAGATACCCTAAATTTTGCACCACAGCATGGTGGCAGGAGTGAGGGCAAAAATGGCAGCACAGCTGCAGAGGTACACAAAGAACAGTCCTGCAGGATTATGGCTACTGCAATCCTTGTGTCTTTCAGAAGATCATCTTTGAAAACACACAAGGCAGAAAGGGATACAGTGATCTACATCAGCCAGGACTGCCCCTCCACACCTCTGGGCAGCTTTGAACACTCTCACAAAGGCAGGATTTCCGGTGCCGCTCTTTCTGCAGGCCCACAATATGGACCCATGTGGAAGGGTCACACAAATCCTGTGTTGTGGTATTCCAGAGCTGTGGTGGAGTGGGAATCTGTATTACAGTGAATGGAAAAAAAGAAGAGAGGCTGGATGTGGAGAAGATACATGAAGAACGATACCCACTGCAGCCATCACTTCTAAAAGTACATAAAGTTTACCCTGTCCTCTCATGAAATAACTACGGCTGTATGCCTACTCACCAGAGGACACCATGCCTGCTGTGCACAGGCTGCTAGCACTGAGCCTTCAAGATCCTATAATCCAGAAGTGAAGGGTATAATCAGACTATAAAAAAAAAAAATCAAATGCCTCCTTAAAGCTTGTTTGCTGCTTCAGAAGTGAATCGCTTTTCTGTATAAAACAGCATTCATTCCTTTTAGTCCCCTGCCCCCTTACCACGTTAGATGAAGCTCACAGATGGGAATGAATGGTTGAGATCAGGGAGATGGCGTTGTGTCCCTTAACATCATCGAACTGGTAAATTGGTTTATTTCTGTCAGTGAGTTGCGCCTTGGCGTAATTGCATGTTAGATATCAGTATACCCCCCCAAAAGATAAGATTCACATAGAGAACCATATTTCTGTATGTAACATTCATCTTTTAAGAAAAGATGGAACGTGTATTACCAAAAGCATGTTCAAAGTAGCAGTAAAGAGGGAGAAAGCCAAGTTTCTTGTTCTTCATGTCTGTCTCCTCTAAATTCTGCATCAAGAGCTGAAGTCCCCATCAGCACACGTGGTACGGCTTTCGAGGGGAGAAAATCAATACTGCTTCGATCTCCTAATGAACGACTTTCCCTCACACCCCCCCCCTTTCTTTCAAGTGCAGCTGCTGAACTTCAACATGCTCAGAGCCGGTATTTCCGAGGCAGCTACCTGCGAGCAAAATGAAGAAGCAGGCACTGAGATGTCTTCACATATGTGTCACAGCCTGCGGAGTGTACCTTTGCGGGACAGGCAGCGCGGCGTCAGTGTCCTTGGAACCACAACGACTAGAGGCTGCAAGGGCGCCCAGGACCCGTCTGACAGGGACGCCGGCCGCCACTAACCGCCCGCAGCGGTCGGAGCCACGAAGCGTTACCCCCCCGCGCAGAGGCGCAGCACCGACTCCGCCGCCTCAGCTCGTCCTGCAACCGCCCTCCCACGAGGCGCGCGCGCGAGGCCTGTGGGAGCGCGCGGCACCCGCGGCCTGTGGGAGCGCGCGGCACCCGCTGAAGTTCACCGACCTCCCGCTGCGCACGCGCGACACTCGAGCTCCTCCGCCCAATCCGCGTCCCCACGCGCCCTTGGCTGGACAGCCCCGCCCCTTTCTTTGAACGCCGTCAGTTACCGCAGCCGCCTCTCTCCGCCAATCGCGGCCCGCGCTGCCGCGGCACCGTCCAATCGAGGGTGCGCGGGTGAGGGGCGGGGCGGGAAGGCATGACGCAGCGAGTTTTTCCCCTGGCGGTGCCTGGCGCCGGCTTTCGGTGGCGGTGAGGTCGCTGCTCCGGCCTGTGACGCGGTGACGCACAGGTACGTGAGGGGTTGGCGAGCCCGCCGGTCACGTGGAGCGGGCGCCGCCGCTGCTGCCAGGCGCCGCGGGTCCCGTGCGGTCGGGCCGCCGCTTCGCCGCCCCTCCCCCGTCTCCCCCCGCCGCATGTCGCTGGCGGCGCGCCCCGCTCCCCGTCAGCCGACCGCCGACCGCCGTCGCCGTCTCCTCCTCCTCTACTGCCGCCGTGACCGCAGCCGCTGCCGCCGCCCTTGATGTGGTTCGGGACCGGGCGGGGAGAAGATGCCGCCGTCCAAGTCCCGCAAGATCGCGATTCTGGGCTACCGGAGCGTGGGTGAGCGCGGGGCGCCGCCGCGTGGTGGGGTGTGAGGGAAGGGGTGGGGGCTAGCAGACCGTTGGGGCGGAGGTGCGGCGTCTTCCCTTGGCCCCAGCTCCGCAGCGCCCCCCTGTCCGTGGGGAGCGCGGCCCGGTCCGGGCGGTCTCCGCCTCATCGCCCTCCCCCGCGACAGCAGGTGCAGCGGTGGGGAGGGGAGGGCCAGGCCGCCCCGCTTCCCGCCGCCGGGAGCGCGCAGCCGCGGCGGGCGGGCCCCGCCATGGCGGCGCCGCAAAGCGCTGCGGGCCCGGGGCTGCGGGGCCGCTGTGCCCTTAATAGGAAGTTTCACACGCACCACCACGCCGTTTCCCGCCGCGCCACCGCACTCCTAGCCGGGCCTCCTCGAACAGCCGCGCGGTGTGCACCCTGGAACAGTATGTCGGGGGCGTTGTTAGTGAGGAGGTTCCTGCCCCGCCGGCGGCTGTCGGTGTGCTGGCAGCAAACCCCGAACTGCTGCCACCTTGGCCGCTGCCGGTCCCAGAGGCGCAGTGTCACGCCAGCCACTCATGATGCGGGTGGTTGGCAGACCTTGGGACCGCTAAGGGATGCGGTGCAGAGCAGGAGTGCTCTGTTTCCGTTTGCTCAGTGAAGCTGTGGTGCAGTTTCTTCCAGACGAGTCCCTACATAAGGTTTAGAACCAATTTCGCAGTGCCGAGGGGAAAACAGTCTGATCTGTTCCCATTTCTAGTTTGTTGGGGTTTTTTGATTTCTCTATAGATGGCCTTCTCATCCCCATCAGCAATGTGGTAAAGCTGCTTTGGAGCCGGTTATGCTTGTTTAGGCCGTGGGGCTGTAGTGGTCGCGGTGTCCCCAGCACGGGATCACGTTGCTGTCGCACAGTGCTGCTGGTGCAGTCCAGCGCAGGCTCCATCTGCGAGGAGGAACTTCCTGGAAGCGTCCAGCACGAGTCTATAGTAGCTGATAGGGCTTTTGTTCTGTAACTGCGCCCACCTGTAATCCTTTCTCTTCCATTCACTGTGATGGAAAACGGTTTCAGATGTTTCAGCGGGTTCTCAAAACGGAGAGGGATAAGCAGAGCTACCCAAATCGATCAAACTTAAAGTGTGGATCAATGCTGAAGATAATGTGCGGTTGGAAAAAAGAGAAGATGATTCAGAAAGATACTATGCTACTATAAAAGTGGTTTTCACGTTAAAGTAGTGGCTAAATCAATAATTTAACTTTTGCTGTGCACTTAGCAGAAAGAACCCTTAAAAAGTGTTTTTTTTAACAGATAAAAACTATATAAGCAGAGCTCTTTATTAGGTTTTGTATGTAACAGCAGCCTGATTTTTGAGATTAGGTCGTGTAAAAACAATGTTTAATTTGTCTAGTTCTTGAAAGCAACAGCAAGTAGTAGACTGATTAATTCACATCATATATGACATCAAATACTTAACAGCAAATATTTGACATCAGTTGTTGTGGTCCATTTCATTGTCTTGTGTTAGGCTTTCTTTTGTCTCTTTTCATTGAGTACTGGGGAAAACAAGCAATGGGCAGAGTAAGTGGGAAGGAAGAATGCTTGAAATTCTCAAGATGGGATGTACTGTTGAGTTTTGGTCTTTCCTCTCTTGGTAGTGACAAATAGCGGTCAAAACCGGAAGAAATAGTGTAGTAGCTACAAGTTGTGTGAATATTGAGTTAAGAGGGGAAAAATTTTAGTTTACTGTATTTTTCCTTTCATTATCTGTGGCAATTATAGGCAAAAATCTTGCGTTAAAACTGCAAAGTTACTCTTAATAGACAAGCCTTAAATTTCTAGGCAGATGTTCAAGCAGTGCTTAATTCCGTCTTGCAAAGCCGTTAGATTAATTTTCTGGTTTTCCTATGAGTTTTAGATTGGGTCCTCTGCTTATTCAAGCGTGCCTCCTAAAGTCTACGAGGATAGCAACTTAGTTTGGCTGTAGAGAAGCTTTTGGGTAAGGTTTGCTTTGTATCATTATGACAAGAGTATTGAATCCTGGGTAAGAAAGGATGCAATTCCTTCTTTGGTCAAGTGTTCAGGTGGTAGAAGAAGAAGAGCATTTCTTGCGGGGAGAATGCAACATTTGCATAGAGCTAATGTTCATTAAGATGGGACATAATTCCAAAATCTGAAGGACTGGAAGGAAATGTTTTCTAAATTTTGTTTTAGAATTGAAGATCTACATTGTTTTGCCATTAGCATTAATGTTGACCCTGGAATGAGGGAAGCTAACTCTGGTAAGCTGTAAAATGCTTGCAGTTCTATAGGTTAGCTGAAATGCTTGGGTGACGTGCTGTGTGAAATTGCATGCTCATGTTTGAGATGAAGATAGTCAGAAAATGGGGAGATTTTGACTTTTTTTTCTGTCTGTTGAGTGTGAGATCACCAGGTTTTAATGACGTATTTCAAGCAATGAGCTGTTCCTTACAGTTGATGATTCAATAATTTTGTGGATATTTCAGTTTATGAGCATATATAGTGATGGGCAGGCATGTTCCCAAGAGGGATTTGTGAAACAGAGTCTGAATCTTGTACAGGCTTCATGCTAAGTCCTTGTTTCCTTTACTTGTATTTAATTTTATTCTTTCCCCAGTGCTGTTGTCAGACTAGAGCTTGGGAGTGGTATTCTGACAGAAGAGGTCTTGGAATAGGAAATTCAGACGTCTGTGTGTTTGAATACACCCCTTCTATCTTTCAACACCACCATCAACTCTTTCATATGTGAAACTAGTATTTGCTGATGGGAGAGATCTCAGTGGAAGCCTCATGAATTCCCAAGCAGACGTGCTTTCTGAGAAGCATACTGAGTATTTGCCAGGAACTTTGGGACTTTTTCTTTCGGTGAGGAAGGCCAATTACGTGTGGGTATAACATGCAGGTTGTGGCATGACACTAGACAAAAATCACACAAGAATGTCCTTGTTGCATTTTGCTCAGACTTAAATCAGAGAAACTTAAGTTCCATTATGTAACTGTGCTTGTCTTGGGTTCTGAGTAGAAGTCAGTTGGGTTTCATCCCAAAATCGGATAGTTTCACAACAGAAGGATCTTGACTTCAATTACTGCTATTTAGTAAGTGACCAGAGTGGACCAACTACTTGAGGCTTGATTACCAAAACCCAAATCTGTCCTATGCATTCAGTGAAGAATTACATTCTAAAAAGTTACCACCTTCACTAAAAATAATCTTCATATCTGTATTTTGGTCATAATTTAATATATCCCAGATGCAATCGGAAATAACGGATTTGCATAGAAATAAATCTGGCAAGTCTAAGACCTTCTGAATCTCTTCAGAGTAACAGCCACTCTAAAAAGCAGCTTATAATGTTCCCAATGCCTTGTGCTCAGTTTGGTTATTTTTTTTTGTATAGAGGAAATATGTAAATTCACACCACAGGTGCCTGTATGGAAGAGAAGGTTTCTTAGATCATCTTGTAAAGTAGCTTATTACTGGGATTCTCTATTTTATATCAAACTGATGGATTTAAGGTAAGCAGGGAGGCATTTGGAACAGGTGCTTTGCTCCCCGATCTCATCCTGATTTGGTTTTTGCTGTTCATGATATATTTGCAGAAGTTGGAATTTTGTTTCTCAAGCTTACACATTTGGACTGGTGCCCTGAAAATGCTCTCCTGGTCGGTTTGTAGCTGTTGAGGGGGGAAAACTAGTTCAGTTAGTGGTAGCTTGCCTATTTTCTTCTCCAGCTAGATAAACCAACTTTTTTTGTGTAAATGTAGAGCAGTCCATACTGCAGGCAGAAGCAGTCATGGTCTGTGTCTCTGGCATGCAGGTGGCAAAAAACCTGATGAAACAAAATTTTCTTTCAAGGTTAGATTTATATGGAAAGGCTTCCAGGTGGTTGTACTAAACTAAACCCCAGTTCTTCACTCTCCTTCTTGTTTGAAAGCAAGAAGGTCAGGAAAAGCAGTAGCTTTAATATTTACCTCTAAATAGTGAGAATATTGTTAGGACAAAAGGTAATTACTGGGCTTGAAAATGTGAGTTATTTGAATATTAGGAGGTCTGTATTGTAAAATGGAGCTGAGGCTTTGCTTTCTTCTGAAAGATGACATCTGTTCGCACAGTAGTATACTGCCCTGAGGAAGTATCCCTTTGATATTGGACAGAGGGAAGTGGTAATTTTAGCAAGCAATAAATTGCCCGTGTAAATGTCAAGAGAGAAGGAACGGAGAAATTGCTGCTGTCGTGTGCTGTGATTTGGTTTACAGAACTGGTTGTATCTGCAACGTTGGAAACCCTGAGATGTAGCAGCAAAATAGAGCAGTTCAGGGTAAAATTTTGCCAAGTCCCTAGTAAATTCCAAGATTATTTTCGTAGGATTGCATTTGCTTCATGAAGGTTCAGCAGTGCTGCTCAAAGGAAAGGTTGCTGCTACCAGAGGACTGCACTGAGGCTGGAAATGCCAATTTAATGCCAGCTTTAATTGCATTTCCCTGTGACTGACTACTCTGTTCAGCAGTGAAAGTCGCTACAGCGCATTTGGTAGCAGTAGCTGGGAGCACTAGAGGCAGCGTGTTCAGCTGTAATATCCAGCCGCCGTAGGGTTATTTGAGGACACTGCTCCAGGATTAACTCTTAAATTGCCTACTCTGAGCTCTTAATGGTAAAACTTGCAGCTTTTCCTTGTATATTTGAGCGTTTTGGTGTTTGATTACTCAATTTAGTGTTAACATTGACAGGAGAAACCAAATGAAATGCAGATCCTGTAATTTATAAGCTATATAAAGTTGAAGTTCTTTCTTTAGATATATTACACTGCCTTAAGTATAGGGTCTGGGTAAACCAGCTACCTCTGCGGCCCGCACTGCTGCGGAAACTCGGCATAACCACGCATTTGGGATTAGAGGAGCAGGCTAGAATGTGTATGATTAACTTCCTGTAGCTCTCCTGAAGGTGACGTTCAAGGGTGTATTTTAAAAGCTACTCAACTTAATTGTGTATTCAATCCAAAATCGAAACAGCTTCTCTGTGGGATGTTCGTAATGCACTCAAGCTCTGTGAATCCTGCATGAGTCAAAATTCCTGGGTGTCATCTCAAGTTCTCCCAAATCAGAAGCTGCAGACCTGAAACAAGGAATGTAATAACATGACAGTGCCCTTGTTGGTCATGGAGCTGTCTCCTTAAGGATTTAAGAGGCTTCTTTTTTGTTTTCCAAGGCCTATATTTAAAGTGAATGGCAAATGTATTGTGAATTTGATAATGTGGGAAACTAAACTCTGCTTCCTGGTTTCTCGAGTGGTGGTTGTTGCTTAAAATTACTCCCTTCCAATCTTGGTCAGGACATTTCCTTTTCTGTATGGTTCTTGCATAGTGATGACAGCTGTCCTGCAAATGAGTGTATGGAATGGAGAAAAAGGAAACTATGTGAAGAAAGTCCATGTTATACGTTGCCTAGGAGTCCTCTTAACAAGATTTAAAATCTTTAAGTTTACCAAAAACTAATGAACGTGGGCCATTATATAATGTATTTCCTCTTGAGAAATAAGTACAGTGGATGCTGAATTGTTTTTTTGGAAGGAGGGGAAAGATGCTTGTGTTGAATTTGTAGCAAGAAAGTAAACTGAGGTAGATTTTGAACAAGTGCTGAAAGAAGTTTTGAGATGTAGCTTTTATCAAGAGATGTCCCTGCCACTTTTTTTTTTTGATTGCCATGTAGTGAAGGTGGATGCAAATGATCTATGTAGGGTGGGGCTTCCCTTGGCACAAGTTGAGCTAATCCTGCACTTTTACACCTTCCTACCCCCACCCAGGTGCTGGCATGTTGGAAGTCTGTCCCCAGCTCAGGATGTTTCTGTATTTGAAAAGTAGAGCAATCAGATGGAAAAATTTCCCTATCATTCAGCTGGTCAGCTCTACCAAACACAACTGTGACAGGGAATGGGGTCAGAAGCATGAGCTATTTGGGGGAGGGTGAAGTAGGCTCTTTGTTGCCATACAACTTTACTTCAGTTGGACCTGTCATGAAGCAACATCTCTTAAGTATTTGCCTCCAGCAGTCCAGATAAGTGTGAATGCTCTCTCATAAACTTTAAAGAGTGGGCCTTTTGAATCTGAGCAGTTTATGAAGAAAGAAAAAATGGAAAAAGAAAAAAAAAAAAAAGCACAAGCTTTGTAAAGGTGTTGAAATGTGCATTAGGGAACCATGAGGAAATTAGGTTTTAAAAGATTCTTGTTTAAATAACTTTCCGTAGCCAAATCTAATAATTTCATACAGAATCAAGGAAAAATGTTTGACATGGGGTAAATCAAAACCTTCCTCTGAAGCCTTCATATTGAGGTGATTCTTCAAGTTGTATGATCTGGAATTTTCTGTAAACATTTGATAATAAAAATACTACAGTGTGTCAAAGCCACAGCTCCAGGCTCCAATCATAGAATGATTTAGGTTGGAAAAGACCTTTAACACCATTGAGTCCACCTATGACCCTAACACTGCCAAGTCCACTACTAAACCTTAAGTGCTGCCATCTACTTATCTTTTAAATCCTTCCAGGGGTTGTGAGTTAACCATTTCCCTGGCCAGCCTATTCCAATGTTTGATAACCCTTTTGGTGAACAGACTTTTCCTAATACCGAGCCTAACTTGGTGCAACTTGAGACTGGTTCCTTTTGTCCTATCACTTGTTACTTGTGAAAATGAGACAAGTGCCCACCCTTCTACAACTGAACAACTCTGCAAGGCTTTTGGAATCACTGATTGCCTCCCTTGGAAAACCAGTGGAAACAAATCTAATAGCTCTATTGCTTTTCAGTCTTAAACATAACATACAAATACTGTTTCCTGCAAAATATTTGACTCACCAACCTGGTTGACTCCCTTAGTTTTAAGTATTTATCAGCGTAGAGGTGATTCACAGCTACTTAGTTCAGATGCACTGGTTCTTCCTTGCTTTACCGTAGGCACTTTGCAATATGCACATTTTGAGCATAGTTGTATGAAAGTTGAAGGCGGTATAAGCAGATGATCTAAGTTATCAAGTGTAGATTTTGGATTATTGAGCATGTTGTGCTAGTTAACATGAACATAGGAGAAGCAAAGAATAGCTTGAACCCTGGGGGCTCCTGCAAAGGGAAGTCTGTTTGGAATTTCCTGTGGGATTTCTTACATGCTTTAGAGAACGCATGGCTAGAATATGAGGAGGAAATTTATAGAAGTTTATGGATAATGGCCAAAGATTAATCTTTTGAGGCGTAAGACTAAGTGAAAGATTTCTGAAGGCCTTTTAAGGAACAAAAGACCCTACTAGTGTTTATCTATTAAATAGATATAAACTGAAGAAGTCACAGTTCGCTGATTATACTTAAACAGTGAAGTTTCCTTTTAGCTTTTTTATTAATATTACACTGAAGTCTCAAAACAATGAGGAGTAACTACTTCAGGAATATTTTTTGGTGTTCTATGGTATTTTAGATGACAGGAACCTGAACAGAATGCTTGACAAATCTTAGCTAGTTTTTGTATTCAGTGGAGTATTGAGTTAAATGAATTTTAATTTGGAAAAAGAGGGAATACATAAGTGGTCTTCAGTATGTGAACATATGCAAATGTAATATGAAATTATGATATGAAAGTGTCTCTTAGCATTGTCTCCTGAGTTAGTGGGATACATCTGTCTAGCTTCGAAAACTTGTCAGATTGTATTGCCAAAAATTTATTCAATATGTGCGACCTCCTCTAAAGGTGCTCTGGCTACATGCAAAAGGCCTGGGATGCATTATATGGAGGAAAACTCCATTAAATATGTCCTACAAACTGTCAAAACAATCAAGCACTTGATGTTAATGCAGTAAAGTGTGTTTTGCCTTAAGGCTTGGCTCTCCATTAATAACAAATTTTTGGTGTTCTAAAATCTGTTTCAAAATTAGTATTTAGTTAGAACTGAAAGTTTCAGCTTTGGAACAAACATATGAACAAACACTGTTTCTTAGTTTGCTGCAGTACCACCTTCTGCACTGCTTTCTTGAAAATGTCTGTTTCTGATAGATAGTCTGTGTCATCTGTATGGTTTGACACTACTGAATGAATTCTAAAGAAAGCTCTTTTTTGCGTTCCTTTAACTTTGTTTTTGGAGGAAGGCTGTCAAAATTCTTGCTGAACCTTTTGTGATTGCTAAACTTAAGCTTAAAATTTGTTTCAGGTCATGCAAGCTTTTCTGAACAGCAAAGCTAGGAAGAATAAGAAGTCTGAACTTTTCAAAATCTTGTTCTTTATACAGAGTGTATCAAGGAGTCTTATGACAACTAAACTGTTCCTCTGTGCTTCCTCAGCTGCAAAATGTTTTTTATCTCTTACCTGTGATGGTTAGACAGAGGAAGAGTTACAGAATCGTAGAATTGTTTCACATGGAAAAGACCTCTAAGATTGAGTCCAAACATTGACCTAACACTGCCATAGCCATTAAACCATGTGCCATGTCTGCATGTTTTTTGAACACCTCCAGGGATGATGGCTCCACCTCCCTGGGCAGCTTGTTCCAATGCCTGACTACTCTTTCAGTAAAGTCATTTTTCCTAATATACAGTCTAAACATCTCGTGCAGTTTGAGGCCATTTCCTCTTGTTCTGTCACCTGATACTAAGGAGAAGAGGCTGATCCCTACCTCACCACAACCTGCTTTCAGGTAGTTGTAGAGAGAAATGAAGTCTCCCCTCAGCTTCCTCCAGACTAAACAACCCCAGTTGCTTCAGTCAAACTGTTCCAGTGACTGGCTTGTTGAAACTTCTTGTAGATGAGTGTCTTGGATGGTGTTCCTAAGCCTAGTGTTGCATTGTGCTTTTGTCACAACCAACCATGATGAAAAAATATAAATTAATGATAGTACAGAATTATAAGATGAATTCTTCTCTTCTTGTATTCCCAGGCTAAAAGATTGTGATCTTAAACCCTGTGATCTCATATGTGATATATAGCTAATGGTGAGACTGTAGAATAGACCTTTTTTCTGAAGGTGGTCACGTGAACTTCCTGTTAATTTTGGCATCAAGCTCCTTATGTGGGCATGGGTTGTCCATCCCATGGAAGACACTGGAAGACACTTCATTTGTGAAAGACAGTGAAATAGAAAAACAGTTTAATGTCAGGTTGCAAGTGTTATCCTCAGTTATCTCCCAGGCTTAAGTGGTTGGGGACGGTGGGTATGAGGTGGGATGATTTGGTTTGTTTTATTTTGAATTTCTTCTGTGTTTTTGTTGTTCTGTTTTGCGACCTTTCCACAATATACAGTGTAAAACCTGGGAATAAAAAAGCTTGATACCTGCCCAAAACCTTTTTGAAGTAGCTTGTGAGCCAACAGCTGGATACACACCGGTTAGGTGGGTAAGAAAGCCAGCTGGCTGTTGTGACAGGCAAGAACTTTATAGTATGCTATAGCAAAGATTACCTGTTTTGTCTTCTCTGCCCTGTGGCAAAATCAACTATGTCGTGTCATATCTGATGGATCTTTGACTTAAGTCCCCTGAAAATTTTCCAAGGTTGGGGGCTGTGTTGTGGGGTTTTTTTTTAAATGGTTTTCCTTACCCTGGAGTGTGTCTTCCTGGTGTTTCATCCATATTTGTCATGTTGTGGTTTTATTAGTTTGAAACATTCCTTACTATTACAGATTGTCCTCTGTATTCAGATGTGACTCTATTGTGTTGATTGGGTGAGTGTAAATGAAGTCCAAGGCTTGCAGTCAGAGACAGTGGGGAGGGGTTAATGACTAACTCCAGTGCTATAAAGTGCTGTGGTACAAAGATGGCATTTAACAGATTGTGGCTTTCTTCCACCCTGATTAATAGAGGAGAGGAACTTCACATGTTGAGTAAAAGGAATGTGCAAGATGCTTATAAAGTTAACTCAAAGAAGATCTAGAATTAAATTGGAGGAGGGACAACACTTAGCCAAAGTTGATCTGAATCTGATAGCGAGAAGGTCTTTGTAGAGTAAGGTACAGTTCAGGCATGCTGCATATTATGTTGGCAGCCTTGTGCTAGCACAGGAGGATTAAAATGGTCAAAGCTCAACTGTATGATTGTTAATAAAGACAGTCTCAGTGTCTACCTATGCATCTGTTGATGGGTGTGATGGAGTTGAGCATGTCCTGCTCCACTGGTAGAAGAGAGAGTCAACACTAATCTTTGTCAGTATCCCTAAGATCATATTCTGTCTTGTGCTAAGAGATGTTCATGTTGTCATGGTTGGTACTTCAGTTCCTGATGGTTCCTGCAGCTTTGCGTACTTCAAGCAAGTGCAGGTCATGGCAGGTGAAAGTGCTGTGTACTGATGCTGACTGCTGGTGCCAGCCAGCTTTGCATGAAAGTCAGATTCTGGCTGCCATGTATGTTATTTGCCTTCCTTGACACTAGACTTCGAACCATCTGTGGGGCACAAAGAGTTCACTGCAGTAACTTTATAGTCAGGTATAATGCTACAGGCTGAAGATGCCTTTTGTTACGAAGATCTTCTCGTGATTAGTATGCAGTTAGACTGAGATATTTAATATGTTATAAAAGTCTGCTTGTAGTTTTTAGAACAAATCATTGATAGTTTCAGGTTTTGCTATGGGTTGGCAAGTGGCTCTGTGGACCTTTCACTAGAATGAGGCTGTGGCTGAGGCTCCACTACTTGTAAAGACCCTTACAAAGGAATATCCTTAGGGAAGACCTGCATTTCAGTAAAACTGTACTGGTCCCTTGAAAGCCTGCTGTCTTTTGTCCTGATAAGGGATCTGTGCTAATTACAGCTTTCTGCTACCGATGTAGGTAAGTGAGATCTGCAGTGAAAGAAAGAAGAGGTGTTTTGGGGTTTTGTGTATAGAAATGATAAATTTTAAATCCTGTGTTGTGCACTTGCTTGTTCGATGGCACACCGCTTTACCAGGTGCTCAGTAGTGGCATGTGGCAATGTGGCTGCTGTTAATTTCAGCCAGTTATGTAGAAATGAAAAAAGGAAAAATAACTGCAAACCCCTGGTAAACCTGAAGAGCTTGCATGGCATGCAGTAGGGGTCACTGGCTTCTGCTGCAAGATTCAGCTGTGCTGCAAGTGCAGTTCAGGCAGTGCCTGTGCAGTAGGTGGGGAGCTGCTGCTGGTAACTGCAGCTGCAAAGTTCCATTTCTTGAAGTGTTAAAACCTGCTAGTCCCAGTATTTCTGGTTTGCAGAAAGGTAATTGATGTTGTACACCCCAGTGATCTTTAGCATCAAGAAAGAGCTGACTGGAAGCTGAGACCTCATTCCCTTGTGTTGAGGGGAACTAACACCTTGAAGATGGAAAAGGGGGAATGCGTTAAAGCGAGAGATACACATTTTTATTTCTAATGACATAGCATTTAAAAGTAATTTTAGTGATGAAACAATGACAGCTACTAAAAGTGTCTTTGAAAGGCATTCAATGTAGTACATGCCCAATGATCCAAGGAAAGATTAAGTTTATTCAGAGAGCTAATTAGCTGCTTGAAGTGTTTGTATAAGGAGAAAGGACATGGCTTCTGCCCAGCAATATGAGTTGCATTTTGCCTTTTCAGGCGAAAATCAGTACAAAGTTCAGGCTCTTTCCTTCTAAGTGTGTTGTGAACTGAAACGTTAAGTCTGATCTTCAAGCTTAATAAGCTTAAGTTTTGAAGTGCAGCATATTATGTTGTACTGCCTAACTTCAAGTTTAGGAATACGTTTGCTAATGAGGCTGTCAGGACAGGCCTGGAAAGTCATGCTACCTCTGAATTTCAGTTGCACTTGAAATATTTTAGGCATGGTGCTGTAGGGAGGGAGGTGGCAAGGTGATACAAAGTTTCTCCTGGAAATCTGGAAGGAGTATAGAGGATGGTACCTATCTGAGTAGATGTTGATTGACTGGGGTATGAATGTCTGAATGTCATTGTAGTTAGGAGACAATAGGATGCAGTTCCCCTGACTCCTTTAAGGCATCTTAGCTGTAGCCATCTGCATGCATACCATGGCCAGGTGAGATGTATGCTACAGAAGTTTTCTGGATTTTTTTTTTCTGGATTGCAGAGGAATACCTTTGATAAACCTTGAGAAGATTGTGCAGTGCAGAAGGAAGAGTAACAAGCCTGTGTCCTTCTCTCCCTTCAGGCTTGTGGCCTTGGTGTTAGACCCATCATGTGAACCTCTTCTACAGCACAAGTGGTTCTTGCTACAATACTTTTCCTTAGACTGTCAAATATGTTTCCTTATATCCTGATATAAAAATAGATGAGGAAAGGATGGGGAACAGTTGCAGCAATTGGATAGAGTGCCACAGTATTGCAGAAACACCCCCCCCCCCAAAAAAGGTTCTTCTGAAATGCTGTTTGCTTTGTCATAAAGGTCTTTTCTGTTCTTAAGGCCTTTCACAATGTTACCAAAAGATCTCATTGAGGTCCTCAGACTTTCGCTCCTACAGGATTCTAAGGACAAATCCTTTAGTTTGTCCTTCAGAAAGGTCAGATAGCGCTTGGAGAGAGGAGTGCCACCACTTTTTGTGCAAACTGAGCATGATTATCTTGAGCAAATACCCCAGTTGAGCTGTGCTGTGTCAGCAATAGATTTTGTAAGCAACAGAAAATACTTGTTTAATGCTGATACCATGACGCTGATGGCATGAGGAAATTACTACAAAATAGGAAAAAAATAGGGCTTAAAGTGGATGTTTATACCTGATAATTGGTCATGATTGGAAGTCTAAGGGTAGAATTAAGTTGCATTTGACTAAACCACAAACTACTCATTGTATCAACGTCTCCAAACAATTCTTTATTGACCCAGATGTATCATTTTTATAGTCATTAAAATAATTTACTGAACTGCATAGCAATGGTCAGCAGGATAACAACTACATAGCCATAATTAGTACCTGGGGGGGAAACTTGATTAACCATACACAGTTGCTAATGGTGAACCCTGAGATGAATGATGAGCTAGTGGTGGGTTCTGGGATCATGGACAGTCTTGTGAAAAGATTAGTCCAAGAGTGATGCTACAATTCTGTTTGCTACTCAGTTAAGTCTTTATGTACTCCAGGAAATTGTTCAGTCCTTTTCTGTGCTCTCAGGATGAATAGGTAACCCATGCTGTGGAAATGTTGGTGTTTCCACTTTGTGTATCTTGATACTCTGAATTAAAGAAGATAAAGATCCAAATGCTCTAGTTCAATTGAGTGTAACTTTTCAGTATGAAAACTTTAGGAACTATACTAAGTTGAGCATAGCTGTGCGTGAGATACTGAAAGCTAAATACAGTCTTACCTAATTTGATGTGACTTGACAGCATTTCATTGTGAAAGTTCTTGAACCCTTGTGTGATGAGCACTATGCTAAATTTGTTCTGTAGATAAGGCTGTAGAGACTAAGTTAAGATGCTAGTTTTGTGGCAGGAGTGCACTAGATGTGGCCAGCTGTTTAATGTTTAGGCAAAGTGCATTAAGTAGTGCTGTTTTAATAGGAAAAGATGGGTTAAAGAAACCTTGCATCTAAAATTCCAACATAACAGGGAATTGCAACTTGTCAGAAGTTGTTCTTGACCCTGTCAGACTGTTTACTGATTGTGCAGACAATCTCAAGTATTGAGAAATTCTTCCTGTTGAGATAAACTGCTCTGTGCTGCCAGTGGCTGTCATCGTGGAGATGCCACGTTAGTGGGCAGCTGCAGAATCGTGCTTGCACAATGCTGTGCTTGTGGAGCTGTCGTTTGACTTGCTCCCTGGCCAGTTGCATCATTTCTGCCTCCTGGGTTTGGGGGGGAAGCTGGCTGCAGATGAGATTTTAATTTGGATTTTCTCTCTGCTTATTGCAAGGAGAATGAGGGTGTGGGACAGGAGGCAGGTGGTGGTGCACCGAAGAGAGGCCATGGCCTCTTGGAGGAGGCCAGCTGTCCATGAGCCCACCCATGCTCAGTTACTCATCTTCTTGGTAAACTGCCTAGTGTTGCAAAGCTGGAATTTTTAAGGCTGGATTAAATACCACAGCTCTTATCCAAGAAATAAAAGGATGAGTAAAACCTCAATTTGGCAATTTGTTTTGCCTTGACAATTGCAATGGCATTTGAAACTGATGTGCTATGACTGCTCTAGTCAGTGTTCATGGGACATCTTGTGTGGAGTCTCTTTTTCTGGAGACTTTCAAAACCCACCTGGATGCATTCCTGTGCAGACTACCCTAGGTGATCCTGCTCTGGCAGGGGGGGTGAGACCTGATGATGTCTTGAGATCCCTTCCAACCTCTGATATACTGTGACGTTCTGTTTTAGTGAGTGGTCTGTTTTATGAAGAGCAGAAATAAGGCAGCTTTAATTTTTGAAACAGCTTTCTGTCCGAAAAACTGGTCCTTTTCTGTTTTGACAGTGGAAAACTTTTCTTTACCACTTTTGCATGGTATCTTAAGCAACAAACTATGTATGCAAATATCCTTTGGGTAGTTCTGGACAGCCTGAGTTGAGCTTTTGATGACTTGGAACATACATTCTGAACACTTGTGAAATCCGTTCTTCATAGTCCTTACCTTCTGTCCTGTTCTTCCAGGGAAAGGGAAAGTCAGTAAACTTGGAAGATTTTGTTTATGACTCCTCTGCCATAGAGTATCTGATGCTTTCAGTTGCCATTGCAAGTACAGCTGGAGGAGTCATCCTGTTGCCCTTATTTGACTTATTTCTTCCTAGTCTAAGCGCTCTGATTCTGAACAGACAAAAGGTTAAACCATAATCTTTTCCATTAAGTTTTTTGCAAATACTTTTTCATCTTAAAATCAGAGGTTTCCATCAATTCAGTGAACTCTGCTTACAGCAGACTGGCTTGCTTCTTCTCATGACACTTCTCCTTTTGACCTCAACAGATGCTTGTTTTACTGAAATTTGAAGAAAGTGGATAGACATTGGATACAGGGTTGGGGGTGTTACAAGGAAGAGCTTAGCAAGCTGAAAACCACTTGGTATTTGTTCCAAAAAAAGGTCATATTGGTGCTGAGGGTTTTTTGTTTGGTGTTTTTTGGTGTGTTCTGGTTGCTTTTTTTGAGTTTTGTACCCTTGAGTAATCAGTTACGTTTTTGCTGTTGATGTCAGGCACTCTTGTTCTTTTAGGTTCAAGTGTGGTATCAGGATGTGCACATTTAGAGTGCAGTATCTCCCCATATCCTATTTCCTGCAGTGCTCTGAGATTCAGTGAGCACATCAGTAAATGCAGTTGTGTACAGTTCCTTGCTCCCTGCCTCATGGATATCTCTCAGAAAATGTTGCCTGATCTTTCTGGGGGAAGAAGAGGTAGGAGCTAAATTGTCAGCTTAGCTTTCCTCACTGCACACGAGCATAGGTCAAAGGCCTGGAATAAAACCTGTGGGACAAAGTTCAAGCCAAGCTGTTGTTTACGTGGTGCTGCATGCTTCTTGAGCATGGGCCGACACAAGGCAGTGGGGTGTTAATGATTTGGGTTTTAAATTTCTTGTGTCCTCTTGGGATACTGTTGCATGCACTTATTCTGAGGGGTACATGGCTGAATCCAAGACGGAAGAGCTTCCCTGTACCTCATCTAGGAAAGCAGCCATCTTCTTGTGATCATGAATGCATCATTACTGGAAGGCTCATTATAAAGCTTGGAGAAATTAAGGAGGAGTGTTGGAACATTGGTTTTGTGTGGTTTTGTTTCCTTCTCTTTCACTGGTAGGAGGAAAGTAGTAATTAATACAGCTGGATGTTAAATGCAGCATTTTCTATTTGCTCCAGCTTCTTTCTGGTTTCTAGACTTAGCACAGACAGATGGTAGCAGTCAAGTCTTTTGGTTAGTTTAGGATCCTTCTTAGAAGGAAAAATGTTCAGTTATGATCTGTGCTTAACTTAGCTGTTCTTATCTTGAAGATATGACAGCCTAATATAGGAACAGTTAACTTTGTTTTTAAAAAGGAGTGCTTAAATATGCTGGTATTGGCAAAGAATCTGGAAGCATGAACTCTGGGAAGCAACTTTTTAAGCTGCTTTTTAAGCTGAAGAAGAAATAGCTTGAAAGTATATTCACTGTAAGTAGTGTCCAAAGTACACAGTTTGAGAGCACTGCTTGGATTCATAGTCTCAGTTTTTAAGTCTGTCCTTATTAGGATGGTTTTGGATGTGCATGGTTGCTCCCCACAGCTCGAGGAACAATTTAAAGTGAGGTATTATCACGTGCAATGAGTATGACGCCTTAGTTGTGCTGTTAGATGTATCAGAGAATGATATCTAAGAATGTAATTTGAGAAAAAGCAATTCAAATGCTTGTGTACTGGTTGGGGGTTTGAGCACTGTATCTTGAATAAACTATCATGAGTGATAGGAGACAGCAAACAGATGAAGTATGGCAGAGCCAGGCAGTGATGTTAAAAAGAAGTAGTAAATTGATGAAGGTTGTTGTGGCTGTTGGAAAATCCTCAAATTATGATCTTTGTGTAACATTTTCTTCCTTGAGGAGCAACTTACAGAAGTGTTGTGGTTAATGAAGGAATTGACTGCACATGAGTTATTAAGACAAATTTCCCTCATATCACCTTCATGCTTGTACTTTGACTTGCAGTTTTTTAGAATGTCTTCAACAAAAATACTTACTGTGTATTCTGATAAGTCAAATGTGAATAGGTCAAGTTTTGTATGATTAATGTGGGGAGGGGAAGTGGAAAATTATGTTAATATTCCTATAGAATGCTTAGTAAAGAGCTTTTTCTACAGCAAAATATAAATATAGCATGGTCTGAACACTGCAAGTGGGCAATCTTTATTCAAAGCAATTCTTTGATTATTAGTAATATTAATGTATTACTACAAAAATAGTATTACTATATTGTTCACTCACAACACTGGTTATCAATGTCATTGGAAAGGCCTCCACTGAGTAGCATGGTCTTCATTCTAAACTTCAACTTGTAATCCTATTTTGGTTGTGCTTTTTTGCTGATGAGAAAGCGTAAAAAGGAGCACTAATATGCTCATGTCCACAAGCAGCTAATGGACTTGGCAACCTTTATAAGAGTATATTTGTCCAGTAAACATAATGTAATAGGATCTAGTAGATTCCCAGATGTAAAGATGTGTTGTAATGGAAATTGTGTTAAGACTTCAGTAAGACTTTGAAAAGTTTTCAATTGCAGAGCTGTAAAGGTGCTTTTTATGGTCCATGTATGTAATTCGATTTTTTTTTATTGTCTTGTAACGTCTTTTAAGACTAAATCAGTTCTCATTTTTCCAGTCTGCTCCCAAGTGCAACATTTTGCATTACTCATTATTGCAGTATAGGTGATTAGATCAGCAAAACTGATATCAGGAATGTTGTCTGCAAAAGTGGCAGTTAAATTGATTTCAAAAGAAAAAAAAATCCAGGTGCTCAAAATATAGCACCTGCTGGTCTGCTGTAGTGTAGCATTAAGAACGTTACTGGGAGAATATTATAATTTCAGGGATTTTGAGATCCTTTTGTCACCAGCACTATGTCCAATTCCTAGTCAAACCAAATTTCACTTATCCTATCCAAGTTCCTCATTTTCAGTGCTATAACTGAAAATTATTTCTAGTTTCCCTTGCTTGTCAATAGAAAAACCTTCCAAGTATGGCAGTTTTGTTAAATTCAGTTTTATGAGGATAGCAGAACACTACTTACAGATTTGTTTTAAACGGAGGAGGTGCTTAATATATACTTTGTTAAAACAAAAGCAGAACATCCTGAGTAGCTTTTGCACTACTTTATTTTGTTTTTTTTTCTAGTTAGGTTCAGGAGACCTAGTTACTAGGAATAGGCACTTAATTTAAAAATGGGTCAACTATCATGTATAGATAGCTTAAATGAACCATACTAAGCTCATATTTGCTCTCAGAAATGGTGTATCTACTCACAAGGTTAAAATGGCAACATTCTGAACACTTAGTTCAATACAGATTATTTTTTCTCTGCTTTACAGGAAAATCTTCACTGACGATTCAGTTTGTGGAAGGACAGTTTGTTGATTCGTATGATCCAACCATAGAGAACAGTAAGTAAATAAACGACAAGCTGCTCTTCTGTACCTGGCTTTTATCAGAATCCATTGTGTTTATACATCTTACTTATGTGGGCACTTACATATTAACATGAAGGGTCATTAATTAGCAGCTAAGTTTTACTACCCTTTTAAACCAATGCTTCTATAGTATTGCAGTGTGGAAATCACTGTGTGTCTCTTTCTCCAAACTATTAAATTGGTTTTTAACACCTAACCAATCTGACTAAAATACATCTCCTTGTATTGTATTTATGTTGTTAGACATTTGCTTTCCCTAATATAGCTGGGGCACTTCAAATGAATTGTACCATGCCTATATGAAAATATACCACTATATACAGGTATTCCCAAATCTCAAATGCCTCATTTGATCCAGATGAACACAAAGCCAGCAATACGAGGAAATGACTACTTTAGAAGGCAGACATGCTGCGGCCATAACAACATGATAATCTTAAATTACTCATTTCCAACTGCTTGATAACAAGCCTGGTACTCAGTCAGCTGGCTGCAAATCCTGGGTAACTGACTTACTTAAATATCTTAATGTTAGTGCCTTTGTGAATAGCTAGCGTAGCATGTGAGCAAAGATACTAATACTAAAAATGCTGCCAAGAGCAACAAGTCCCTTTTAAGGCAAGTTACCTAGTGTTTACGATCCAGTCACCTCTGAGCTAGTGGTGGTCATGAAGTACTTGAGCAATTGTAGTGCTAGCCTGAGTAACTCAATTGTATTGGCTTACTCTTTGATCATGTGGCAAATAAAACTTTTAGTTTCATGATTGTAACCCTGGAGTTCTGATATTTTAATGACTTCTGAAATGCAATGGTAGGACATTTTCACTGTTTTGAACTTGTGCAATAGGATGTTAAGCGTATGTGACACTTGGTAAGTCTGAATGAAGTATCAGAAAGTTTTCTTTTGGATCTGTATGATAATAATTACAAATCAGTAGGTATTAGGATATTTTGCTCAGGATTGTTTTATTGTTTAGAACTGAAATTCAAATGCTGCTTTTTGAGAACATTTAAATTGGCTTTAGCGAGTCAGGGTGGATAATTTGTCCGTTGACCAGAATGATCTCTTAGCTCTTATGTAGGTATCATTCTGGGCTGCATGTTTCTGATTCTGTATGTAATCAACTCTTTTATTGTTTTCCTGTTTTGCAATTTCAAATCTGGTTGACAGTGCTGGCAAAAGGGGTTCCAAAGTCCATTTATTACAGCATTCTACCAGCACTGATGAAAGGGTGGAAAGTTGCAGTACTGCTGGTAGTTCAGTTGTATAGAAGTCAAGCTCTCACAGAACACTTGTGTAGCATGTAAGCCTTGAGCAATAGGAATAAGAATTAATGTTCTTGTAGTTTTTGGTAGTGTGGAGCAAGTCTGTGTGAATGCTCAGTTGGATGTGGCTCTGAAAGCAGATTAACTCAGATGAGCTAAAACCAGAGCAGTTTAAACCCCAAATTTTGCTGAGCAGCATTTTGCAGATGCTCACATTGTGACTAGGACTGCAGGAATTGTTCAACTATGCTGAAATCTGTCCTTTTTAGACTGGGAAGTGCTATACTGTGCAGTGATCATATTACTGGTGTGTAGTGATGATATTACTGGGTCATTGTCTTGCTCATAGGTTTATCAGAAGGCAATGTGTCCCAGGAAGGGAGGTGATGGAATTGGAAATCAAGGCTTCCTCTGGATCAAGGGGTGTGGTAGATCATTAATCACATTTAATACAGCTGCAGGGTTTTCCCAAGATTAAATTCTTACCATAAATATTCTTTAAAAGCTTCCACAGAGAAATGGATGTCATTGATTGTGACTGCATCAGAGTAGATTCATGTTCTTGCAGTGGGATGTTCCTGCTGCTACAAGGCTCTGCACTGAACTAACAGTTCTCCTCACCCAGTTTGTGGTGACTCCTTCACTGTTTCCCTTTGCCTGACTTTGTCACATTCTGCTTCCGGTATACACGATGATGTCTTTTCTGAGTCTATTCTCAACTTCATCTATCTCTGTCCCTTTTTAAATATTAATTTCATGAGGCTCTTGAAGCCACTTTGATGGCAGAGTGCTTTGACGTGTATGTGAAGCGTCAAGAGATTGGAGGCTGTTACTTTTAATATCCCTGTTAATGCAGTGTGCCTCCAGATGAGTCTGTTTTCCCTCTGACTGGAAGGAGTGATGGATATAGCAACACTGCATGCTAACATCTGTTCAAACAAACAGTTGCTTCTGTCCCCACTACAGTATTCATCCAAGGCAAAGAGCTCTTGTGGATTCGTGTTGCGTAACTCTAGAATTTTGTGCAGTAATGACAGCAGCATCCAGACAGTGACTTGAGAGCATCTCACATGCATGTGTGCTACAGTAGCTATGTTAGGGCATAGACAGGGCAAGGCAGGAGCTCTCTCTTGGAGGCATCATTTCAGATTGCACTTGTCAGTGTTGTAATGGAAACTGTGGCATGCCTAACACTGTTTATTTAGATGCTCTGCATTAGTTTGGCTTTTCTGTTTGAATTGCTTCTCTTTCTAAAAAGGGTGCTTTGATCTGCTGGGTGGGCTGAAATCTCCAGCCTCAGATATTTCAGCTCCCATACTCAAGATAATACTCACATTGTAGAGTCTTGAGAAGGCAATAAGCATTGATGGGGAGGAAGAAAGCTGACAAACTTCAGCTTCTAGGAGCTGAAATCCAGTATATAATCCAGAAGGCATGGGCAGAAGACTGCATAGTGGGTTCGAGAACATTCAACTTCACAGCTTCAAGAAGCTGTTGGACAACTTAGAGGATGAAGAACAGGTCACTGCAGTATTTAGCTATACCCTCTGCTCATCTCTGCAATGAAAAGATGAAGCTTCTTAGGACTGTTAGTAATTGGGAAAACTCCATCAACCAGAGGACAGCATAAACGTTACTCAGTGTGTCAGTACTGTGCAGTAACTGTCTTAAGTGCAACACTAAGGCCAAAGTGATGTTTTGGAGCCAGGTTTGTGCATGCAGTGCTTGCTAGTACATTGTACCTGTAAGGGCTATGATACGGTTTGCTTTTGCTGTTGCATAATGCAAACATCAAGTAAAGTTCCTCAGCTCACAGCATGTTGGCATTTCATAGATCTGAGGGAAGAGAAGCAGCGCTCATGACTTTTAGGGACTGAATGCACTTCCTGACTGAGGCTGATAGCTATGGCAAATGTGAAAGCAACACAGTGGACTTGTAGCCAAATTGTTTAAATGTAATGCATTCGTAAGTTGCACTCTGTGTGTTTTAGCATCTGAAGATTTATTTATTTGTAATCCAGGTGATTTGCCTCATGGAATTTACATTTGGGAAATTGATCTTGCTGAACTGCTTG
Source organism: Indicator indicator (assembly GCF_027791375.1). Classification (NCBI taxonomy): domain Eukaryota; kingdom Metazoa; phylum Chordata; class Aves; order Piciformes; family Indicatoridae; genus Indicator; species Indicator indicator. The sequence continues at coordinate 16,653,461 of NC_072029.1, forward strand.
GAAGTTGGGGGGGAAATACCTAGCGTGTTCAAACACAGTGTTTATACTAATTGTGTAAAAGTGTTCTGTGTTACCACAAATACAGTTGCCTGGAAGTTTCTCTCCTTTAAGCAAGTAAAGGAGAAACTGCTGCATCCAATGTGAGAATCTCCTGGAATTTGAAATTTAAAGTAAATGTCTGAGTTCTGTTACCTGAAATAAAAGGTACAGCCACCTTAGCTAGCCTTTTACTGCTACTTCAAAGCATTAACACTGAAGTTCTGTCTCTTAGTGCCTTGGCTGGCAATGGCATACATGAGTAATTTCTGATCCTGTCCTTGTGTAGTATTTTCTGACATGTTCATGTACTTCTTGTTTGTTTTAGCTTTTACAAAACTGATCACAGTAAATGGCCAAGAATATCATCTTCAGTTGGTGGATACTGCTGGCCAAGTAAGTTACCTTTCTTTCTTTGAATCTTTCTTCAGAGTTAAGCTAGCATATGTTCATACTCCTGCAGAGCTAAATTGGTAACAAGTGTGCATTCAGAGATGAAGGTAACTTTAAGTAATTCAGTGATTCTGTCTTGTTGTTTAGTCACTAGTGCATTGTTTCCATAGTGTTTGTTTAAAGGCTTTTTGTTAGTTGGGTTTTTTGTTTATTTGTTCAGATACTTTTTGGTGGGTTTTTTGTTGCTTGGTTTTTACCTTGTCTATTGAACATACACCTAAAAAGGCAAAGAAGGAACTGCCTTAACTCTGATGTTACCGGAAGTCCATAAGCAGCTTGCTTGATATTTATGGACTAAACTAGCAGTCTTGCTTTAGAGGGAAAATGTCACTTCAATAAACCATGGAGAAGTTTTCCATGACTTCTCTGTGTGTGCTCCAGGTACTGCACTGTGACTTTAATCCATGAACAGTCGTGGGGGAGTAGACAGTGTCCATACAGGTAGGAATTGATGGGCTACCAATAAACTACTGCAGTTTGTTTACATTTTGATTGGGTGGTTCATGTGTGCTTCTGAGCCATCATGGAATGACAGGGAGAGCAGGAGGAGACAGTGAGCTCGTGTCCTGTAGTATCTTCAGTAGCTTCATGAAGTACAGGTGTTCATTATGTAGTGTTGCATGGAATGCTGTTGGTGTGAAGAAACAGAACAGCAACTGTTAAAGCCTTGTGTTTTTGTTTCATGGTTTTTATGCTTACATGTTCTTCAGTGATTTCTGATACAATATGCATTTTTTTTTAAGATTTTCTTTTTTCCAAACTGTGAATAGTGTTAAACAATGTTAATGTTGTAGAATACATTGCCAGTACTTAAGAGTTGAAAGCTGCAGGACATTCGCTCATAGTTGGGAGACTCTTTAGAAGAAGGGTTGTAACCTTTTAGGTATGTTTGACTGCTTTCTTACAAGAGAGCTGTGTGAGTGAAGAATAACCATGCTGTGTTTATGTGATGTCAAAAACACTGTATCTACTTAAAATTTGTCAGAGATGTCTGAAGTGATTAGAAACAAAATGCTGGCCACACGTTCTGGGGCAGGGTTGTTTCATGGAGAGTATTCTGTAGAGGAGAGGAAGGTCGAGAGATGGGCAGGCTGAGAAATGTGAACAGTGGAGTAGTGAGCTCCATAGGTTTCACTTTGTGCCAATGTAAGTCTGCTTTCCTTGCATCTCCTATTGGAGGGTAGTGATAAAAGTAAAATTTCTCTTTGAGGAAGAAACAGTTTTCTGAGAAGGCTATACAGTTTCAGTAGTAACATAGCTCTGTTGCTGAGGTTTATTTTCAGGGTTGGTTTAATGTTACGGAGTATTGTAAAAGCAACATAACTTCTTTTTCTGTGAATGATCTGAACTTTGCCTTCTGGCTCACAGGGTTAGGTGGTTATAGAAAGTGTGGCTTAGACAGAATTCTTTCTCAAGTTTGTCTTCCTTAATAATCCATAGAGAGTGCTCATAGCAAGAATTATATTGTGGGTTTGTTGCATCTTGAAAACTTGGCTATGACTTGAAAAGCTGTAGCTATGTTGTTTTATCACTTTATGGCAAAGTTCTTAATTTGACCCACAAGTTCCAGGAAGCATAGCAGCTTTTCTTCTTTCTCTAGAGAAGCAAAAAAAAAAGTAAGAATGAATTAGAAGCAGTTGAGGTTATGGCACTTTCTTTTCTTGGTACTCTTGTTTTCTGTCCTATGCCTCATTACCACATGGAAGACAAGAAGATTATCAGGAGTAGCCAACATGGATTTACCAAGAGGAAATCTTGTCTAACTAATCTGGTAGCCTTCTATGAAGTTATGACCAAGTGAGTAGATGAGGGAAGAGCAGTGGATGTCATATATCTTGACTTCAGTAAAGCTTTTGATACAGTCTCCCATAACATCCTCATAGAAAAGCTCAGGAGATGTGGCATAGATGGTTGGTCAGTGAGGTGGATTGAAAACTGGCTCCACAACAGAGTTCAGAGGGTTGTCATCAATGGCACAGAGTCAACTTGGAGGCCTGCAGCAAGTGGTGTCCCCCAGGGATCGGTACTGGGTCCAGTTTTGTTCCATATCTTTATCAATGACCTGGCTGAGGGGATTGAGAGGACCCTCAGCAAGTTCTGATGATGCAAATTGGGGGTTTGGCTGACACCTGTCAGGCTGTGCTGCCATCCAACATGACCTGGACAGCCTGGAGAGCTGGGTGCAGGCAAACCTCATGAAGTGTAGTAAGGACAAGTGCAGGGTCTTACATCTGGGGAGGAATAACAACAGGCAGCAGGACAGGTCAGAGGCTGCCCTGCTGGAAAGCAGCTCCACAGAGAAAGACCTTGGGGTGCTGGTGGACAGCAAGTTCTGCATGGAACAACAATGTGCTCTTGTGGCCAAGAGAGCCAATGGGATCCTGGGATGTATCAAGAAAGGTGTCCAGCAGGACTAGGGAAGTTCTTCTGCCTCTCTACTCTGCCCTGGTGAGACCACACCTGGAATACTGTGTCCAGTTTTGGGCTCCCCAGTTCAAGAGAGACAGAGACCTGCTGGAGAGAATCCAGCGGAGAGCCACAAGGAGGATTTGGGGACTTGAGCATCTCCTCTGTGAAGAGACTGAGATCCCTGGGGCTGTTTAGTCTGGAGAAGACTGAGAGGGGATCTGATCAATGTCTATAAATATTTGGGGGGGGGGTGTCAAGTGGAGGGGCCCAGTCTGTTTTGGGTGGTTCACAGTGATAAGACAAGGAACAATGGGTTCAAACTTGAACATAGAAGATTTCACCTCAAGATGAGGAGAAACTTCTTTACAGTGAGGGTGAGAGAGCACTGAAACAGGTTCCCCAGGGGGATTGTGGAGTCTCCTTCTCTGGAGAGTTTCCAAACCCACCTGGATGCATTCCTGTGCAGACTACTCTAAGTGATCCTGCTCTGGCAGGGGGGTTGGACCTGATGATCTCTTGAGGTCCCTTCCAACCTCTGATACACTGTGATACTGTGATACCTTTCATGGCTGTCTATTTGGATTTGCATAGTTCAGTTAAACAGGAGTCTTGGTGTGGGATCACAGAAGAGAAGTGCAAAAGAAAATCTTACCTAACATCAAATTCCAGCTAGAGCAATCCTGAGAAATGCTGGGTAAAGTCAAACAACTGCAGTTGCACTTTCATCTGTTTTACATGTGGCCTGGCTCAGATCCTTCTGTGTTGACTTTAGGATTACATGGTCAACTGAAGTGGTGGCTTGGCATCACTGCCCTCAGTGTGTAGCAACAAAAGCAAATAAGGGCATCTTTTATCATGTGTTAGTCTTTCAGACTTTTTTGGCTAAATCTGTGAAGTTGATTTATAAACGGTTTTTCCTCATTTGCCAGTTAAGGAAGTTTCATTCCTTTAGGTGGTCTAGATTTAAACTGTGTGATTGCACTGCTCCATCTGTTCAATCATCACAATGTACAGGAGGTGATGTGATCTTAAGCTAAAATTGACATGTTAAGAGTAGATTTTAAAATTTGAGAATGTGTACATTGAGAAGTATAGCTCTTGTCAAAATGGAAATGTTTCCTGGGAATCTCTATTTGAACAATTTAGATTTTTTTTTTTTTAATATGGGATTCATAATATTTATGTTGCATTGCCTGCAATATGACAAATTGTTTTCATTTACTTATTTGGTCAGTTCCTTTTCTACAGGAGTAATAAATCCAGTGATTTTTGTTTGATTTTGTGTTGTTGTTGGGTGGGTGGGGATGTTTTGGTTTGAGTTTTTTGGTTTTGTTCTTTCCAAGGAACACTTGTCATATAATGTAGCTGTACTCCTTGAACGTCTATAGTTGATCAACGTTAGTTAGAAAGCCACAGTTATTCACTTCCTAAAAGATCCCTTAGGTTAATTAGATGGGGTTGGTGTCATTTGAAATTATGGACTGCTAGATCCTGTCGTCAGCTATTGAAATTAGGAATTTGAAATGTATCACCAGCAAGCTAATAGGTGTAATTGCTAATTAGTGATAGGAAGGAGTGGATATTTTGTACGAATAAACTGATAATTAAGCAGGATAAGAGGATTTGGAATAGGTTTAGCTGATCCATAGTCTTAGAGGGAATAAACCAAAAAACCTGTGATTAAATTTTAGAGTCTACAGACTGACACAGCTTTCTCTTTGGTAAAGATTTCACACCTGACATTATAATCAAAAAGCTTAATTCTGAAAGTGCAACTTTCACAAAATGGCCCTGTACCTCATGTCTTCCAAATAAAACTGACTTAGCTGATGGTGATCTGCTAGTATCCAGTTCTGAACTGTGGCAGTAAGTAACTTTAAACTCAACATTCCTTCTGCAGGATGAATACTCCATATTTCCTCAGACGTACTCCATAGACATCAATGGCTACATTCTTGTTTATTCAGTCACGTCAATAAAAAGGTAATAAAATCTGTTGTGTTCTTCTGGTCCAGATATTAACCAGATATCTTTTGGGTTCAGCTACTGCATTTGCTGTGTTTTCTTCATTTGGTTTTAATTCATTTAATACCACTTTCCTGTAGAAGCATAATGGGAAATTAATGTTTGTTTTCAGAAATTGCCTCTGAGATCCAAATGTTGAGGACATTTTGCAGGCTGATATGCAAGGTACCATGTAGGAAATGAGTCAGTGCTGAACTACATTATTTTGAGGTGTGCATAAAAGTACAAAGACCAATTTCAGGAATACGAGTTCATTATTCTCTAGCATCAGATAAAAAGGTAGGCTTAAATATGAGCCTAAAGGGCACTATACATTTATGTCATGTACCCAATTAGTTGCTAGGTTGGTCTCTCAGCATTGTAGCTTGTTACAGCACTGAGAGTTCTTTGACTTACTGTCTTGGATTGTTGTGGTTAACCATCAGAAATTTTCATTTAAATAGCAATATATGACTTTTGGCCTGTAGACTCACTCTTGATATGCTGCAGCAAATAATCTCACTTGAGAATTTTCCCAGGGTATGTATTTTGTCGTTGCTGTTAGCTGTCCATTGAGGACAGAGTCCATCATTGCTGGAGTCAATTACTTGCAACACTCAGTCTTTGTAAGGCTTTGTCATCTTCTGTTGTATTGTTCTTTCCTCTGGTCATCTTGCTTTGTTTAAATGCTGGTAGTTCTTGAATACATCTTAATTCTCCAACATGGTATGGCATCTTTCATAGGATCACAGGATGTTAGGGGTTGGAAGGGACCTCTGGTGATCTTCGAGTCCAACCCACCTGCCAGAGCAGGACCGTATAATCTAGCACAGTTATGACAGCCAAATAATTCTGTTTTTTTAAGATTTTGGATTAAGACCTTATAGCTTTCACTCTCATCAAGTAGGATGAGAAGTTGATGCGTCCCTTCTACTTACAAGGAAGCTGATCAGCTTTTTACAAGTGCAGAAGCATTCTGTGTCTTTTCCTCTGAATCAGACAAAACTGATCATCTCAAATACTCTTTAGCAGAGCATTATAAAATCCAGGTAAAAAAATTACCTGTTGTCTTTTACATGTTTCTCAAAGAAGGGATAGGGCCTGGCTATCCGTTGCTTGCAAGGTCCTTAATGTTGAACAGTTTTTCACAGTTCTTCATTCTTTGTTTTCATCTTTAGCTCTGAAGTACTAAAGGGCAAGCACATCTGGAGGAAACACAGCAGGTGTTAGGCTTTCTTCTTTGGGGTTTGTGTTTTGCCTTATTTTAAATCAGAAGTTCAGTAACATATATGAAATAAGAGTTAGTATTCTCAGCCTTCAATAGACAGTCATCCACCCCTGAAAAGAATAGAAAAATATTCATTGATAAGTGGTACTGTGAGGGCAAAAATGTCTTTGACTAAAATGTGTATAGATTGCTTGGAGGCTTTCACAGCTGTTTCAGTTGCAGCTTCATTGTGTTTTGAGCTTAGCAGCACAGATGAAAAAATGAAAATCTGTTCTCTGTAGTAGTATTCAATCATTTAAAGGATAAAATAAATTGCAGTGAAAATACTAACAGAACAAGACAGTCTAAGACTGTAGGTAGATAATCCTTTCATCAGTATTTTAGCCTTGATAATATTTATTCCATATCAATGATCCTGTGTTGTTCAATTCTTTGTTCTTTATCAAGGCAGTGCTTAGGCAGTAGGAAAGATCTTCCACAACACTTGGGTAGCTTAGGTGACTTGCCAAGACAATTGAATTACAGTCACTGTCTCTCTTGATGTCTGTCAAAGTGTATGTGTTGATCTGAGTATTGATCCAGCAAGGGTGAGAGCTTTGACAGCAAACTTAATAGAAATGTCCTTGTGAAATTATCATCATCGCTGCTAACCTCCAGTGGGAAGTTTAAATGAGACTTGAGTAAAAGCTAATGCCCTACATTTCTTATATTCATTCCCAGGCTCTCAGCAGCAAGGTTACTGGAAGGCTTTTGCTCTAGTTCTGCTTAATTAAATTCCAGTTTAGTATCATGCTAGGTTCCATGGTTTTGTGTGATGTACTTATCTGACAGCTAGTAATATATTTGTTGGTGGCATTTCACATATTGAGCTGTTTGTAACCCTATTTGCATGACAGAACTAGAAAGGACCTCTTTCAAAATGTCACACTGTTCTGTGACTTGATGCAGTGATGATCTTTTTGAATTGATCAGTATCTGTCTTAAAGTGTGTCCCTGATCTTTCTGGACTTAAAATTTGAAAAGCTTTCTAGAACATTAAATTGATCTGATCAAGCCAATTTCATTCCCAGCTGTTGCTAGTAACTTGTTTCTGTGTCAGAATTGTGTTTAAGTAGCACTTTTGGTTTCCACCTTATTCTGTTAAGAGATCGGTTATTTATTTGTAATATTTTTTACTGAAAACAGAGCTTGTGAGCTATCCTAGGCAAGCAGATAGGTAGAGAGACTTGGTAAATGTAGAGCCCAGGTTGAACAGAACATGTTGCAGCATTGTGCTCTGGAACCTCAGGTGAGGACTGATGCTGTGGCATGGCATTTTCTGGCTGTGCTGGAAATACCTAATAGTGGAAAGGGAACAGTAATTGTACTGTCAGTGATTCCGTTATCCTGTGTCTAGTACACTAGATCTTTCCTGTTGCTTCAGACTGAGCAACAGTTCTGTGGTCTGCAGCAGATTTTTTTTTTTCTTGGTGGTGTTTTTATTCTCCTTTCCATTTTCAGAGTCACTTAGTTCTCTATGTAACAGTGCCTCTTAGCATTGTCACAACCAAACTCCATTTAGCTTTTACTTTTGAAATACTTGTAAGATTGAAAGTCCAAGACAAGCTGTCAAGACCAGGACTTTACCTATATCTTTTCATCATAAGCTCTTTGTAACCCTAAAGTTCTTTTATTGATTCCACATTTATATAAAATCTGTAGTATCATACTTGAGTAACTAATGTAAATCGTGCAAGACTAAGCCACACTTCTGTTTGTAAAGAACTCATTTTCTTGACAGGATGTACCAAAACTGTTAGCTGAACACAGAGAAGTACTGTGTTCTGCTCAGTCTCAAAAAAATTTTTGCTGAACTCAGGGATACTGACCTACTTGATAGAAAACCCATCTGAAATTTGATAGCATTTATTGTTTCAGAACTGAGAAATTTTAATGATTCATGTAGATTGAATAGTGGTTTTAGGCACCAGTTCTTTGAGAGCCCTGAGTTGGAAGTGCATTTGAGTGTTGCTCTGTTTCTAAGGGTTTCAATTCTAATTGAAATGCAGTGCAAGTCAGGACACTGCCTGTAGTGAACAACCTTGGAGGTTGGAAAAATTTCGGTCACTTTTGTTGTCTAATTGTGAGTCGCCTCTGTGAGCCTGTTGTGCTTCTCTCTTAAAACAAATCTGAGCTGTGCACTTCATGTACCAGCATTTTTTCCATAATGTAATTAGAGGGGCACAACATCTGCTCCTCAACCCTGTTTTATAGCTTGTTCTCAAAAGTACTAAATGTCAAGTGCAGTGGATTTTGTTAGTGAGGGTTTCGGCTTCTTGGTATTTTGCATTACTGCTTCTTGCCTCCTGTCTCCAAACTTCACGTACATGGTAGGTGAACAGGCAACAAGGGTTTGAGTAACCACTGTTTAAATACCATCGTGCTGATCAGTTTTCTCACTTTCCATAGAAATGTGCTTAAGTAAATGATACTTTTTTCTTGGAAACTGCTGTATTTGACATACTCATCCAGGATTTCAGTAGATTTCTTACTGCATATATGAGGTAGATGAGAGGTGGGAGGGGCTTTCAGTGATTCTGTTAGATGCATCACTTACTCCTGCAGACATCATGACTAGGGAGGCTGGGCTGATCTTTGCTGTTTCCAGGGCCATTTTTGTCTGTTGTACACAAATGAGAGACTTTTAGCATCTTTGTCGTTTGCCACTATATGTAGAGTAAGTTTTAAACACGGCAACCTACATATGCATTTAACTGCTTGTGTATTGGGTATTAAGGATAAACATTGGAGTGCATGTGTGACTTCATCCCTTTATTTTGCAGTTTTGAAGTGATAAAAGTTATCCATGGCAAGTTATTGGATATGGTGGGAAAAGTCCAGTAAGTAGTGACACTTTCATCTCATTTCATTGCAGGCATGTTACTAGTACTTTGTTCAGTATACTGTAACTGTTCTGAAGTTCTGAACTTTCTTTCACAGAATACCCATTATGCTGGTTGGAAATAAAAAAGACCTGCATATGGAACGGTATGTGACCTCCAGGCTGTGTGGAATGCGAGGTGGCAGCCTGCATTCCTGTGGCTACAAGGCGCTAGTTTTGTTCTTGGCTTTCCCTAACAAAAATCAAACTGTAGGTTAAAATGAGGTACTGGCAAAGGGATTCTGTCCAGAGTGTGAACTAGAAGCCGTGAACTTGTGTTGTAATGTTGACTTTTGCTGTAAGATTCCAGGGATGGTCGTTTAACACTTTGGGTTTTTTTTTTAAAACAAGTAACAGAAGTGTGTTTTCCAGAGCTCTAAAATACCAGCTGATATTACATGTCATGGAAGTAAAGCAATACTTGGAAGAACTTCTCTGCTGGGTCACATAGCAGTTTTACCTGGCCCAGTAGTGTATTTGACAGCAGCCAAAAAAACAAATGCTCTGGATCAGACTTCACATAACATTCCTATTATATGCATTTATGTGCTTCAGTACTGTTGAGGTTTTTCCTGATGTATCAAATTCCAATTCTTTTTCAAGTTGTAAAGAAACATACTTTTTTGGTTTTTTTCCCCTTTGGTCAGGGTGATCAGCTATGAAGAAGGGAAAGCTTTAGCAGAATCCTGGAATGCAGCTTTCTTGGAATCTTCTGCTAAAGAAAATCAGGTAACAGATTTAAGATCCACTTTATCTGAACAGCAATGTAACAGAATGACTCATAGTTTCACTTAATAAAGGAAGCTAAACTATTTGCATATGCTTTACAGATACTCTGTGTAGATGGCTGGAAACAAAATGGCTGTCTGCATTCAGGTTGATGTGTACAAATTTTTATGTGCAACTGTAAATGGAAGGAAGTGAAGAATTGAAAGTTAACCTTCACTGAATATAGCAGAACACTGACAAACTAAAACTCAAGTTCATGTGGTGGGTGGAACAGGGTCTGTGATCTGCTACCTTTGCCTTAGCTAGGAAGTCATGGTGATTGCAGAGGAGTGAGCTGGTGAAACAGGATGAACTGTGCATTTTAAGGTGCTGGGCAAGGCTTGGTCTCTTTAATGTGGAACAATCAAAAGGGCAATCCTCTAGCTAGGACAGGACTTGTTTAAGCAGCCTTTATTTCCCTCTCCCCAGTCCCTAAAGCAGAAAGAGCAGCTTTTATCCAAAATCTGCAGCCAGCAGTTCTACAGTTACTTGAGTAAAATTGGAATTTCCCTGGAGGAATAACCTGGATATTTTTTCTCCAGACATTGAACACTTGAAGTTCGTTTATCAGTACTTCTGTTTCTGGCTAAGACTTGCGTTAACCTGGTCAAAATTTGGTATGATGAAAGCATGACATTTCTCAACTTCTCTGTACAGCTGGATAGCTTCAAATGCAAACTCAATTGATAGAGTAAAGAATAAACCAATTAAAAGCATCTGTTGGATTTCCACCCCACCCCTCCTCCCTCCCTTAAGTGACTTAATACCTCTCGATTAAGCAGAGCTGTGGCTTGCACTCTTTGGTTTTTTTTTTTTTTTAGGCATGGGTTCACAATGTGTAAGAACACAGCAATTCATATTTAGCAGAATGTCTTGCTAGTAACTTCTCTGAAGTTTGTATTGTTCTTGGTTCAAGAAAAAGAAGTTTGGTATATTTATGCAAGCCACAAGCTTTATATGATGCTTGGCATGTTTTGCATGTTACATTGCTGCACTAACAAAGTCCCATTGACTGCCATGAATGTGTCTGTTTTGACCTTTGTGTCAACAGGCTGTCATTTGTGTCTGTTCCTTAATATCAGACTGTTTTAAGTTATGCTGCCTGCTGAAATTTAGATAGCAAACTTCGCAGCCTTCAGTGAAATGGGAGTAATTGTATATCAGGTACTCCAAATTCTGTACAGTCCTGTACAAATCCCACAAAAGATAGGAAGTCCTGTTCATTCTTGCTGTTAGAAGTGGCCTTACCTGTCTTTTCAGCAGGATACTTAAGTATAGTGGTCATGGGTCACTGTAAAGTCTGTTCTTCTGGGTTTAGGTGCAGGCTGTTAGAAACAGGTGCCTGACCACAATTCCTCTGCCATGCCTCTCTTATATAACACACTTGGCAAATCTGTTTAGCTTCAAAAGTTTAGGAGATCATATGTCAATTCTGAGATGGGTGCCCATAGCATGTGACCATCTTTCAGGGTCTCTGGCATGCTTCCATTGGAGGCTTTGGATGTACGGGAAAAAGTATGAGGGAGCCTAGATCTGAGGTAGCTGCCTTAGTCTCCTCATGAATGGTTGCTTACTTCTGAAGAGGTAAGCTCTGAGTGCAAAGTGTGGAGTCCACAGCTGTGAAGCAGTAGGGGGAACTGTATTGTAATATGTGTTCTGTGAGTTAGACCAGAACAACGTCAGAACTCATGGGTTTTTTTTACTCTAAATCATAACTGACAGGATCAAAACAGCTGATACATAGACCTCTATCAAGACAAGATCTCTTCCTCTGAAATGATCTCTGGTTTAGGGAGGGGGAAGAGTTTATTTTGAACTTGGTAACAAGGTGTGTTGTCATTCTGTTAGTACTGAGTGTTCACTTTATGTAGGTCAACATTACTGGAAAAAGAGTCTGTTGGCAGTTTCTGCTTGGCAGCTCATCAACTCCTCACCTGTACTGGCTTTGTACAGCAAAAGTACCTTGCCTGTCAAGTCTAAATGCCTTCCAAAACTGCTTCAGATTATGTTTGCTTTACAGAAAGCTAATTCAGTGCTTAAAGGGATGAGCCTAGACCACACTGGGAATTTAGACCATAAGAACTTCAGCAGAGAGCTCACACCTTCCAAACTGGGGAGAACTCTCCTAATCCTTTCTCTTTAAAACCTCGCCATCTGTATTTGGCGGATGTGGAACACAAGTATAACAATTTCTAGCATGCTAGTCTGAAGCTGGTTTAGTATGTGGTGTTCTTCGCAGCAGTGAGAGCAGTGGGTGTCCTTGTGTCAGAGGCTACACCAAACTCTATCAGCTATGTGCTCTATCCTTTATAACAGCTGTGTTTGCAAGGAACTGCTGAGACCAGAGAAGATAGTCCCTCTAACAGGTGCTGACAGCAGACTCCTTTCCCTGTAGAGGAAGGGGATGGGAGAGCATTGACTTTTCTGTTCCTGCATTGCCCCCCCCAAAAAATGACCCTTTTTGGAGCATCTGTGAGAGTCTTAGGAGCATAGTGCTACCATACTGAGCAACTGAGATAGTTCTATAGATTATCTTGAGCAGACTAGACCTATTCTGCCAGTAGTCATCAAAAGATAGCACATGTTCCACTCATGGCATGACTTTAGGGAGAGAGGCAAAGGTCAAAGTTGTGGTGGCTGGCAAGAGTTCTCAAGGTCAAATATATTTGAGGCAATGTATTAGCTCTTCCAGACAAGGGTGACTTGGTCCAACTTTCAGAGAAGCCTTCATATCAGCAAGGGAAATCCCTGGGCTTTGAGAAGGCAATTCTGAGACTTAATGGAAAAGACTTCTCTTAGATCACTGCTGGGCTATTATTGTCTTAAAACTGCTTAATTATTACCAGGTATGTTGAACTGCTTTTGCTAACTTCAGGAGCTTGGAGCCTTTTGTGTGGAATTCCCTATTTCATTTCACCTAAGGCATAGTATAGTCCTTCATCTTAATCCCAAGTACAATAAAGCGGTTACTGTTGGAAATACAACCAGATTCCAAATCGGTCATAAACTCAGCTGGAGCTGGGAGCCAGCTTTTACCGGAAGAATTTAGGGAGTAATGAGCAGCCAAATTGTGTTCATTCAGTTACACAGAAATTAGATAAACTGTTTTAGAAGGGGTAAGGAAACAGCAAAAAAATCTACTTCTTACCACAGCAGAACCCTGTTATAAACCAATTGTTTGGGCATTGCTGCTTTTTCAAGAGCAACTTTGTCTTCAGGCTTAGAGGATGCAGTGCTCAGTAAAAGCTTCAGGGTGGTTTGGAATCTTAGCCTCTCTCCAGGGGTCTCAAATTTTTACCCGGGAGAGTGTTTGTGCTGGCAAAAGAAAGGGAGGAAAACCTCTCTTCCTTTACCTGACTATTGTTCAAGTTCCTTTGCCTAGTTCTGTGCCAAGATAAACTAGTAGTGTGATCACTGAGAGTTTCCTCTTTAAAATAGCAAAGCAGTTGCATAGTTGAAAACTCCAGCATACCAGAGTGACTGTGGCAGCTATGGGCTGGATTTGGGAGTTTGCACATTCCTGCCTCCTGGCAGCCTGTTCCTGACTCCTGCTCATGCAAGGGGAACTGCACCTCCCTAACTGTGTCTCTACTCTCACCAAAGGTACATCTGCAGAAGCAGTTGAGCCTCTGGTGTCTTTTGCACGATGCTAAGCTCTCCAGGCAGTATTCATTGCCCAGGCTGACATCTACTTTGTTTCCCCAGGGGAGAAAAGTAGAAGCAAGCCAGATGGCTTTCTGCAGGCTAGGAGTGACCCACATTCTGTAATTGGACCATATGGAGACAGATGCATATAAATCCTGGCTGGGTTATTTTACTCCTTGTCACAAAGCACAGCTTCCTGCGTTGTTTAAAAGCTCATTCTTAAATTCTTCCGCATATTTGGGTTGAATTACAAATTCCTAAGCGTTAACTGTAGGGCAGTGATTAAACCTCCTCAGTGAATACATATGTTCTGTGAAATGAATTAACAAGCCCTGTGAACTCCTACATCTTAGTGTTTCAAACAGCATGTCTTTGACAGAATGTACAGCTTCTTGGTTGACACAATAAGTTGTGGAGGTTTTTTAATGGGTGCTTAAAGCAGAGGTGTGAAAAATTTGTGTATTGAAATGAAACCATTGAAAATTTCAACTCCAATTAAGGAAACATTGTCGTCGTGTATTTGTAAGTCAGCATATTATAAGGCAAGCTCTTTGTTAGTGGACTGAGTTTCATAGCAACTGTGATCCTGACCATGGCTTTCCTAGAGAGAACCAGATCTAATTTGACCAGGAAATTGTATTGTTACTGAAGTAAAAAGCCATTTCAGTCAGATTCTCATGGAATTGCAGGGAAATGCCATTACACAGAGGAATAATCTTATTTCCAGTTTATGAATTATTTTCAATAGCTCCAGAGATAGTACTGTGCACAAACCATCTAAATGTGGAAAACTTGAAACTTCAGTCTAATCTGTTAAGTTTGCTTTAAGGTTGTTAGGGTCTACTTCAGTCAATGGGATTAATTTGAAATTGATCCAATTCAGAATTACACCTTGTGGTGGCAGAAAAACATCTGTCAGGTCAGAACATAGAGTCGTAAATCACAAGATGCTCTTCAGCGCACTGATTAAAACCAACAAACCCCCCCTTTTTAGCCTCATAATATGACTGCTTTTACTTTTTGTTCCTTCTCAAGGAGTACATGCTCAGAATTTGTGGAATGGATGGCTAGCACTGAGATCAACTTAAAATGGCATGTCTGAGGTGATTGGGAGACCGTTTCCAAGTTGAGAATTTATATAGTGATTATAACAGTGAATTTTTGGCTCAAAAATAGTGTAGAGAAACCCCTTTCAGAGTTGTTCTTGACTGTAGTAGAGTTGTATTCTTTTTAAATTACTTGTAGGCAACTTCAGATGTTGCATATTGTAGTTTTTGCATATTCTGATGGAGGCCAGTGTACATGTTTAAAAACAAACAAACAAAACCCCACCAAAACCCTAACTATGCTTAATCAAGTTGTGCTGTAAAATCTCCTGAATTACTCCAGTGGTCTGATATCTGTTCTTGGTGTCTCTGCTTCAATTAAACTTGTTTTCGTGGGAGTTTGTCTTTCCATCTGTGCTGGTTTGGGGCCAGACAGATCCTCTCTTGCCCCGAAAGGGACAAAAGAATGAGACTCACACAAATGGATTGGAGAGTGATGGAAAGTTTAAATGGAAAAAGCAATTGGTGAAGCTACAGAAGACTACAAAGCATAGTGGCAAAGAGTATCCTAAAGCGTACAGAACCCCTCACAGAATTCCCAGAGCTTCCCAATCCTTCCCTCCTCCCACCTGAGGGTCTACCCAAAACCCCCAGGGCTCTTTCTTCCCCTGCCTGTTTCTCTCACTGCTAGGCAAGTCTCAGGCTGGCCAGGTCCGAGACTGCCCCCCCCTCCATCCTCCTCCTGGCATTAGGCCTAGACAGGCCTAAGAGGCCTTGAGGATACTCCCTCGGCATTACCCGATAAGAGAGGACATCTCCCAGGGAAGCAGAGAGGGAAGAAAGAGGAAGAGAATGACTCTGCAGATGGCCTTATAGGGCGCAGGATTTATGGGTAGAAATACGTCGTTTCCTGTGTCCACCCCTATTGGGTGGGCACCCAGGACACCAGAGGTGTATCTCATGCAGCAGTGGCAGGGGGCACCCAGCCTAAACTGCCACACCATCCCAAGACCAGTAACTTGTACTCACTAACATTTGTCTGGGCAATTGTTGCCCTCCTGAGCCCATTCACTCATGCTTTCATCACCTGGAGCTTCTGTAGGTCAGAGACTGCTTCACCACACTTCTTTCTGTTCAGTGTGGATGGAGGAAACTTGGCACAGGCCAAGAGGAGCTGATTTCAGAACAAGTGACTCCAATTCAGTAGTTGCTGCTTTGCCACTGAAGGAGTTGAAGGGATGCATAGTGTTTGTGGTGCTTGTGATTTTGCAGAGGGGTCTGTGGAGCTCTGTATACAGTGAACTAGGTTGGTTGTGTGAGCCTGACCACATTAGCAATGTCTGTACTAGAGTTCAAGCTGTTTTGGTTAAAACCCCCTTTCTTGCAGAAGCACTTTATCAAAGGATGCTGGTTCATGTTACACAATGACTACTTCGACTCATGTTTTGCCCTCATGTTCTTGCACTGTGTCTAATACTGGTTTTATCTATAGGTAAGATGAGAAAAACGAATATTAAAGTAACCCTCATACTGGGCCATGCAAAGTCAGTGTTTAGAGACGAAAAATTTGCCTGCCCTAATTACTTGGAATCTTAGTGGAAAGGAATCTGTTTATTCTCTGGAGTAGCACGTCAAACTCACAACATCACTGCTGTCAGTCACTCAGTGCAAGCTTACTAGTTAAAATAAAGCTGAATTACAGTTATTAGCTGTGTGTGAGAAAGGCTGAGTTTAAACTTGCCCTCCCTACAGTGACATAGAAAATAGCTGTGGAGAACATTTCCAAAAGGTTGTGTTCAAAACTGAAATTACTGTGTTTTCCCTCTTTGATTTTGGAATAACCCTTAGGTGTGCATTTAGATGTTGATGTAGCCAGCAAAACTGCTAACAGTTTTATTACTGTTTTTCAGCAAGTGAGCAGCTGCTTCTTGCCTACTGATCTTGTGCTCTCTCTTTGCAGACTGCCGTTGATGTCTTTAAGAGGATAATTTTGGAGGCAGAAAAAATCGATGGGGCAGCTTCACAAGGGAAGTCTTCATGCTCAGTAATGTAATTCCACTGCAAAACCTGAAAACACTGGGAATACATTCTACCTGAAGAAGCAAAACTGCCCATTATCTTCAAGGATAAACTATGCTTCTTTTTTTTTTTTTATTTTTATTTTTATTTTTTCTTCTGTTAACCTGAAAGATAAACAGTTGGTTTGGAGCCTTTCCCTTCAGATTATGTTAAACTCTGACTCCTGTGCAAATGGCTTCACTTCCATTTTCAAATTTTAAGCAATCATATTTTCAATTTATATATTGTATTTCTTAATATTATGACCAAGAATTTTACTGGCATTAATTTTTCAGTGTAGTTTGTTGGTTAAAATAATCATCAAAATGATGCATATTGTTACACTACTATTAACTAGGCTTGGATATCAGTGTTTCTTTGTGTTAAATGTATACTTGTAAATAAAATAGCTGCAAACCTTAGATGTTCTGTTCATAATTCTTTTTGTTGTTGATTAATCTGTATCAACTTATTTTTATGAGAAACGTTCACCTGCTGACCTTAAGAGGAAGTGTGAGGTCCTTGGAGCCAGTGGATCGTTTGCTGCATGGCAAGTTGTTTGGGAGTGATCCCAATCATGTTTGCTGCTAGAGCTTTGGGTTGGCTGAGTAGTAGTGCTTTGTGCCCTTTCCTGGGGAGGAGACACCTTTGATTTGGAAGGGAAGGCAAGGCTTGGCTTTTCAAGTCAGACAACCTGTGCTGTATTTTTTCCTCTCTAACAGTTAAAGAGTCATGGAGTAAAGGGTGTACAGATCCTGCCTCCAGTAATGTTGCATGTGCCTGTGCAACAGACTGGCCACGTGGACTTGTAACCAGGAGCATTTTCAGGATGGAGTGGATTTAACCAGGTCAGAAGCATAGGCTTGCTAAGACAATAAAAATTACATTTAAAATAAACTGCATGGCCTGAACAAATTGATGTGGGTTATCAATTATGCATTTCTCTACTTTTGCATCTGGATAGCACTGGTAGAGGTGTGAGGGGTCTCCTGGCACCTGTCAGAGTCCCACTGTAGGACACTGCAGGAGAAGCTCTGGGCAGCTTCTCCTAAACCAGTTGAAAGTTTTCGCTTGGTTTTTGCACTAGAGGTTCAACAATCTGTAAGGAAGGGCTGAGAGAATTGGATTTTTTTTCAGCGTTGAAGGCTTAGGGGAGACCTTATTACCATGTACCAGTATGTAAAGGGTGGCTATCAGGCCAGTGGAGTCCCTGTTTTTACAAGGAGTCACACGGAAAAGACAAATGGCAATGGGTACAAGTTACTCCTGGGGAGATGCCACAAGAAAACTTTTTACCATGAGAATAGTTAGACACTGAAATAATCTCCCAATGAAGTAGTGGACTCCTCTACATTGATCAGTTTTAAGATTCAGCTTGACAGGGTGCTTGGACATCCCATTTAATCTACACTATCACCTGGGAAGGTTGGATCAGATGATCCTTGGGGTCCCTTCCAACCTGGCATTCTGATTTCTGTAATTTCTTGAGTTGGGGAACAAAGTACATCAACTCTGTATTTAGAAAAAAAAAATCATATCTGCATTTCTTGTACAGTGGTTCCCTCACAGAAAATGGTGTAGATCCCTCAAGTAGCAGTATATGTAGAAAAACTTACTAATTTCTGTGGTCACCACTAGATTAACTAGCTTCCTGACCAAAAAAACAAGTTGCCTTTTGCCTTTTTCTTCATCTAGTGTATTTCTCAAAGTTTGAAACTCATTTCTGTTATTTGAATTTCTGTATCCTGTGCCAAATACAGGTTCTTTAGCTGGATGATTGTCAGACATGAAAGTGTGCTGAAGTTCAGGCACATCAGAGTGCTTGTTCAGGAAAAACAGAATGAGCACTTAGATTTCAGAACTAGGCTGATATGTGGCTGTGCAGTAGGTTTCCTTCACAAGAACCTGAAACACAGGAACAAGGGTGGTTTGGCTGATTATGAAGTTGCTGAGGATTCAGGAAATGATCTATGGAACACGGGAACAGTATGCAGCTGTTTGACAGTATCCTTACTTGTCTGATCATGAGGTGATAGATGACTTGTTGCATTACCAGAGATGTAGCACTGCTTTATGGACACAATGTCATGTGGTCAGCATCACATGGTAGAAGTTCTGGAGTAGCAGAAATGTCAATGACCACATCTACTTTTTTTTTTGTGTGTATAAAGTAGTGACCATGTGTACTGGTGATCAGTCTAAAGCTGAAATAGCTGCTGCATTGGTGCTTGAGGTGTGTCAGGCCTTGAAGAGGATGGAGGAGGAAATGTGCAGCTCAGTATTCCTGGGATAATCAAGGCTCTACCTTCCAGGGCTCAGGAGGGCTTAAAGGCAAGTGCAGGATCTGTGAGTGATTTTTTCAATGAGCACTAAGAAGCACATGCTGCTCTTGTGTTTTCTGTAACAGCTGAAGAATTGAATTAATCAACACATGCTGTTTCCTTTGTCCTGTTGCTGGCTCACCCAGTAACAGATGTAAATTACTCTGCTTGTCCAAGCCTTTCCCAGCCAATAAGATCTGAACATAGCTATGTGCAGTAGTCTCAGTTGTAAGGAAATGTGTGTTCCAGCCTGATCAGTGAACCACTTGTCCTTTGCTGTACAGAGATCTCAGCTGGCTTCTTGGGGATGGCACCTTCCAGCAGCTGCAGTTTAATAAAGGCTGGGCAGCCTCATGCTTCCTTACATCAGCTTAGGAGCTGGTATGTGTTAGGCCCTTCACCGTAAGAGCCCTCAAATGGGGTGGTGGGCAGTCTTGGAAGCCCTGCCTTCATGTACCGAGGCAAGAAACCCTTGTCTAGCAAACTGCTGCTTGCTTGGAATTGATGAATTCATGCAGCCTTGTCTGGCAGCAGTCCTGATCCTTTGGAGGCTTCTGGAGGATTGTGATGAATGGTGCACAGCTTAAAAGGTAAGTCTTGAAGGAAATAAGTTTTCTGTCCCAAACTAGAAACTAATGGTTAGATTCTTAATAAGACTCAACCTTATTCATAAGGGACAGTCCATTTGCAAAGGTGAAAGAGCAAAGATTCTTTTCCTGCTGAGGAAATGAGCAACATTTAACCACCATAAGTCATGTTAAATTCTTATTGACTTGAGTAGATTTAAAATGTGATGTTCTGGAAATGGCTTCAGACTTGCTTGTGCTCCTGCCCAGCTCCCTGCTTTGCCACATCAATCAGTCACACAGAGAAACCTCTCAGTACCCTGAGCCCCAGGGACTGAGCTGCCTCTCTCCCAGCCTGCCATGCATGGAAATGCTGAGGACAAGGAGAGTGGTGGGGCTGGTGCAGCTCAGCAAGTGGAGGACAGAGCACAAGCAGAAAGTTGGATGTGTAATCCTTCTTTTCCTTGTTTCTATGCTAGCAAGTTTGTTCCTGCAGGATTCACAATGGGAAGGCTTGGAGGCAGTCTGCTTTGGGTCTGTGGAGTCTTCAGCCTAGTGCTTCTTCCCAGCTTCTGTCAAGGGTTGGTGAATACGTGCTGGAGAAGAACAAAGCTGAAAAAGAGGCTTTACTGCTGCCTTGTCTGCAGGAGCTGTATTGTAATACTTGGACCAGGACAGAGGAGCATGGGCCGAAATTGGACTTGGCTGAGGAAGTTCTTGCAGCATTGGAGGCAATGATGAATTCTTCAGGCTTTCCATTTTCTAGTTTCTTTGAATGGAAGTCTCTGTATCCAAACTTGCACCCTGGAAGTGATCAAGGACAGCTTCTGCAATCATCCTTGTTTCTGGTACAGGTGAGCATGTGAGTCTTGCAGCAGTTTCAAGTGCAAGATGAGCAGCAGCCCAGATTGAGAAGGGTAGCCTATGTCATGGTACATGTTTTTGTTCTCACCTTTAACAGAAGCATGCAGTCTTGCACCTTTGTGGCTAACTATTTGTGCTGCTGCTTTAAGCAGATGTCACAGGCTGCTGTGCAGCATGGTATGAGGGCAGTGCAGGCAGTAATGATGTACCAGGGCTTGCTGGGCTTATCCTGCTAATTAGCTGTGCTATAGCCTGTTGAGAAGGAGAGATCAACAGATTCTAATTAGTCCTTATGTAATCAGAAGTGCTCATCTTCAGGGCATTTTGCTAACACTGACTAATCTTTACCACCTCATCTAATAATGCCCAAATTCTCCTTACTCCC
This sequence comes from Indicator indicator, assembly GCF_027791375.1. Lineage (NCBI taxonomy): Eukaryota > Metazoa > Chordata > Aves > Piciformes > Indicatoridae > Indicator > Indicator indicator. Next base: position 16,674,164 of record NC_072029.1, read on the forward strand.
TGTTGACAGCTGGAGTGAGGGAGTGAGAACCTTTGCACAGATGCCTTCAACTCATTATGGGCATGGTGGAAACGTGGCTAAACTAGATCTGGGTGATGAATGTCCCCAGCATCCAGCTTTTTCTTAGGTGTCCTATTTCTCTGCTGTAACCTTTGCTTTTTGAAATACGATGAAAAGTGAAGGGATTTCACCTAACCCCCAGGCATTTTCCAAAATGAAATCCGAGTCCCATCTCAATCAGATGCTTACTGAGATATGTGAAGATCTGTGCTAATACTGATCCATGGACAGAATATTCCTGAAAACAAATCTTTGCAGATTTTAATGCTGCTTATAAATATTTGGCTAAACTGAACCAGCAGGTCTCAGCTCCAAAAAGAGGAACTATTTTTGATGGAAACCTGGCCAGATCTGAACTGTCATTCTGTGACAGGAGTTGCTCAGGCATGAGAAGGTTTTTTGGAGTCTGTACTCCAGATAGGGTGACACCACCCTAGTCTGGTGTACTCCAGATACGGTGTTGCATGGCACAGGATGGATGGTGGGTCAGGGCATGGGATGGCCACCCTTGGTGGCCATATTGCATACTCTTATGTCTTGGTACACTGATGATGAGCACAGTGCGTTGAAGCCCAAACCATTGCCTGGCAGCTGATACCCATTTTGAGCAACAGCTGATACATTCTGCTAGTGAGTGTGGGTTGGAAGATCCTTTCTGTGCTTGAATAGTTTGGAAAAGTGTTCTGCAGTTCATGCAACCAGCCTCCTCAGCAGCTCTGGGAGGCAGCACATAGTGTACCCAGGCATTGGGAATGGGTTAATCACCAGCAGAAACTACTGCTTTGGCAACTGGTGCGAGGTGGGCTAGGTCTTAACTGAGCGATGTGGGTTTAATATAGAAACTCTCCATTGAGTCATAAAAGATTGTTTCTCAGTCTGGGGTCTGTTGCTGCTCTGAAGGTGGCCCACAAGATGTTTTCATCCTTTTCAGCAGTGAGTCAAATAATTTTCCATGGGAAGGAGCTGGACCCATGGTTGTTCCATGCCTAGAAGTATATCATGCTGCGGTATGTGAGGAAATCTGTGAGCATTTTAAAGCAAGATGGTGTTTTGAAAGCCCTGAAATAAGGCTGTTTCCTGTGCTGGGTCTTAACTCTGCTTTGCAAATACTGAAAGCTCTTTGAGAAGCTGAAGCGTGGCCCTTTCAGAGGATGCAGTGCAACTCCTTGACTGTTGCTCACTTAATTATTAGTTGTGTGGGATTTTACTGGCTGTAGTAAGTACCTCCAAGGAGAATGCTAATCCTGTTCTGCATCTACTAAGAAATATTCCTGTTAGTATTAGTGAGCCCACTCCCACAGATTCACCTCTAGGAGTCACACCCTGCTCTCTTGGAATATCTGTGTCAGAGAAGTGATTTGGCGTCTTCCTGCCATAACTCAGTTGTTTGGCAGCATCCTTCCACCAGCACCACCTTCCACTGCAGATTATTGTGAGGTGTGTGGTTGGGCTGGACATGTGCAAGGGCCTGTGTCTGCTGAGCTGCATGGAAAAATCACCCTCATAAATCCTGTGTAACACCCCATGGAAAGAGATGGTGGCATCTTGTGGCTTCATTTTGAAGCCCACCTAGCCTAGGCTTATTCATAGCAATACAGCCTTGTTCACACCCCTTTGGCATATAATGGAGATCACTTTTGTAAGAGGACAAGAGCTGTGCCCAGATCCTGTGTGTAGGTGGGATGTAAGAGAGGGGAGTTGTGGCCAGAAGCCACCACCTTTATCCAGGCAGGGTGTGCTGGATGGTTGATTTCTGATTTCTAACATGGCTGGGTCTATGTGTGACTGATGTCAACAGTGTCCTAATGCATCCAGTCCGTCCCACCCTCATTTTGTTGGGGATGTAACTGTTTTTTGACTGTCTCTTTAGTCCTGTGGCAACAGGAACAGCACAGCCTGGAGCCAACCCTGTGGACATCAAGCCCAATTTCTCACTCCCTTGAAACCAAGGATAAAAAGACAAAAAGAAGAAAATTCTCAGGCTTTTTTTTTTTTCCTATTCAAGCCAGTGCTCAGACTGGCAAGTTCCTGTTTCCAGTGCTTCATCCTTTAAACACCCACAGCCCAGGAGGGCTGCCCATGATCCTGTTAGTGTGGGGCACTGTGATCCTGCATCTGGGCATGAGCAGGAGGCAAGGTCTGCCCCAGCATCTCATTCCTGAAGGACAGCTAGTGGAGACAGGCTCCTCAGGCTGCTCTTTTCTGGCTTCCATGGGCAGTCTTTCCATCCTTTGCAAGGAATCAGGGGAATTTGTCCAGGGGAATTACGATTTGTCATTCTTCAACGTTCTTTTTTTTCCTCACTGTGTTCTCTTTTACTAAAGACGGATTCTTTGTCATTTCATGTCTTTAATGAGATTTCTTAAGGAAATGAGAAGAAAGTGGTCACACCCTCTTTCCATCTCTCCTGAAATAGCTTTGAACCTCTTGGACAGCAGGTTTCAAACACATCATGTTCCTGCACATTTAATTAAAGCTCTCACCTTTGGAGAAACAGGAAAATCCCATCATGAGACCAGAGCCAAGGGAAACCAGGCTTTTGTGATTCCATAAAAACCTCTTCCTGCATTAACATTACTGGATATTTCAGGGACAGTTTGTCATAGATAGTATGGGTCTTCTTCTCCAGGCAGGAACCAGCTCATGGGAATGCAATGAGCACGTGAGCTCTTATGACCCAAATGAATGGCAGTTGGGTCCCAATGCCAGTGATGGTAAGACCTCATCACCCTGGTGCTCCCAGCCATGACTCAGAAAAGGGACATGTCTCCTTCCCTCCTAGGGCAGTAAATGCAAGTCCACAGGGAAGGGCTGGTTTGGGGGACACTGCTAATACCCCTCACTTTGGCTATTCTCTTCCAAGTGGGACTTCCCATGTGCTGGTACTGTTCTTGCACCTTCTGGTGACTAGTTTAGAACCTAGGAATTAACATCAGCATTTCAGTGAGGGTTTGGGTAGGATTTTTTTATTAGATGAGGTTTTTCTTCGTTATTTTCTGCCTCTCATCAGAACATGTAAATGGAAAGAGCATTTCTGTGATGCTTGGGCAAGTTTACCTGTGTCAGATGAAGGATGTTTCTCCTCCAAATGCAATGTGCAACTTCCCTTCTTCCTCCTCTAGTGTGTCCTGGTCGATGTGATGTCTTCCAGCTCAGCCTACGTGTGTGTGCACACAGGCTAATTAACTTTTACATCTTAACTGAAAGGGTGGAGTACATTTAAGCCTTAATGGCATCCTTTCTTCAGAACTGGTCTTTCATCTTGAAACAGAGTGGTGAACCAAGGCAGCAGAGTGGGAGTGCCAAGCAAGGCTCCTGGCACACATGCATATGGGAGTGACTGCCAAGAAATGAGTTTTTGGGTTTCAGATTCAAAGTATGTGCCTGGTGGTCCAGGGAGCAGAGCACTGGTGGTGGTGGGGAGGTTATAGGGTTCACACAGGTGACAAAGAGGAGGATTTGATGAGTAGGATCTGGGTGTGAAGTCTCTTCCAGAGCTATTAAATAGGATTAAAGATGACTCTCCCTGTGATATGGTGACCTGGTATACCTCTCTGTGCTGGCCAATGAGCCACTCCATGCATTTGCCTTTACTTCTTCCTACCCTGACTTAGTAAAACCTGATGGTGTTTATGGGCTTGGGCTTTCCCTTGCTATTTGTTCTGAGAATCACAGAATCGTTTTGGTTGGAAAAGACTTCTAAGATCATGGAGTCCAACCATGGTCATTAAACCATGTCCTGAAATGCCATGTCCACACCTTTCTTGAACACCTTCAGGGATGGTGACTCCACCACCTCCCTGGGCAACCTGTTTCAATGCCTGACCACTCTTTCAGGAAAGAAAATTTTCCTAATACCCAATCAAAACCTCCCCTGGCAGAGTTTCAGACCATAAGGCAGTTAAAGTCTATTCATGCTGTTATAGCACAAAAGGGAGAATATGAAGCAGCTTTTCCTTGTGCTGCTGTTTGAGATGCTAGGTTCTGAAGCAAGAAGTGCAGCTATATGGGAAGTATTACTTTATGGTCAATTGTATGTCTTAAAAATCCCTCTAATCCTAGATCTGTGTCTTGGTGCTTCAGTGCTGAAAGATCAAAACATTCATAAAAACAATGCTTGTGAAGAACGTTCCTAAGTGTGTGAGCCCAATCTTTTCACTTCAGAGAGGATTAGATCCTTGGTTTTCTGAGATGCTATTTAAAGAGGTTTGAAGGTTGGATGAGAATCCATTGCTTTGAAGGAAGGAGTGCAATGTATTATTGTTGAGGAGTCTTTCAAGGACACTTGCTTTTTGTTGCTATACTGCAATAAGTGAGAAGCTGGGGAAAATAAACAGTAAAAAGAAGTTAATACAATACAGAGAAACTGTATGTATGCCAAGAGATGCTGCCATTTCCTTATTTACTTCTTACCTGTAAGAAGTAAAGAGGGTAAAAACAGGGAGGGGGGGAAAAGGGGGAAAGTAAGAAAACAAAGCAGGGAGAGGGGGGGAAGTTAGGATATAATTTTTTTAAAAAATTAGTCTTTCAAAAAGGAGCAGTCAGTGTGCACCACTAATCGACCAAAGCCCTGCCAAGCAAATCTTTTGTCAGATCGTCTGCCCAAAATCAAAAGCCTGGACTCAGCACGCCCCATCCCTGGTGGTTCTGCCTACGAAGCAGGAATGCCAAAGCCCCTGGTTCCCACTGCTTTGTTAAACAGCCCTTGACACCCCAGCCCTGTCCCCCCCGCCCCCGCCGGCTGCTATATAGCGCAGTGTCCAACCTTGCTGTCCATCGCCGTTTGGGTTTGGCTCCTGCTCTTGGTCTTGGATAGCAGCCAGTGGAACATGTCTCAGTACTCAGGAAAAGTAAGTAACGACCCCACCGCTTCCCTTGCAGCCTGGGGCCAGGGAGCTAGAGCATCCTCTGGGCTGAAGGATGAGTTTTAGGATAATATCCTGGGGGATGTGACATGAAGGATGATCCTGGGAGCAAATTTGGTAGTAGGGATGGGGAAGGTGGGCAGGAGGAGCTGCATTTTGCGAGCCGAATTTCCTGTTTAAACATCGCTGCTGGAAGCACAAGTGAGTGAGCACAAGGCAGCGAGAAGTGCCGCAAATGCAGGATGTGCCGCCTTCCCAGAAAAACACCCTTCCCAGTTAAAAATACCAGTTGTGCCATGCTCCTGTTGTTGGAAAGGAGCTTTAAAAAAAAAAACAAACTGACAAACAAACCCAGACCATCCTAAAATGATGCAGCTGCAAGACATTCCCATCTGCTCAAAATGAAGGTTGTACCCCTGCTCCGCATGACATGTCTGTTCTCTTCCCTCCTTCCAGATCACTTTTTATGAAGGCAAATGCTTCACGGGCAGAAAGCTGGAGGTCTGTGGCAGCTGCAGCAGCTTCCAGGACCGAGGTTTCCTCAACCGAGTCAACTCCATCTGCGTCCAGAGTGGGGCTTGGGTCTGCTTCGATCACCCTGACTTCCGAGGGCAGCAGTATGTCTTAGAGCACGGCGAGTACCCAGAGTTCTACCACTGGAACGGCCGCAGCGACCACCTGGGCTCCTGCCGGCCCGTCGGGATGGTGAGTGGGTGATGATGAGGATGCTTTGCTCTCCTGGGTGGAGCATCAGAGGGATGGAACTGCTGTTGGGCTTTATTTGTCATGAGCCCCATGAAAACGTGTAAGAAGAATCTGCTCTTTGGAAAGAATCTTCTCACGTTGAGAAGGAAACCTCCTTCCAGGGAAGGTTTTGTCCTCCTTCATAGTGGTCTTCAGGAGCCACAAAGCTGAGTTGCAGTTTCTCATGCATCCCAGACAGGAGGAAGACACATCACCTTCTCCATACAGCATGAGGAGCAGCCACTTCTGTGAGGGGAGATTTTCCCATGGTTTTTCAGCTGAGGTGGCAAGAGCTCTGCCAGCCTTTCCTTTCTAACAGCAGTTGCTATGAAATGCTGATGGGGGAATACCGATGGGGTCTGTTGCCCAAGGCAAGTTTGAGCTGCAGCAGCCTGGTCTCCCCACACACTTGGAGAGGGGTGCTGGCAGCCCCAGGGCTTTTCTGAGCCAGCCCTATAGGACAGCTAGGCTGAATTTAGCTGAATTCTCTACTCTTGCAAAACCTCTCAGTAACCCGAAACTAAACCAAATTTTCCCTATCGTAGATAGCCTCCCCTTACGAAGCTTTCAAAAGCAGCACCCAGAGGAAGGTTCAGCAAAGAAAAGGTCTTTCCTTTCAACTCTCTTATTGCTCATAACCCCCAGGGCAATGATGAATCTGCTTGGATCTGGTGGGGCTACTTGTTGGCCCCAAAGTTGATTTTTGGCATGGCAATGAGTTTGTTTCAGGTCCTTAACATCCTTCCCAAAGTACCTCCACAGTTCATAGGTGGAGGGATGCTCTGGCCCAGACCCTGGAGCCCAGTCAGCACAAGAATGTGCTTGTCCTTCCCTGTCCCATGATTTTCCCTGTGAGATGCCAGTGAGTGCTTGGAGGCATTTCTGCAGCACAGATTCCCAGAGGAATGGTGGCTCAGGCACAGTATCCACATGGCTGGTGCTGTGGGCTTTGGTCTTGCAGCCCAAGCTGCTTGTGTGTGCTGACTTTGCTTATTTGGAAGATGCATGTAGGTATTCTTGGAATTGGGCTTAAAAAGCTTGCTCTCTGTCTCAAATACCTTTGCCACAGGCTGCAGAAATCTCCCTGGAGAAATGTATTTCACACCACCCACAAGGGCTCACACAACAATGATGCTAAGAAAGTTTCCTCCTCTTTTCCCTTTTTTTGTTTTCCTTAAAGGCACAACGTCTCTTGTCAGGAACAGCAACTGCATGTGGAACAGGAGGCAGCAGAAGTTAGGGGAATAGTCTCACATCTGTGTATATAACTTTTCTTTGCTGTGTGAGAGCATGGAGAGCTGGGGCTGTAGCTGGTAGTGTATTTGGGAGGGAGGGTGGGTTTGTGGGCGGGGTGCGGGATCTGCAGGTGGGGGAGGGGCTGTGTGTCCCCGACCACAAGGCATCCACAAGCAACATGTCTGCCTGTGGATGGCAGCTGTGGGAAGGTACAGCTGGGTGCATAGATGAGGACTTTCTGCCTGCCTTCCAGGTTGGTGTGGTGTGCTGGGAGGTGGTATGAGTTTGTGCATGCTCAAACAGACACGTTGGGACTACTTTTGATATTTCGCTTCCAAAGCATCCTTCTGTCTTGCCCTTTGTCTTACAAAAGCTGGGGAAAGAACTGATTGCTTTTTAAATTTTTGGTTTGCTTTGTTTTGTTTTATTGCTTGGGTTTTTGTTTTTTTTTTTTTTTTTGTTGACTTGAATCCTTTTGTTCCCAGCATGGTGAGAATTACAGGATCGAAATATTTGAGGGGAGCCATTTTAGTGGTCCCAGCCTGGAGCTGACAGAAGATTGCTCCTTCCTGCAGGGACAAGGCTGGGACAAGACCTGCATCAATGCCCTCAAAGTGTATGGTGATGGCGCGTAAGTACCCGCAGGTGCCCCAGCACACAGCTGCTGGGCTGCTCCCTGCCCTGTGCCCTTTGTGCCAGCACTGCAGGGGAGCACAGCAGCTGCAAAGACTCCCCTCATCATGGAGAAACCTGTGGATGCTGGGGGAAACTTGGAGAAAGCCTAAAAAATGTGAGTGGAGGCTATGGTGAAACAGTGAATTTTGGTATCTGCCCATTGAGAGCTGTTTCAAAGGGGTATGATTTTTTTGAGAGTGGCAGCTAAGCACAGGCTACAAGAGCTCTGAAATGCCTTTTTAAGGTATATGAAGCAGGAAGCCTAAATTCATTTTTTTATCTTATTTTTCCTTCTTTTTTAAAACATTTTTGTCTATGTTTCCAAGCACCTCTTTACAGTCCATGCAGAACCTTTTGGGGAGCGCAGATGGGTGGCTTCAGGTGAGGCAGGTCAGGGGTTTTGCTTTGCAAGTGGCTTCAGTGAGGCTGGCAACACCAGAAACCTCCTTCCTGGACTGCAAAAATGAGGCAGTGTCATGTACTTCAGAGTTAATTTCTACCTTTGAAAGACAGGGACAATTGCAGTAATGATGCACAACCACTCTGATGGGAGTTTTTGATCACCCTCAATGCCTTGTGAACACACTTTGCAGATGTATTTCAGCCCCATCCTCCTGCCCTTGCAAAGGCTCCAGCAGCATGGCAGCTTTGCCTTTTCTTGCTCTTGGGTGGCAATTTGCATTTTCTCAGCAGTGTTGGCCCTTTTTAGGTTTGTTTTTTTTCTCTTGCTGTGAGACAGGTCTCCCCTTTCCTCTCTCTGCCATGTCTGCTTTCACTCTTAGTGTGTTGGGAGTGAGGAAATGACACAAAATCCTCTGAGAGCCAGGCACAGGGCAGAAGGGAGCACCTGCAGAGGAGGAGCTGGGCTCTTCCTCTGCCTGTCCTAGGCTGGATAATGTGCATCATGCCTGCACCCAGCCTGGGATCTTGGACTCTTTCTGTCCAATGGGATTTTTTTCCTAGAAGGGGAGAAAGATTGTTGCAATCCAAGCTTGTGACATCCTGAGAGCAAGTGTGCTGCAGGACCATTTCTGATTCAATCAAGACCTCTCCTCTTCCAACAAACAGGCCTATGGTCAGGCAGATGTGGCTCATTAAAACTAAGGAGGAGAGCTACCTGCTCCCAATGGGAAGAAATGGCTGGAGTGCTCTGGGGACCCTGTTAGTGCTGTGCATTTGAATCAAAAGGCATTTGAGTACCAAAACTACAAAGCCAAGAGAGCCTGCAAGTACTCTGGCAAGAGCTTTAGGGCCAATTATTTACCACATGTGTCCCTGTAGCAGAGCCTGGAGCTTGAGAAATTGGGAAGCTGCCCAGAAACTTCCAAGCGCTTAAATATTTCAGACTGATTTTTCCTCCTCCCCTGCAGAATACGTAAGGAGCACAAAGCTTGCTTTCCCTCACATAGGAGCCTAGACTGTTTATGTTAACATGACACAGCTTCTCAAAGGCTTTGAGTAGCAATAAAACAATAGGGGAAAAAAAAGTACTGAGTGTGGTGAGGAAGTTTGAGTTTTGTAGCATTACATTTAGACTCCAGGAAGATGGTTGATGTAAGCACATGATGGAAGCATCTGTAAAAAACATTAAAAGCCAGGATGGTGCAGAGAGACCTGCTGGCCCTGGGCTGTTGGAGGAGTGGGAGGACATACCACAATAGAGAAGTGAGACCATGGAGCAGACAGGAACCCTTTGGAAGGACCATATAAGCCCAGGTGACCCAGAGTTGCTGCAGGTGTAGCTGGTGCTGGGCTCAGCCTGGAAAAGCCCTCCCAGGACCATCCTTGACCATATGGGGAGCAGAGGAGAATGGGGTAACTGGAGATGAAGGGAGTTTCAGCAACAGGCTGTCTCCATCACATCCCCAGCTTGAAAGTGGGTCTGTCTCACCCTGTGCATGCTGAAAGCGTATGTAAAGCAGGATCTCCCCAAGTTTCCTGCCTCTGCTAGTAGTGCTGAAGTCTCATTCTGCAACTTTCCCCCTTAATTTTCAGTCTGGTTTCTTGTTGGGGCTTAGGGTGTCCAGCACTTGCCCCACTATCCTTTTGGGGTTGGCATCTGCTACCCCACACAGCCAGGAAGGAATGGTGGTAAAGCTGTTAAAGCCATGCTGGAAATGAGCTTGCTATTTCAGAGCAGTTTTGAGATGCTGCCACCTCCTCAGAAGCTGTTGAGGTTTGCATGGTGAGTGGCTTTGCCCAGCCCATGGGCAGAGCCAGCTCCAGTATCATATGGTATCATCTGGGTTTAGATGAAGACATGTACTTTCTGTCCTCCTCTGTGCCTCAGCCACTCTGCAGAGAGGTGCTTAGAAACAGCTGTTTTAAAAAGCTGAATTTGTTTCACAGTCCTGGAGAGCATAACCCCCAAAAGTGTTTTTCTATGCTGTGGTGACATAACTTGAAGGAACCAGCCCAACCGTTTATTCTGCTGAAGCATTTATGAGCCTTTGGTAGGTGCTCTGCAGTCAGGCTGTGAAATATCACCCAGAACAGGTACCCAGCTGTTGCTGCTCAATAAACGTTGCACATCTCTCAGCAGAGGCTATAGTTGCTCATGGCAGTGCTCAAGTGCTTCATGGAGAATGAGTGACCTTGAGCCCTTCTGCAACCACCCTGCTTGGTTTAGGCTGGAGCTGCAGCACTCCCCTGCTAGTTTTTACAGCTCCAGCAGCCAGTTTTGGCCTACAGGGCTTGTGTTGGTTCCATGTGAGTTTTATTCCCGTGTCCTCTGGGTTTATGTGCTAATGAAACACAGCACCGAGACGTTTTGAGGGCTGTGTGCTATGTGTCTGGATCAGCTCTCCCATGCTGGGCTTGAGGACAGGATCATCTTATTTTTTTTGTTTTCTGGGCTCCTGACAGACTTGATTTCCTCTCTCACTGACAGTCTCAGAGAATGTAAATTTTAGGCAATAAAGGATCAACTAAGTAAGCCATAAAAGCCTTCACTCATCACCTTGCACTGCCAATACACTTCACTTCCAGCTTTCTTCTATTCCTTTTATTCCTCTTTTTTGCAGCCTTCCCCCAAGCAGAGAGACAAACTGGTGGGTTCTTATCACCACACCAGATCACACAGTTTGCTTCCATCTACCCCAAGGCTTGTCTCATTCCCTCCATGTGACTGTGCAGACCTGTCAGCAGGAAAGGCAGTGACTGTGAGAGGCTCATGTACCTCCTTGTGCTATTCCCCAGAGACCACCAGTTGTTGAAAGATACCCTATAGCAGACCAGACCTGGAACATCCACCATGTTTTGGTGGGCCAGCAATGTCCTATGAACATCCTTGTCCTACCATTATGCAGTATTTTCAATAGCTTTAGAAATTTTCAGCAGGAGGGAATGATTAGAAAGCCCAGAAAATAAGACTGGAATCTCTTTTCAGGAGTGCTTGAGAGAGGAATGGTGAGCTGATGGAGAAAGAGGCCTGCGATCATTCAAAAATATGGAGAGGTGCATATAAGAGAAGGGGTGGGGTAAAAAAAGCAGGCAGACATGTGCCTTATGAACAAGACTGGGGTGTATCTAGAGCAGGAAAGTAGTTTTATGTAGTTCTTAATCAAGCTGAAGAGCTGAGCATGCTCTCCAATGGTGCACATCAGGCGATGTGCTGGGGGGGGCATGGCTTCAGGGCAACCTGCCATTACACTCACATGAGCAGCAGGCAGCCTTCCCCACACACTGCAAAGTGAGTTTGAAAAGAAGAGTTTGAGGATGGCTTCGTAAATCTTGTTCAGAGATAAACTGGCTGCAAAAAGTACCAAAGAATGAACTTGTTTGTTTGTAACAAATGCTCCAGATCCAAAAGCCTTTTGGTCAGCATGTTGCAGCTATGCTGCAAAGTTGGGCTGTGCAAGCACAGGCAGCAGGGTGGAGAAGGGCACCAGGCAGGCATGTATGTGCTCAACATGTCAGTCATATCAGTGGACAGGCAGATGGGAGAAGGGGCCCACCACAGACCCACCTGCTGTCCTCTCAGAAACACAAATTGGTATGTCAAGGAATCTGTAAGGTGGTTTGACTAAATACCCTAACCTTTTGCTTTTTAAAAAATTAATGCCAGTGGGTGGATGGTTTTACAAATGGTTTTCCTAGGCCTCTAGCATTTTGCTCTGCGTCAGACTGATCTGAGTTCACCAGCTGTTGTTTGACCCTGGAGGCCCAACATTCTTTGACCTATCCAGCACTTAAAGGAGTTTCTCCCTGAAAATCTCACATACATTATATCCCAAACCTGATGTCGCAGCTAAATTCCTGGGAAGAGACAGAGCACAGAGATCAAATAACTTGAAGGGTTGCAGTTGTGCTCTGCTGTCATTGCTGAGCCAATAGATGGCACAAGGAGCAGAGATCCTGACAAAGTCCATAAAAATGCTAGGAAGAGAAGAACAAGGCAGACATGAGCAGTTCAGTGATGATGGGGTGGAAACCTGACTGTAAAACTATCAGGGCAATGGCAAAACTTGATTGTCGAGCATGGGAGACTGAAACAGGGAAGAGGTGACACTTGAGGCCGCATTAAGATCATGGCACGATGTTTACTGAAGAAACAAAGGGAGAGAAGGGTATCAAAATACGTCTCTCTTGACCATCAGAATGGCTTCTGACTTGAAGGCCTTCAGATGGAGAAAGGCATGCTAAAAGCCATGTCAGTAGAGAAAGATGCAACCAAACTAGGTGAAGAATTCAAGCATGCCCAGGCCACCAAAGCTTTTGAGTGTTTTATCCGTTTGACTGTATTTCAAGGGAATGTTGGAGTTAACTTTGGATGTAGAGATAAAGCGAACATAGCTGAGCCAACTCCTTCTCTCTTTTGGAAAGCATCAAAGAGAGGCCATTGAGAATTACTAGCAAAGATATTAAATGTGGTTCCCATTATAGCTAGTGAGTTCACTCAAAGAGGTAAAACATACTTCAAGAATTGCACATTTCCTCTTACAGTCCAAAATGGATTTATGCAGGGGCTGATTAGACTCACGTCCTTCTTTAACACTATCAAATACTATTAAATTGGTTTTGGTGAAGCCTAGAGAGATCAATTTCTGCAGGAACATGAAGCGGGGAGCCCCTGATCTAGGCTTTATTGCTAGTGTAACCGAAAACAACTTCTAAAGGCAAGGTTCAATCTGGCTGTGGATAACTACCAGGCTAAGCTGGAAGTGGGGGGAAGCGCCAAGCCTAATTAATTCCACTGGAGGCGCTTCCGTGGGCAGGATGGGGACTAGAGCTGTGGCAGCCACTCTACCTGGGCATGAGGCCATGTCTCATGACCACGTTGTTGGGACCCAAGTAACCCTCCCTTTCTGCTCAGGTGGGTGCTGTACGAGGAGCCCAACTACCGAGGCCGCATGTATGTGGTGGAGCGAGGTGACTTCAGCAGCTTCAATGCGTGGCAGGCGCGCAGTGCCAGCGTCCAGTCCATCAGGAGAGTTGTCAACTAGCTCTAGCTGAGCTTCCATCCTGCTAGCAATGGCCTGCTGAATCCAGGTATCACCCTCCTGCCCCCCTCACTGACTGCTGGAATAAATTTAATGTTAAACACCAGCTTTTGGCTCTAAGTATTCTTTTTCCATCACTTGCAGGAGCTCAAGAGGGAATGGATGTGCAACCTTTCTAAGCTTGACTTACATGCTGTGAATTTGCTTTTTCATTTTGCAGTGATTTTTAAGGAGGACAGAAAGGTGATGGACCAAACTGGTTGTGATAAGCAGATGCAGGAATACACTCCTTGGTGTGGTTGTGGTCTGATATATGTTCACTCTGCCCGATTTAGGGCCACCACAGAGTGGACCCAACTGACTCCTGATGCCTGGAGAACGTCACATTGCTGCACATGTGTGCTGTGAACACAGGCACACAGCCATCAGAGGGTCTACTTGTGCCACGTGAGGATCACATCAGGATCTGACCAGCTTGCATGGTCTCTAAGTGTGATGTGCTAGTCCTGATGCAAAGGTGGTAGCAATCATTTGTCCTGAGTTACTTTGACTAGCACACATCAAAAAATACCTTTTTTTTTTTTAATTCCCTGAAGGCACAAAACTTGAGCACTCATCTTCTCTTTGCTCCCTGATTCATAAGCCCTTCAGCTGACAATTGACAATTTGAGGGGGTGGCAGCAAACTACCACAGCACTGCCACCTTCTGCACAACCCTCTTCCCATCTTTCAGCCCCTTGGTACTCCCAGTCTATCCCAGTCGTTTTAGTGCTCCTGAATTCTATTTGGTGCTTGGAAGCCAGGATGGGAGCAGCTCTGCCTGTTTAGCTGTGGACCATGTACTGCAGCCTGGACTCTTCCCCTTGCGTTCCATGCCCAAAAGTCAGGGAGCTTCCTTGCTGTAAAATCATCAGCTGTGTTCAGTACTAGCTGAGTGGTTTTGGCTACTTCAGAAAGGGGAATTTTATTCTCACTCCATTATTCTACTGGATATTAAGGCTTGGCTGTCTGATGGATCCTGACAGGCATGGGCATGGTGCCGGAGAGCTGCAAAGCTCTCTGTTAATCCAGTGGGAAGGTTGCTTATTTAACCACTGTCCTCAGCCCTTTGAAGAGATGTGAGCGAGGCTGACAGGTCCCCAGCACACTGGAGCATGAGGACCTGTGCCTTCAGGGCTGCTCTGCTTTGCAGTCTGCAATGGGAACCTGCTCTTCTCGGCAGTGATCAGAGCAATCAGGAGCAGCAGGGGTACATGCTCTGTGTTGGGTTGTGGGGCTGGTTGGTAACAGCTGGGCCTGTGCCTGTGTGAGAAGGACACATGCTGTTTCCCATGATGTGCCTTTGTTACTGTTGGTAGAGATGCATGGAATGAGTTTGCCCCAGAGGTACATGTGCCATATATGTGTTAAGGGAGGTATGGAAATACAAAAAGATACACTCTGTGAATTTTAACAATAGTCTGGGTGACGTCTGCTTTAGTAGTGATATAAGCAACTCTCTTCTCTTGTAGACAGCTTATGGTCTGGATGTCATCCTCTACCCAAATCATTGGAGAAATGGTGCAGTTACACCAGAACAGCTCTAGCCTGCAACATCCACATTCTGGGTGGCTTGTGGTGACACGTGGCCCACTGGAGACGTAAAAATATTTAAGCATCTTTAATGGATAGCAGCAAGGTATTTCTGTGTTGAAGAAGAAGGCAGGGAAATGATTCATTCATTGAGTGGGATGCACAAACGTATAATTCATGCATCAACTCTTGCGTATTTCATTTTATTTTAATTAAATGCAGCTTATGAAAGATTTTAGGAGTCCTTCCAGGATTAGCATTGCTCTTGCTTCATGAAGGCTGTAATCAGCTCCTGAGCTCGATGCACTCGATTAAAAGTTAATATACAGCCATAAGCATTGCTCTCTGTTGTGACCTTCTGGCTATTAATCTGTTAGGAACCCAAACGTGGGCCCAAAGAAGGACAGGCATTGAATTGTGACTAGCTTTAAAGGAGGATTTTCATTCATTTGAAGCACGTTCAATGTCATGGTGCAGCATGAAGGATGAAGAAACAAAGGCTTTAAAATATACACTAACTGGAATTCCAGATGCTCTAAGCAGTTGGAGGACAAAAGAAAAGAAACTAAAGAACAACCATCCACCCACGTTCCCATGAGAACATCAGTGTAAGCTCAGAAATCCACACACCTGGGATTCTTACCACTTGGTCACACAGCCAAGGGACGTGACTGTCCCACTGATGTTGGGGTCAGGCCTGTGATATTGCAGATTTTCTGCTGTATGACTTCCAGTGCTGAGTGGTTCAACCTTCCTCTGTGCAGACCAGCCCTTAGAGGGCTATGTGGGACTGGGCACTTACACACAGATGTACAGGCCAACTCCAACGTATAGCTACTGTGTGCAAGCTCATTTCATCAACATGCTTCAAACTCACCATTTGTTTATGTGTTCTAATTGATTAATATTTGCTCTTCAAATTGTGGAAGTACTTGGGAGCCCCAGTCCTGGTCTGAACCCTGCTGCCAGCTAGGAGTTAAAAGCACAGAGAAGGCAGTTCGGTTAATCCCTGCTGTTGTGTGGAACTCTGTAACCAGCGAGTCTTTAGCTACCTACAGCATGTTTTGCACATCCATAATATGCCTACAGACTAAATACCCATCATTTATTAACAGCTGATAGCCATTTACCAACACACTGTCAATGCAAAGAGCTAGCTCATCTTGTCAACACTATATAAAAAAACTCCTCTGTATGCAGAAGCCTAATATTGCTGAAAAATTGGCAGTGGGGAATTTAATTCCATCTATTTTTTTTCTTGATTTGAAACCTAAGCAGGGTGGCCAGGGGCCTAATCCAAACACTGATGCTGCAGGAGCATGCATTGCGTTGGCAGCGGGGGGTTGTGCCTCTCCTTCTCTTCCTTTTCCCTCCTCCTCCTTGCTAAATCTGCACTTGTTTAAAGGACAGAACATACAGATCCCATATGTCTGCTAGTGATTAGGGTTGGCTTTTTTTTTTTTTAAAAAAAAAGATTATTGATATTGCTCTACTATGAAATGGTATGATCTGTGAGTTTATAGCATATAAAATATAAATGACAAAAATGCCAGCTTGATGTAAAGTGGATGTGAGATTGTGCAGCAGAGATTGGAGCTCTACATCATTAAACTGTATGGCTGAATGAGCTCTGCTGTGTGCTCTGAGGAGGCAAGCATTGGATTAAGTAAATTGGAAACTATTCTACAAAATGCTAAAGATAAAACAAAGGTTCCAAAAAGAACAAAAGAGACAAGTTATTAATTACAAGAGAGAAATATGTGAAATCAGCTCCATGTGGAAAACCAGGAAAGCCCTAATAATCAGCATTACTGGGCTTGGCCAGGCTGCTGCAGTGTAATATTCAGAATAACTTTGAATTACATCTGGCCCCGAAGCAAACAGCTCCTGCCAGAATGCCTGCATACATGAACGTTCTTTCTCTGTAGCTGGGTAATGTGGGGATTTGATGGAATCTCTTTCAAATGAATTCTTGGAAGATATCTGAGCAACTGCAGTACTTCTGCTTTGCTATGCTATCCGGTCCATGTGTATGTAGTGAAGATGAGGAGGAAGCAGCCTGCTGATCCTCTGTTGGCATGCTTGATGTTGTCATAGCTCCAATGAATCCTTATTAACTGCTTACATGGGCAAATGGGCTGCAGGGCCACCTCCCTTCCCCAGGGAATTCAAGAGGCATCCTGCTACTGAGACTGCCAGATGCTCATGCCTTCATGTGCTTTCTTCTGTCCTCCAAAGACACCTCTCTAGACCTGTTAAAAATGAATTCACTCCTTTGTGTCTGCTAAAGCTCTTTTATTAATATTTTAAGTAAAAAGCATTGCTCAACAATGACCTCTTTGCAAAAGGAAATGAACAGCATCAAAGGACATCTTGGACCTCTGGCACCAGCAGGAGAGCTGTGATCACTGTTAAAGCCTGAGCAATGACAGGGTGAAAATGTAGAGGGGACACAGCTTAAAAGCATTGGTAGATATCCTGACTCCCATGCTCTGCCTGGGGTGTTTTCAGCTTTTCTTTTCTCTGTTGTATTTAAGTCAAGGGAAAATGAACTTGAGTGAATAAGGTTTGGCTTTAAAAGTTTTGCCATCTGTGGGCTCAGACTCTTGCCCAGGAGTAAATCTGATACAGCTAACAAGTCCTTGAGTCAGATGATATCTGCCTGATGTGGTCAGCATCTTCAGCATTGCAAAAGCTCATTTGTTTTGGTTTGTTATTTTAAATCACCTGGTTTAATGGAGCGGTTAAGTTAAATCGGTCTGCAGTGGTTGGGTCTTAGGTAACTGGGTGTCCTCTTGTTCCAAGAGTAACCATTCAATCAGCAGAGAAGGTGCAATAACAATTCACACAGTTTTAACTGTTCCCATATTTACTGGTGGCTATGACAGAAACCAAACACACCAAGAAGAAAGCAGAGAAGGGCAGAAGTAAGATGCATATTAACTTTTCATGGAGCAACAGAACAACTGACAAAAAGAACAAATGGGTGCAGCATGTATTCCATGGACAGCTGACCATCTTCTTTGTGTGGTTCAGCATAAGTTAGTTTGTAATCAAGTCAAGCTGTCCCAGCTTAAGCATGCTAACACATGGAGGAATGTACCAGTGTATTCAGTCAAATGGTGCGTGAAGCAAACATGAAATCATATTGAAATCATTAATGCAAATTACTTCTTTAAACGTGACCATCTCCAGTGGATTGTGGTAAATCCAAACTTTATGTAGGCATTCACACCTGCACTCACACAGCCCAAAACACACTGAATGCTTCCTCCCAGTCAGAACAGTTTCACGTGCTCCTGCTAGGATACTCCAATGTCTAGGATGGTGAAGGATCAGTCCTTGCTATAGCTTGGGAAAACGGCTTTGTTTTTTTCAAATTTTGTTTAACTCATAGCAGCAGATTTGAGATGCCACAACTTGTTTTGTTTAGCTTGATGTAAATTAAGATATATGTTTTCTCATGTTGCTAATTCTTAGTGGTAACCAGTGTTGCTCATCATCTACGATGGAGTAAGAGAACAATTCAGCTCCTTCCCCTCAAGACACCACACCAGGCAAGACAACACACTTACGGTCAGCACAGGTTTATTCATGTTTTGGGAGAGGTGCTTTGCAGCTTTGACGTTGCTGCCCCACAGTCTTGGTGGTGGGAAGGTGGGGGAATGATCCTGACTCATAGATGGGCCACTCTGTGGTTTCAGTTGACTTGCCCCTTGCGTTTTTGTACTGCTGGAAACTAATGGCTTAGAGAGAGCAATACAAAGGAGTGTGTGGAACTGACCTCTCTCTTGCATACTTTACTGAAGGGAACCACCACAAGTCTCTTACCTGTACATGGACCAGTGCTCTGTGCTATCTATGTCATAAGGTACTAACATGTAACTGAGCCCCTTCTGACATGGTAACATGCCTAATGCTCAGGTTAGTTCTGCAGGGTAGGCTGTACGTGAATTTTGCTCTTAAATCAAGCTGAAGTTTTCAAGAAGACAAAGCACAGTGTGGTCCAGTCCACATGCAGAGCTGACCTGCTAAACTCTGCAAGTGCAACAGCTGCTCCAGCAATGTAAGAGAGAATCAAAACTGCTGAGATTTGCAGAGCTTTATGTGGTTGTCACTGGTTTTCTTGGCTGGTAATGCAAGAAGAAAATAATAACATTTGAGTCATCTGAACCTATAATAATAATAACAGGATTCCAAAGGTTTTATTTTCTGTGTATCCTGCTATTATTGACTTGCCCTTTGAAATTATTTTTCTGCAAACAACAGAGCTGCTTTTTGTATTGGAGGTTTGGGCTAGATTAATTTGTCATCTGCCTTTTTAAAGGAGAGGGAAAAGAACAGGCAAACACCATTTTCACTTCTGGAATGTATCAGTTCAGGCCTGACAATGTAGCTGACAGTCTGCATTTCAAAGGTTTCAGACTTCTCTTCTTACAATTTATTAATAAATGATATTTAACAGTCATCTCCCTTGACAATTCAGGGTCCCATCAGAAACAGGGACTACCATGATACTGCAAAAACTTCTGGTTACACAGAATGATTTTTCTTCTCAGCTGCATTCAAATAATGCAGGTTTGGAGACACAGAGAAAAATTTTGGTAGGAATCCAAAAATCCCCTCAGGCCTGGGATTTGTCTAACAGTTTGCTATTAAAGAGTTCTTTAGCCGGAAAGAAGTACCAGACAAAGTTTTCCTTGTTCCAGTTCTTGGGGTATTTTCTGTTTCTTTTTGGTTTGAATTGGCATTTGACTCCTTAGCATAAACTTGCTGTCAAGATGCTGGAAGCTCCAGGGGAGGGCATAGGTTACCCCAGGCTCTCAAAGCTTGCTCTGATTTCTTGCATATGGTATTCCTTCCTTAACAGGACAAGAATAAAGGCATTTCAATCAGTGATTTTTCCATTTGGGTCCAATTTGCCCCTTGAAAGACACTTTAGCTTGTATGTAAAAGACCCAAACCTGTGTCAGGAGACATCAGTTACAGTCCTTTGCTGTTCTTTACTTCTTCTTGGTGTAACAATGACAGGGAAGCTCTGATTTCCCAGTTGCAAGGTGTTATTACTCAGCATCAAAAGCAGTCAGTGCCAATTAGCGTGAATTAGGGCAGGCCCAGAGCTGTGTTTTGGCTTCTGCAGCTTGTCCCAGAGGGACACTGCAGGGGTGCAGAACTGGCTCATCAAGCAAGCCAAGTAGTTCAGTAAAGTTCAATTAACCCTTCAGGCCCCCATTAGCCCAACTCCACCAATTTACTGCAGCCAAATAGCAGACCCATAGCATGTCTGTGTTCCTCTATGGTTAAAAGTCATTCTGCTCATTCCTGTTCCAGAGCTCCAAGAGCATACTTCAGTAGCACTTCTGCAAAGTCATTATTGTTATTATCATCTCGGTGGTTTAGTCATGAAATG
This sequence comes from Indicator indicator, assembly GCF_027791375.1. NCBI lineage: Eukaryota > Metazoa > Chordata > Aves > Piciformes > Indicatoridae > Indicator > Indicator indicator. Next base: position 16,694,167 of record NC_072029.1, read on the forward strand.
CAGGCTTCAGGAGCGGGGAGAAAAGTCCCGGAGCAGCTGATCAAGGTAAACAGCATCTCCTCTGCCCTGATTCTTTCCTCCTGCCATTTCTGTGCCACTGTAACTCCCTGGGGATTTATCTCCATACTTTAAACATCAGATACACTCTAATACTGATTAGATGAAAAAGGTATATCAGATTGAAGGTTGGAAATGAACCAAGGCCATAGGTTTGATCAGCTTCTCCTCTCCTTCCATTAGCAAATGATAATGGAGACCATAGCCACATTTAGAGAGGGGAGAGATCTCACTTTCTCTGTGTATATTCCCTAAGGTTAATACCCTTAGCTAATGTAACTTGGCTTTATCAAAGTCAGCTGGAGGTAAAACTGGGCTCTGAATCTTTTGCTTCCTCATTGCATGGCTAAGGCTGATGGAGATCTGAAGGGTTAACAGCACAACAGCATGTCCCCTTTGTATTTGTCTGTATGACCATAAGTAATGCATATTTCGAGCAATTGCATCCAAAATGAACAGATCTGTGAGAGGAGATGGATCGCTTACTGAGCAGAACAGGAAGAGCCTGCAGCTGTCTTCCAAAAGCATGGGGTGGTGAGTTTCTAGGTCCTAGTGCCGTTCCCAGAATATCCTGCAGCTCAGACACTTAATCAGCATGATTATCATCACACAAACGCTGCCAGAGAGTTTGATTTGCACATTTACTTCTTTACTAAATGAACAACCTTTCCAAAAAGCTGGGATGTTTGAGCCTCTGTCATAATTCTGCATTTTGGATGGCTTTCCTGCCTCTTTGGGGTTCGGTGCTTGTGTAAAGAGGTGTAATAAGAAAAGTTATTCACAGGGGAGCACAAGATGAAGCAGGCAGCTTCAACGTGATTTAGTTAAGGCATCATCCTCCTGGGGCTGAAGCCTGGCCATAGTGTGAGCAGATGCAGCAGCTCCTATTGCTCTTTCAGGAGGAACTCTCTCTGCTTGGAATAGGGGAGGGATCTTATTCCAGGCAAGCAGATGTTTTGTCAAAGTGGTGTGAGCTGCAGGGAGCTCTGCTGGGTCTGTATGTTTTCATTGTCCTTGGATCTTGCTGCTGCCTTGTGACCATCTTTCCTTGTTGGCATGCTCTAGGCCAAATTCTCTGGTAGCCCACCCTGCCTCGGCCCCAGAAGGGCCATGCTGGTGTGACAATAGTCCAGGATGAGATTTAGGGGGTATCTCAGAAGCATCCTCCTTTTCATCACTCTCAAAGCACCTCTTTGGGTGCAGTGAACAACTAACAGCTAGTGAGTGACTCAGCTAAACTTCCTGGTCTTGGTTTCATTTTTTCACCCCTCTTTAGAAGTGGGATGGGAAAGACTAGGTGGCTACACCCACCTGGGGCAGTGCTGAGCCCCAGGTCACTCAAGTGCTTTACACTCACCTCTTTCTAGACTTCCACCTCTGCTGTAAGGGCTCCACAAGGCATGTGTCTGTGCACCAAGCCTTCTAAGGAGCCCAGGGTCGTCCCCCTCCCTTTACAGCTTTAGTTCTTGGCTTCCTCTCTGAATCACAAAATGACCCTTTTCCTGGAGCAAACTCACTGCTCTTTCTCCCGTTTCTTCTCCATTTCTCTCCCTCTTTCTCTTAAATAGTTGGCAGAAGGCCATTTCTTTCATAACTTACAGTCATTTTTGCCAGGTGACCTTGTGAGTAATCGCCTCCATCAAATAAGCAAAGACCTGGTTAAAAGACCACTTCTGGCAGAAAGAGTTCTTTTGAGCCCCCTCGTTATTCTTTCCAGTGGGTCTCTCAGGCAAACAACAGCAAATCCAGATCACCCAAGTACCCAGACCAGACACAGCTCTCTGGTACACGCAGAAGGTTCTTATTTCCCACCCCAGTGAACTACTCTGGGAAGAAGTTAACCTCTTGAGGCCAGGAAAAAGGCAGCAGAAGACTTAATAGCATCAGTGATTCACACACAGTATTCCATAAAGTGGCATGGCAATTGCCTTGATTCCCCAGAGCCATGCACACCCTTTTTCCCCTTTTTTTTTTTTTTTTTTGGGGGGTGGGGTGGGGCAAGTTTCACCCAACATAACATTTTAAATGCCTGGTTTATGTCCTAGATGAATTTCACTTGGAAGTGCTGTTGCTAAGGCAGACCATATTGTGGCATCAATTTTTAATCAGGCTGTTCCCTCAAACTCAACAGGGAGTTCTCCCTGAGATCTGCTAGTGGTATAAATCAAGAAGTTGCACTGTTAGCCTTTTTTATTACCCACTTTATGTCTCTTTGTGAAAAGGAAGATAAAAGGACAGGCAGAGAGTTTTAACTGAAAATCTAACTAAATATTGTATCTTGTCTAATAAAATCTGTCTACTTTACACCCATGAAAATGCAGCATCAGCCCCCTCTTGGAATTCAGTTTGGTTTTCCTCTCAGTGCTTAGATGCTTATATTTGCTATTCCTGACATTTGCCCAGTTTGGAGCTGGATGCTTGACCCCAAAGTCTGGCATGAGGACCATGTGTGGGCTGGGGAATCAGCAGACTGCTCCTCTGCCATCATCTTTCTGACTGTGTCGTGCCGGTATCTGCTCCATTTTCCAGGACAAAGAACACGCCCTGAATCTCCTGGCCCCACCTAACCCTTTGCCCTGGATGCGGTTCAAGTCCACACAGAGTGTATCAGTGCATTGTTTTTGTGGGCAGCTGGAAAACCTCAGGAATGAATGGAAACAGACAGTTACAGACCAGCTAAATTGCACTCTCTCCTCCCAACAGAAAAGGGCTCCAGTCAGGGCGCCTTCCTAAAACAAGAGTGGGCTGAACAGTGCTGCAAACTCGGTGTGGGATGTAAAAAGGAGAACAGAAATGAGGAAAGATTTGTTCATCGAACAAATCGTGGGGTGTGCTTGGGAAGTGAAAGCAGACTGGCATCCTGTTACCTTATCTGTAGTGCTGGTATCAGTGCATGGCATTACCCTTCCTCTCACAGCTTCCACAGCTGCCATTTTGTGCCTTCTCAACAGAACATCAATCACCATCGAGTCTTTTGAACTTTCATTGTGCTGTTGATTTCAGCAGAATTTCAGTGGCATTGTGAGCCCAATGACACCACTGTCAGCGTGTCCCAGCAGTATTCAGCCCAACAGCAGCAATAAGAGACTGTGCTTGCTGGTGAGCCCAGACTCGTGCAGATAGAGGTGGAAGTTGTTACAGTGCAGTTTCCCTGAACAAACCTACATTACATCAACTAGAGGTAAAAAACAGTCCTAAGGGTAAGACTATTTAAGAAGGCAAAGCCACATTTCTTGGGAGATTCATGAGACATGCACCTTATAAATAACACAAAGTATATTTTTTTTTTAAAAAAGGTGCATCATGGGAGTATATTCTCTGCAAATTCAATCTCAGGCTTCAGAGGTGCCTGTAATCCTCATGGTAGGCTGAATGTTTATCCTGGTGTCTTCTTTACCAGGGTTGCTTGCAGTATTTGGTGGAGAAAATGAAAAGCAGCATTGGCTCTAAGCAAGCTCTAGCAGCATAAAAGAGGGCAGAAGCTTTGGAGGTTCCTTGGGATGATACTATTTGCTCCCACCACCAGCAATACCCATCTAAGACCTTCCCTGCCCTTATCAGACCTCCTGGAAAAGGTGTCCTGTTCTTGTGGTACCTGTGTCAGGGACTGTCTGGCCTTGAAAGCCTGCTACAGAGCTCATCAAGGTTGTAGAAGGTTATTCTGGTTCAATCAGTGGCTTTGGTATCAAGTTGTTCACATAAATCTCTTAGCAGCAGTGAGGTGTAGGAGATCGTGAACGGCCCCCTCTTACCTAATGTAACAGCAATTTGGCTCCGCTAACAATGAGGCAGACAAACAACTGAGAAATCTTCCAGAGGCCAGATGTGAATGCAATTGTTAAAACACTGCCTAGGTCACTGACTGCAACTTCAGCATCTTTAGAAATTTGGTTTTGTACCAATGTCAAAGCACTGGGGCGCTCTCTGCTTGCATCAGTACAAATCGGGATGAATGCAGTTAAAGCCAGCAGAGTTGTATCCATGCAAAATCAGCCACAATGGCCTCAGCATCAGACTCAGAAAGTTGCCCTTGTGTCACTTAGTAAGATAAATTTCTTTTGGCTTCCATTTAGATTTGGTCCTTAAGGAGCCTGTCATAAGAGATATATGGTCTGGGCAAGAGGCCAATTTACTGTCTGGAAGAAACAGCAGGGCTCCCATCGAAGCAGTGAACAGGGTAAAATGAGCTTTTGACTGTTATTCTGTAATTTTGTAAATATCTGTAATCTTGAATTATGCAGTACAGTCCCCACTATGCAGGGATGTGATGGAAGGGCCTTGCTGTGTCTATAGACTATGCAAGGAGAAACCTGTTTACAGTAATCTTTGAAACAGCTCCTATGAGATTTTGCACTTCCTGGCATGTAGCACTTAAAATTTTCTAGGAAATTACATCTGCTTTCTTAGCAAGAGAGATAAGATGCCTTCACAGCGTGCTTTTAAGCCATCAGTTCATCACATCAAAACATTAACACAATACCCTCCCTGTCTCCACCATGGTTAAATCCCTATTGCCAGCAGGGACTGGCACTGGGGTTAGCTAATAAGGCCACATTTGTATTACCATCACCTAATCATCCATTAGGTCATTGAATACCACTTGATTTTTCCAGATCCTGGGCATTCAGACTCCTGACATCAATTAGGGGCAGTCCATCCACCCAGGTAAAGCAATAGTGCACAGCAGAGTGGTACATGGCTTTTGCAGACAGGTATCCTTGTTACAGCAGTACAGGAAACTTAGAAAACCAAATATTTTCAAAATGAACTATTTTGGAAACGTTGCTTCAGATCTGCTTAAAAACCAAAAGAACTTTATAGATGTGTACAGGAAATCCTAGGGTGACAGTTTCCAACTATCTTTTGTCCTGTAGGGTGAGGGATGGCAGCACACACCATTCCTTCTGCACTGCATCTACATGGGAAGAAAGCTTGCAGGCTGGAAGGGAACCATGGTGTACTTGAACACTTCTTCTAATGTGGGTGGCAAGAAGACTGCTTTAAAGATCACATGGACATTATATGACAAGAAGACTGCAGCTGGTTTGTGAATCAAACCAAAACTTGCTTTCAAAGAGGTCTCAAGCAGTATTGTACACAGCCTAGCTGTGCAGGTCACACAGCTTTTCCCTGCACTGTGCCTGCACAGGTCTAGAGCTACATGGTGGTCTACTATAAATTCTGAGGGCTGGCAAGGTCCCATTGGTACAAATTGTTAGGGTATTTCTTTGCCTGACTCTTGGCCACAGCAGCATCCCATGGCAATGAGTTCCTTTGCTGATTACACGTTGCCTAAAAGGTATTTCCTTTCAGAATTGTGAGTTATCAGGATTCCATTGACTTGCCTTCATGCTTGTGGCATTGGGCTGGGAAATCAAGATGTTTTATCCTACAAAGCTATGCTGTGGCATTTTAACACAGAGCTTTGTGTCACCTTTCAGATGAAGCATGGCTCTGCCAGGAAAACTTGAATGTCGCTGCTACTGGAGCTACCAAAGGATGCAGAAAGTAAGGAGAAAGCAGCTTCTCCCCTCTTTGAGCATTACCACTTACTGGGTGTGTGGAGCAAGGCCTGGTCATGTACTAATCAAGAAGCTGTGCTGACTTCTGCTCCTTCATCTTCATGTCAGAGTGAGTAAGTAATCTGCTTGAGTTTTGATAATTAAATTCAAGTAAAATTAATCTGCCTTCTTCAATGCCAAGTTTTAATGCAAGTGAAGCTACTTAGATGTTGATAATATTTCGAACTGAATCAAACCATTAGAAGCTACATTTAAATCTACTTAAGGTTAAAATTTATTTACATTTTACTAGGCAACTGGATTGATTTAAAAATGAGATTTAACCTTAGCAGGGAGATTTTCTTAGTGTAGGCTAGGTTTGCACAGTGAGGAACCTTGCCTCTGCAGACACCATGTAACATGTTTCTGAGGCTAATGTTGACTGTGACCATGTGGTTGGTTCAAAACAAACCAAGGCTGGATGTCAGCACAGGATATGCCACAATCGATCTTCTAGGCCCCTGACAGTAGTTTTAAGAGAGTTGGCTTTTGCGATTTTTCTGAGGTGAAGAAAGAGAAGGTTACAATAATCAGCAGTTCTGACAGTGATTGGGCATGACAGCTGGAAACAGAGTAATGGGGTGAAAGTGAAAAGAAGATGGCAGCCAGAAAGGTCCTTGTGTAGGAATGCAGAGAGGCTGGGATGATGGAAGGGATTAATTCTGGTTCATCTGCATTGCTGCACACTTTATTCTTTTGTTTTCAGTCGGGTGAGTGGAGCTCTCTTGTGATGACTTCTTCGGGGCATTTATTGGCTCTGCTTCCTTGACAGAACAAAAGAGCCTTTGTTGTCCATCAAAGACCATTGCAATCCACCCAGATACCCAAGGCCCCAGAAGGGGGATGTGAACATGGAGGAGCTGTGTTCCTTCCTCCACAAACAGCATCAATAAAATTACTAAAATCATTTGCATCGTTATTGAATCTTTTCAAAGGAAAGGTTCTTCAACATTTACATCAGAAGCTGCACTGATGACTTGTATCAGACATCCAGCTGGGCTGGGAGCCTATGCTGTATGTCTGAATGTCTGTCAAGTGAGTCTAAACACAAATCGTTTAGGATGAAATTGCTCACAGAGGCTTTTGCTCCTGGCCATTACTGTCTTGGGGGTGGGATTTAAGGAATCTCCCTGCACTGTGTTGTCTTTGGATCAGAAATGTGAGAATGGATTGAACCTCTAGTGGAATGAAGGTATGGTTTAAAGACAAAGGTCTTAATTCATTCTGCTGGATTGTAATGGAAGAGAATTAGGAACCTGCTGATGCTGATCTCTGACACAGTCCATTGTCAAGGATAGAGGTACTCTTCTTCCCTTCCTAAAGACAGTGTAGCTGATCTAAATTCCACATAATTTATTCCTGTTGACTGCCAAGAATTTAAACTTGGCTCCAAACTTAATAATAGCCACTGGATCCCACAAATAGCATACTATGAATCTAGCCATGAACACTGAAATGCCTTCTCAAGGTTGTACATTTCTCTGGATGCAGCTCATGCATCTCTGTATGTACACATCAATATTTATGTACATAGCTAAGAGAAAATTGTCAGAGAATGACATCCAGCAATGTATTCCAGCAATCCTGAGTTTTGTACTTGAGCATCCTTGGGTGTCTGGATGAAGGAGGATTCATTGCAGCATTTGGGCTCTAAGGAGCAGAATCAAACAGCAGATAACTTTCTCTTGCTTTCCTTGTTGTACTACAGTTAAAAAAAAATCAAAACAACTCAGATGTAATAAAAATTATTTCATTTCAGGTAGGTAAAAACAATAGGAAAAGAACGTGGAAAAAAAAGTGAATATTAATGGAAACATTCAAAAGCTCAGAGGGAAATATTGATTTGAAATAATAGTTTTTAAAAAGGCTTGAGAGGGCTTTAAAAAATGAGGGGAAGGAACAGAACACTTTTTGCTCCCACAGGTTCCTGTGGCCAAGAGTTTTCCCTCTAATTCAACCTTCCTGCATATTTAAACTGCATGTGCTTAAAGGGCACATACCTGCCTCAAATCTAACAGAATCCTCTTTCCATCTGAATTCTCCCTTGTGTTCACATCACAGGAGCACAGGAAAATAAAAAGGAGTGCTAATCTATCCTACAGTTTCCCAAACGAGGATTCTGGGCAGGGGTTTGTGAGTGGATTTGACAGATGTACAAGCAGATGGTGAGGGACACTCCCTCAGTGCAGCCGATTCCCAGGCCTCCATGTCCAAAAAAATACCGTTCCATGGATAATGTGATTTTCAGAGAGAAGAAATCCAGTGCTCATGTCTCACACCAAAACTTCTCAGTCTTTTCTTGAACGTGCAGGGCTTGTGCGGCAACGCTTGTCTTCAGAAAAGAGCTGGCTGGTGATGATATACCATGGGGTTTGACCTAACCCTCACAACCCCCAAATTTGGAGCCTGACAGATCTGTGTTGCAAGCTTCTCCATGGCTGCATGGCTACAACTGGCAGCCAAATGGGGATCACCTCGTGCTTGCATTGGGTGTGACACATTAGGCCTGTTTCACCCCTGCCAGAAAGCACTGTTCACAATAACGTACCCCATGAGCTATCCATCTGACGCGTGCAGTTCTGCACAGCCCGCGCACAGAAACACACCTTGCCAGGGCAGGGCTGATGCCAGTAAATGTCTGTAAATGCCTGGTGACCCCCTCTATGGAACATGACAGTGTGAAATGGGCTCATTTCAAGGCTAGGGTTCTGACATGCAGAGGTGTTTTTCTGATCAAATATGACAGGAGCCAGAAGAAGTGGGGTTTGTGATTTGTTCAACCACTACTGGCATCGTTTTAGCACCAAATAAACCACAACTTCCCCCCATTTCTTACTGGAAGGATCCGTGTTAGACCCTGCTGCTGCCATGCTGGGGGCTCTCAGCCTCCCCATGTTACTTTTCTCTGCCCAATGGACTTTTTTCTGTATACATTGAATTATGCCATGGTAGGACAGGACTCCTTCAGCCCATCTCTTGCACAGCTCCCGAAGCAGCAGAGCCCTGCTTTGGAACAGCCCCAGCTCAACATGTCAGAGATCTTGGCCAGACCGTTTGGGACAGCACTAAGCCAGAGGCCCCACCACCAGCGCAGCCCACGAGGCTCCTGCGGCAGATGGGGCGAGGGGTCACATTAACGAGAAATAGTCCAAAAGACTTCGGGTAGGTGCAGAGGGAAAGTGGGGTTTTGGGGTTCCCGGAGGGGAGTCTGGTGGGAGCTCGCCTGGGGAGGGGGCGACACGAGGAACGAAGAACAATGGCTTCGCTCAGACACAGCCCCTAGCTCAGCAGCACAAGGGTCTGCGTACCCCCGGGCGGCACCGGCCTGAGGAGCCGGGCAGGAAATGCGGCTGCACGCCGCGGGGCCTGTCTCCCGGGGGTGCCCTGAGGCGGCGGAGCCGTTGCAGCCTGCTGGGGACCGGCGGGGCAGCCTGAGGGGGCGAAACGTGCCCCTGGCAGCTGTTTCACCCCGAGAACAAGTCCGGGGACTCCACTGGGAGTGTGGGAGCACTGACGGGTGTGTTGATTGCAGTGTGGTTATTAACGGTTCCCAGGGTGGAGAGACCCTCCCGTCCCTCAACTCTTCCCCCTTTCCGCCGGGTGACTGAAGTGAGGTAAGGGCGGCTTTAACCCTAGGGAGGCAGGCGGCGAGAGGGGCAGGGGATGCCGCTTTTCATGCATATGGCTGTTGCTGTTGGGGAAAGACCATCCCAGAGGGATCGAGATGCCGGACACCTCTCGGGAGGACGAGGCGGGGAGGCGTAGCACCGAGGAAGCAGCGCGGACGCGGGGAGGCCGCGGCTTCCCGCTCCGGGGAGGGGGATTGCCTAAGTTGGAAGCAGCTCTAAAATGGAGAGGGAAGTAATGGTGGGAGGGCCGGCGCTGGGGGTGGGGAACCGCCCCGAGGTGGCCTGAGAGGGGCACAGCAGAGGTGGAGGAGAGCCCTTCCCGCCTCCCCCCAAGGGCGGAGGCGGCGGGGGGGATTCCGCGTTCAGCCCGGCGCTGGCTTCGGGCCCCCAGGCAGGAGGAGGTTCCCCCTCCCCAGAGGGTGAGTACGGGGTTGTTCAGCCGGAGAGTAGCTCCGCGCCTCCACCCGGGGCCGTGTCGGGGCAGCGAGTAAGTGCCGAGGGCGGAGATGCCGGGGGGCCGTGTGGGAGGGATGGCGGCAGTCCGGGGCGGGGAGAGGTTGGGGGCCGCTGAGGTGATCCCGCGGCAGCAGCCCGGGAAAGGGGGCAGGCGGCCCCCAGGGACGCTGGGGGCTGCGTGAGGCTGGGCTTCCCTCTTGGAGGCTTCGCTTGTTCAGCGTGCCCCAAATTAAGCCTTAAAGTTGCTAAAGCAGCAGCAGCGTGCTGGCCGCTTCGCAGCCGGGCACCAGGTAGCGGTACGGCCGGCGTCCGGGCTGCGTCCTCTGCAAGGGGCTGGAGGCGCCTCTGTGCCTATGGAGAAGACGCAGCAGTGACCGTGTGGTTGCTGGGTTATCTTCTATGGTAGGGCTTCGGTTCTGGCGGAGAAAGGCTCTCAGTGGCATCAGCACACCCTGACTGAGAAAGTGATGTATCTACAGGGGAGATGAAATGATTTGACGTGCCCTCCTCTTTCTCCTCTGTGTTTCTGTGCAGGAGTTTGGACTATCCTGCTGATTTTTTCGGAGTTGAGGTAATGGCTGAAATTGGTCGGTGGGAGACGGCTGAAGGCCCAGAGCATGGTCTGGGCGTTACAGAGCACCTATGATCTGACCCACAACCTCTGCCTTTGGTGGGACCATCAGAATGGGGAACAGTGGCTCAGCCGTGAAGGTCTGCACGGATCATCAAGGAGGCATCAACTGGCTGAGCCTGAGTCCGGACGGGCAGCGCCTGCTCACAGGTAGTGAAGATGGCACTGCACGGCTCTGGAGCACTGCCGACAGCCAGTGCCATGGGCACTTCCAAGGTACGATAGCTTCTTCTTGGTTCAGTTTTTGAGTCTAAAGCACGGCACAGGCCACACAGCATGTTCTGGTCTCTTTCAGTCCCTGCAGCCTGCCAGAGAGCCAAAATCATCCTTGATTTGTTTTGTGGGTTTTTTTGAGTATTTGTTACAGTAATGTGAAGCAGAAGCTGTTTCAACCCAAAACAGGTTACCAGTGCTGCTGAATTCATGATCATTTTATCTCAGTGTGGAACAGAGCAGTGGTTTAAGTTACATGTCTTTCTGGAAGCCCACTGTTTCACACCCTAATAAAACAGATTTTCTTTTTTAAGTTTATTTTCATTCTTTTTTTCCTTTGTCGTTTTAATAATCTCATTTTCCAGACAATCTTTGTTTAGAACCTCTTGATCTGGAAGCCTGGAAAGAAACTTTACTCGATAGACTGTATTTTTCCCCATGTTTGACACACAGAAATGTTAATTGCATGGCTTTTCAGTTGTAAGTTGGTTTTGCATTTTAAAGAAAATGTATTATCCATAGACTAGCACCTCAATAATAACAAAGAAAAGAAAAACTCTGTAGAAAAGCACAGTCATGCAGGAGTCAGATGTGAACTGAACATGTTCTCACCCAAAAATGTTTGTATTCTTGCTCACGTTCTGTTCTTATAATACAGAAATAGAAATTTGGAATTTCTATTCCTTTTTTCTTCCAATGAAGAAATTACATTGCTGTGATTTTTTTGTTGTTTGTTTGCCTGCTTGCTTAACTATGAAGTATTGTCTTTTTCCCCCACATCCTGCCATGATTCTAGCTCCTGGAAAATGACTGCATTTGCTGTAGTCTTAGAAATCCCTTTAAACCACTAATTAACTTATAACTAGAAAGAGAAATGTGTTGGATAATACTCTGAATCTGGTCTGTGTACTGTTAGTGTTTGGGGTAAAAGCTAAAGAAGGTTGGCTAGATGGTTTGTGAATTGTCAGTCAAATCAGATCATTAATGGTATGTATTTTATATTTATGCATGCACACAGTTGTGTAAATGTATATGATAGAAATTATAATTACTGATGGTCCTATATCTATAACAGTTGCAAGCCTCCACCACAGCATAACCAACAGACTGTTGTTGTGGCTGGTTTTGACCAGAGCAGAGCCAGACCTTGTCTGCCACAGGGGATTTTGACATTCATTGTGTGGCTCAAGTATTGTTGATGGCTAAAATCCGCCTGACACTCCGGTGCAGTGACCAATATCTGCCTTTGATCTTCTCAGAGCAGGATTACACAATGTTGTGGGAAAAAGCCGGTAGCTAAAATCTGTCCTGGTTAAGCTTCTTTGCAAAAAGTTTTCAGAAAAATGTGAGGATGGGCATAGTTCTGCTTGTAGCCCTGGTGATCTGTTTAATTTGTGGTATCTGATGAATTTGCTTAAGAGCAAGCAAGATGTGAGTTTGTAACACGGATTCTGGTTTGCTTTTAAACTGAAGCAAGGTTTTTGAATGCAAGAGTTGTAATAAAATACGTTTTTTGCAGTCAGTGAAACAAAATGTTTTACTGTGCAGTCTGCATTCCCTCAGTGCTTTTTACCTTCTCTCTATTCTACATGCTTCCGTTTTTCTAATATCTTTGTCTGGTCATGTTTCTCTTTAATTATAGTTACTCTTCTTCTATGCTTTCTTCTCAAAGAATAGTGTTATTTAAATCACAGTAGGGCCCACTAGCTTCAAGCAAAGTCTGTGTCTCTCTTGTGATAGTTACTTAAGAGAAAACAATTCTGATATTGAAAGCTGACAGCCTAAATAATTAAAACAGAATTATACAAGATAATAGTGTCCCAATGATTAGGTAGGTGACAACAATTCACACTAGAGATCTTGGACAAAGCTGGGACTTGAATCCTTAGGTGATTTTTAAATTCAGTACATTTAATACTGCCGTGGAGAAATGACGTGTCTGGCTAAGCAACAACAAAAGCTTGAGGCTGTAACAGCGATTCCTCTTTGCTAGCATTGCCTTCTCTTTCTGCATGGAATTTTTTGACTAATGGTCGTGTCTATTTTTATTGTAACTGTAGAATCCCCACATACTCCAAATACTGTATAAATAATTGTGCTCTTACTCTTTTTTTTTTCTTTTTTTTTTTTCTGTGTCACTTCCTTAAAGGTATACTGATATTTTGAAAATTGTGGGGTTTATGCATGTTACTAGTCATAACGGGGAAAGTACTGGCTGACTTTTTACCAGATATGTTTTTTTTTTGTTTGCATTTCATTCTGCTTGGACAATGAAACTAAACTTGGTGGTAAGTCTCATGTCGCTTCCTTTTTTCATAGTTCCATGCTTTAATTTAGGGCTGTTTGCGTCCTAACAATCAATGGGCTGGGTTGAAATGCAGCCTTTTTTTCTTGACTTCAGAAGAAGGAAGCAAAAACATTTCTATATTAAAAATACAAGCCAAATTTAAACTGGTTTTAAACTTTATTATACTGATACCAATTTAACTCCTTATGTTTTTATAATACTGTTTGATTTACCTGATGGGTACAATTTTACTGTTTTTTTTTTGAGTATATGCAGAATTTTCTACCATTAATTAAAAATGTTGTGCTTTATGCAAATGCTTGGAAGGAAAGAACATGGTGCATTTAAACCCAAAGTTTCAGTCCATTTGTTTGTATTTTTCTTTTAAGGTGAAGAGCAGTCCATCCTAGTTGCATGCACAGCGATTGAATTTATTTCTTTTGTTATTCCTAGGACATGAAAGTTACATCACCTTTTGCCACTTAGAAAATGAGGCTGCCTTCACCTGTAGTGCAGATCATACCATTCGAAAGTGGGATGTGGTGACGGGTCAGTGCCTGGCCATTTACCGAGGACACACATCCATTGTTAACAGGTTGGTTCAGTGGAGTTCTTCCCTTGTGTTCCTGTAATCTGTTACACATCTACTGGCATTTTACTGCAATGCTCCATTACTACACTAATAAAATGGGTTGTATAAACCTTGGAGTTCATGCTACATGTGTTCTGTGCTGTAATGATGAGTTTTCCTAGCAACAGTGCTGACACATCCATAGACAGAGATAGAGAAATGAAAGGCACACAGCAAGGGAATTGAATTGAGGGCTAGGAATGAAATTCCAGAAGAAATTATTCAATTGATAACAGATGCTTCCGATAATAGATTAGAAAACATCACATCAAACCTTTGTGTCAGCAAGAAGGATAGAGTCAGGGCTTTGTCTGGAATTACAATTCCTGTTTGTGTAAATGCAGTTTAATATTAAACTGATTATGCGTGACTGATTTGCCTGTCAGTTTGAAGTGCTTCTTAATAGTTGGACTGGATTTAATTAATGACAAGTAGAGCAGTCAAATATTGGTATTATTTTTTTCTTTTACATTTCTTTGTTAGCAGACGAGTTTTTTTGTCCCTTGCTAAACTCAGACACATACAATGTGTAGCTAGATTCTGTAAATAGTTAGGAAGGCTGGCTCTGCCTGTATTTTGGCACTGGCCTGATTTTTGCTTGGATCAGCAGATAGGAAATGTGTTCCCTATTCGTATGAATTTGTTGACAGTTTGAAAGGCTCCAGAGGACCAAACTCAGCTGACAAAGACACCAGGTTATGGTGCTCTCTATCTCTGGTTTTGAAATACGAACTGTAGAGAGTCGTTACATATTTGTGCAGCTACAACTCAGTATTTTGGAGGCCCAGTATGTTGAATTCTTGAGCTGTAATCTCTGATTTACTCTTCAATACTTAATAAGTGCAGTGCTCTTGGTGCTCTTGCTCTTCCTGTTTTGAGATCCTGGGCTAAGTGAAATGAGATGCATATTCTTTCCTGCACTCCCTCTTTCTGATGATTGAAGAACAGATGGTTTTCTTTGCACACTGTCAGTTACAGTTCAGGTTCTTGAAATGCATTTATAAAAAATAATTAATATTTTAATTCCAAGCTATTTTCATAGGCCAGTTTATAAATAATTATTAGTACATAATAAACAAAACCCAAGCTCATTCTTGATAAAAGAACCTTCACAACTCCTAGCTGCTGTGTGTAACATAGTGCTGCTGGCAAAGATTTTGGAAAACCCCTAAGGTCCAAAGTTACAGTGCCGGGGTGTAAAATTATCTGCATCAATGTACCTGAATAAAGGGTCTCAGTTTTAAAAGTAGAAATCAGAAAGTTCATTAATAATGTGCGTTAATCAGTGACACCGAATTTGGGTTATGTATGTTGTATTCCTGTGATTGTTTCTAACTTCAGGGTGCTTGGCATTGAAACTGTGACCAAAAAAAGCTCTGTCAGAAGAATGATGCTGTTCACACATGCAAACCTGATTTCTTGCAGGATCCTGGTTGCCAAAGACTATCTCTTTAGTGGCTCCTATGACAGGACAGCCCGCTGTTGGAGTGTGGACAAGGAGAAACAAATCCAGGAATTCCGGGGGCATCGGAATTGTGTCCTGACTCTAGCTCACTATTCCTCCAGGGATGTTCTTGAGGAAGATGAGGATGAAGAGGAGGAGGAAGAGAAAGTGAGCAGAGACCTCCTGGTGACAGGTAGCACAGACTGCACTGTTAAGGTCTGGTGGGTGTCCAGTGGGCGCTGTTACCAGACTCTGCTGGGACACACTGGGGCTGTCTTATGCCTTATACTTGACGCACCAAACAGGGAGCTCTTTTCTGGCAGCACGGATTACACCATTCGAACGTGGAACATTGTCACTGGTGAGCAGCTGAAAGTGTTCAAAGAGCATCAAGGATCAGTAATTTGCCTAGAGGTAAGAACAGAGGCTTCTTCAGGAGCTGTTCAAAGTAGGTATCCATATCCTAACTTACGAGGGCTTCATTTGTCTTCTCATTCATAAAGAAGCTCTTGTGAGACAGGTTATAAATGATAAGATAAACATTCATGTGATAACAAAGTAGTAGTGCTCTGTGGTCTTGAGACAAATCCCCATCCCATAAAACACTTTCTGATATCCTTTTGGCTTCTAGTGGCTATCTTGGAGTAACTTCTAACCCTTTCACTTGAGTACAGTGTCCAGTTCTGGGCCCCTCAGTTTAGGAAAGATGTTGAATTGCTGGAGCATGTCCAGAGAAGGGCAACGAGGCTGGTGAGAGGCCTTGAGCACAAGCCCTATGAGGAGAGGCTGAGGGAGCTGGGACTGTTTAGCCTGGAGAAGAGAAGGCTCAGGGGAGACCTCATTGCTGTCTACAACTACCTGAAGGGAGGTTGTAGCCAGGTGGGGTTTGGTCTCTTCTCCCAGGCAACCAGCACCAGAACAAGAGGACACAGTCTCAAGCTGCACCAGGGGAGGTTTAGGCTGGAGGTGAGGAGAAAGTTCTTCACAGAGAGAGTGGTTGGCCATTGGAATGGGCTGCCCAGGGAGGTGGTGGAGTCACCATCCCTGGAGGTGTTCAAGAAGGGATTGGACGTGGCACTTGGTGCCGTGGTTTAGATAGTCATGAGGTTTAGGGTGACAGGTTGGACTCGATGATCTTTGAGGTCTCTTCCAGCCTTCTTGATTCTATGATTCTATGTATCTATTTAAACCCTTCTAGGTCTTGAAACTCACGAGTAGATTTGCTGGGAGGACTGTTTATCTGGGCGGGATTGTGTACACATGATCATCAGATTTTGAAGGAAAATAACCTGAGCAAGTAAACAGACATAGAGTCTGATAACTTAAAAAGAGGAGGGGAAAAAGAGTAAACCAGATAACTTTAAAAAGCAAACCCCAAACCTAACTCTAGATTGTGGGCAAAAGAAAATAGGGAAGCATAATCTGAAATAAATCCTGCTTTAAAAACCACACAGACATAATTTGAGAAAAGAAAGAGAAAGAAATGGCCAAGACAAGAAAATGGGCAAGGAAAATGGAAAAGTAGATCGTGGGGGAGAGAAATCAGGAAATGATGAAGGAGAGAGGGGAAAAAACTTAATGTGACATGAAAAACTATACCCTGTTTTTCTGTTTGCAGTATTTTTCTGGTGAATGCTGCCAGGTTTGTTAATGATGCAGAGAGGAGGAGGTTAGGCAGACAAAGGACAATGGGAACTGTCACACAAACACTTGTCCTGCACACTCACCCCATGATCCACCAGAACATGCTAATGGTATATTTAAAGATGGTATATGATGAGCTGTAACTTAGTTTCAGGTAGGCAAACCTTAGATATCTGTAAATGTCTGACTGAAGTCAGTGACAGCAGTTTTTCCTCACTGCTCTCACTATTTGTTTGTTGTCCATAAGTGCTTTTCCTTTACAGAAGCTTCAGTATGTACTTTTAACAGCTGTGTAAAATCAATGTTACCTTGTTTTCTAAAGAGGGTAGTCATAGCCCACACTAGCAGACTGAAAACCTGATAGTACTTCATTTTTGAAAGGGGGAAAAAAAAACCCTACACAAAATCATGTTGCCCTGGAGTAATGTTTGTCTTGCTTAGGTAAATTCTCAGTGTTAAAGCTTGTTTTTATGATATTGTGGTAATGTATTTTGAGGATGCACAAGGAAATCTGTTGCTGTTCCTAGTGTCACGCTATGTTTTGCTGTTTAATTGTAACCCTTCTCCAAGGCACAGATTGGCAACAACAGAGCTTGCTTTAATTTAATTGGGCTCTTGCTAAAATTGTTACACAAAACTGGCTTGACCCTCTCCCAGAAGCCTGGGAAATTCAATTACACTCTGTGAATGCTCAAGAATGAGCAATGCCTCTCTACTTGTGAGCACAGAGTTAAACAATGGTTTTAAACAAACAGAACCTCTTGTAGAGGAGAAGACAAGCAAACCCAATACATCTATTTGGAAAACCTGAACAATTCAAAGTACACAAGACTACTGCTGCCAAGCTGTTTTGGCAACAGTCCTGGCCAAATCTTCTAGCTGTGAGTAATTGGTAGTCCCTCACTTCTCTCATCACCAGCTTATGTTTGAGGCTCAAAGAGCCCAGCTGAGGTACATAGTCCCTCCACGGAGAGCATTTAGTTTCTAGGCCACTTAAACTTACCCCATCTTAAGCAGTCACTGTACTGTTGTTGAATAGCTTTAGGCTGTCTATCTTTCCTACTTCCCCTCCTTCCTTACTGGGTTCAACACTAGCCCTTCTGTTCCACTTGGCTGCCTCTCAGCACAGACCACATGGTATTTTCTTTCTTTTAGAAAGGGGTCAATCACTAGAATCCATACAAAGATGTTACAACAGAAGGGAAACTTCCTGAATAGGTGTTTATTTTTTTAGATTTTGTTTTCTTCTGAAAAAGCTCTCAAAACCTTTTTTTGCCAAGGGATTCTTAGTGACAATGTTGCAATCTGTGGCAGTGAGTTGGGATAGTATTTTTTCAAACTGTGGGTCAGGAAGTGCTTAGAGGTAGCTGTGAGTTGCTTACAGTAGCTAGCAGAGAGTTTTAATTGTTGTCAATAGTTCATTTTCTTCAGGGCAGAAGGGAGCAGCTAATTAGAGCAGATCTTCACTCCCCTGTCCTGGAGGAGCTGGGCTGGCAATTAAAGGTTACCTGTTCTCTTGGTGGTGAAATGCTTTCGTGGAGAGAGTAAAGGGAGAAAAAAAAGAAAAAAAGAACTTATTTTCATTTTATTTATTCAAATAAAGATCCCTAAGGGAGGGTGACCTTTCAAAAAGTTTGAGAAATGTTCAGTGTGCTCTCTCATCCTGGACACAGATCAGGAAAAATTTGGATATTGAGACCATATTTTCCTCAACTTTAAAAAGTACTGTTATTAACAGGAGTGCCCCAGGATGTTCTAAACTGCTGCAAATTAGATCTGGACCATTCCAGTCCTCTCCCATTACTTTCCAGTAAATACCCATAGTGTTGCTGTAGCAGTGAATGGAAATTCCTGGAGCTTCTTGAAGGAGATTCCTGGGTGGATAGCCATAAAGCATAGCCATGTTTTCCACCTTGCTTCCCACAGTGTTGGCATGTGAGAACCAAAGGGGTGATGCCACAGGCATGTTTGGATTTTGAACGTTCCTCAGTTGCTCTAAGATCCTTCAGGTGTTGCTGCCAGCTAGCGTAAGTTAGAGGAGCCTGAAATCAAGTCTCGTCTAGCATGGCAGAACAAAATGCGCCAGTAAGCTTTTAGCTCGTCCTTTTGCCCTGTTCTTGGTGGTCTTGGATGGTGGACTGAAGAGGGGGAGCTGTTCAGCTGTTTCCTAGGGCATGTCTGCTGTCCCAGGGTCAATTTGTTGAAGGTGATTTCCTGACTGAACTGATTGCTTGTGGTCTGCTGCCATGGTGCAGGCACCATTCTAATGCCCCTCTTCCTTCCACTTTCTAAGTTACAGTGACAGAGGTTCTGTCAGGAGACTATCTGCAGTGGGACTCGTGTGCATACTGGGTGCTCTGGTGGCCTTGACTGCTTTCACCCATAGTCAGGCAAGGTAACTTTCAGTGGAGCAGACAGAACTCTTCATTCCTCCTGCAGTGTGTTGATGGCTTGGCAGGCAGGGGACAGTAGCTGTTCCCAGAGCTCCCTCTGCATGGAAGAGCCAGTGAAGACATTTTATAGGAAGCTATGGGGAAAGGCAAGGGTGGGCTGAGCGTAATCACACAGCTCTTGCTAGTTCTTCCACTTAAACATTCCAGGCCTGGCTAAGGACTGGTATTTGCAATTGATAATCAAACATGCATTTTCGTTAATGAGATTGCCTCCAGTAGACTGAATAACCCTGACGTAAATATTTGCTTGTGTTTTTCTAAATGTCTCCAAAGCAGCTTTGCAAACTGTTCACAAGGCATGCTTTGTCCTTTGCTGATTGTTCTGCCTCTAAGTATTTATCAAAATTGTGCTGCCAAAAGCTGGCAGAGAGAAATGATCCAGCTTGGAATTTAGCTTGGATCCTATAGCAAACATTCTTGTAAGAAAACTCTTTCCTTGCAAAAGGAGTTTTAAACGAACATCGAGTGGGCAAGGACTTGCTTCTGTTTTTCCTGCTAAAGATCCTTTGTTTGGACCATTCCCTTTGGGTGCCTTTTAAATCTGACTAGAAGAATGCTTTGAACAAAGCTGTTGCCTCAACTCTGTTTATACACTTAACTGTTGTGAGCACAGGCACAGAACTTTGTTCTTGTCACACCAAATAAATTAAGTGCACAATTTTTTTGCAGTTTGTGTTGGCGTTTGTTGCATAACTCACTAGGGGATGAAGATATGAAGGAGAGGAATATAAATGTGTACAACACCTGTAAGAAAGAAATGTGGTTCTGGGGCCATTACTTTGCACTGCAGTAAAAAAGTTGAAAAAAGTTCTCTAGCAGCCAGACCAGAGAGCTCATTCTAGATGGATTCTCAGGAAAAAAAAAAAAGAAAAAAATTTCTTGCCCACAGGGAGTTCATTAGCTCATTAAAATGAATGTGGTTTGAATGGGATCCTGAAATCTAACTCAGCCGAAGGCTTACATAGTTGTAAATTGAGAATGGTCCAAGTTAGTGATTTTTAACTTAGAAGTGGCTGTGAACAGAAGATCCAGCTGGCAGATTGTAGCAATACTGGACCCTGCGTGAAAAACAAGCTGGTAATGGGACATGTTATTGCTGATGTGAACTCATCCTGAAGTTCCTGGGAGCCAGGCTGAGTGCAGTGACCTTCAGAAGGAGGATGTGTCCAAACTTGCTTGGAGAGCCAATTTCTTCTCCTTGGATGAAGGTTCAATTGTTTCTTATAGCCAAGGTTAACTGGGAGAACAAAGACCATTCCTGTAAGGTTGAAATACTTGCTCAGCAGCTCTTCTGCAGATATTTTTTTGCATTCATACAGGTAGAAATTGTCTTAAGCTGCTGCATGTATTCAGTGAAGCTTATGGAGCAGTCAGGTTGTGGTTTTCTTGAGAGACCAACCTTAGATGTGACTGTTTGGTGTTTTTATTCAACCTGTGCTGTGTCTGGGAGCCAAGGTCAGGGGTGCATGAACCTGGCTTTTTTTAATAGTGAAACCTGTAACTACTGCAGCATTTGCAACCTGTGTTTTGCTACTGCTGTTTGCTGCTCACAAGCAAGTCTGAACTTTTTCATGAAATAGTACATCTCCAGTACTTTGGCCTGAGGATTAAGAAGAATATGCTCTGTTCATATTTCTCAGTGTTTCATCTGTTTCAAAGCAAAGTCCCTCAGACAATGAGAAAAATTAACAGCCCAGAACTGCAGATAGCAATGCAGTGAGATTTTGTTGTTGTTGTCTGGATGAGGCTTTAGAACTGGGCATCTGACTGTCATCAGGTTTTTAATTCTTTTGAAGCTGCTTGTGTTTGAAATGTCCACTCAGCTGATTAGTATCTGAGCTGCAAATCTGTTCTGTGTTGTCTGCTCTGCTACAGGTGTCCTTGCTTTGCCATGCTTTTCTTTGTCAGGAGCTTTCTTGGGCAGTTAGCCAAAGTGAACAAAGTGCTCAAAGCCAGCCAAGGAAAGTACAGCTTTGAAAATATCACTGGTTCTCCAGGCAGTTGCAGATTGGAATATGGAACTCTTTCTACTGATCATTTTTAAACCAAGAGTTGACAGAGTTGGATATATCAGGAAAAAACTGTTGAGTGAAATTTTACCTTTTTCCTTCTAAAGCATAAGAAAATTAAATTCTTTAATAAGAATAGGACTGGGACCTAGAGGATTGGATAAAGTTTTGGAGACTTGGAGCTGGAAAAGCCTAGCAATGATGGACTTGCAGACCTAGCCCACAAGAATTTGCTGAAAATGACATTACCTGGATGCCCATACACAAAACTGGGTGCCAGTCTTGGCAGTGGGGAGGCTTAGCTCCCACTGCATGATGCAGGATGATGCTGGTGAAGAAGTCAGTAGACTTTGTCCAGCTCCTGAGAAGGGACTGATCTGCTGAGCCTAACGTGTCAGTAGGGATGTTTAACCCAACAGACAACAACATACTGTTTTGTCCAGTACTCTAACAGGTGGATATGGATTAAATGGCCTCTGCAAGCTGAGGAGATCTGAGCCCATTTGGAGAGTCCTGTAACAGCTGGCCAAGAGAAGCTAAGCTGGTGTAAGGAGATTAGCAGGGGTCCAAGAGCGAGAGCTAGGAGAAGGTGATCTAATGAGAACTCAGTGCTTTTTCGTACTCAGAATTGTTCTGAAATTCTATTGTAATTAAAGCATACAATCTGATAAGACTTCTTGTCAAATATGCTTTGCAGAAATTACAACACAGGGGTTTTTGTGAAGCTGTAATAATGTAACGAGTTCCGGGAGTGTATGGATGGTTAGTGTTGTTAAGCTCACTGAAATCTTGCCTGCTTGCACCAGCCCATGGGCTAAGTCTGGTATCTTCGGGAATGTGGGAGCTGTTTTTAAGGCCCTGAAATCAACGGGAGATGCGATTGTGAAGAATGCAAGGTTGGTTTTGCTCAGCATTCCCCTATTCCCAGGTGTAGCTGCTGCTCTTTGTAACAGGCTGTTGAGCTGGAAGCCATGACTTCAGATGAGTCACTTCAGGGCAGCGCTCTCACAGACGTGACTGAGAGACAATTGCTGATGTTGTTTTCTCTTCCCTTCAGCTAGTGAATCGGCACTTGTATTCGGGGAGCGCGGACAGGACAGTGAAGTGCTGGTTAGTAGACACTGGGGAGCGAATCCAAACGTACAAGGCTCACAAACACAGCGTTAGCACTTTGAAATACCACGCTGGGATCTGTAAGTTGCCTTTCCTGTCTTCAGCAATCTCCTGTCTCCTTTCTGATGTTTGCCTTTGATCAAGGATTGTTAAAGAGAGTTCTGTATTTTGAAGGCATGTGAAGTTGTCACTTTCTGTAGCTCCAGCATGTTTACATTCAGTATCAAACTTTGCCGCACTGTTCCGTGGGGGATGTTTAGACCTTCCCTCCCTCTTTGGCAAACAAAGATGCAGTTGCTTTTATTTCTGTTACTCAGGGAAGTGGCTCAGATCCTGAACTGTCTGTGGGTTGTTTGTACAGCCACGGTTTAACCATGCTGCTCTGATGTCTGTCAGTCTGCTTCTGCTGCATACTTGGGGACAGCAAGCGCTGCTGCTGGATAGGCAGCCCAATGCCCACCTTTGCTACCTTGTAGGTACTGTGCTAACCCAGAATCACATTATGGATGCTCACTGCTTCTTTCTAAGTTAGGCTTCCTATTCAGACTCTGACCATCTCTTAGAGACAGTTTACACAAGTTCTTTTCCCTTTGTGTCCACAGCTGAGCAGTGGTAACTTTGTTAGAAGATCTTAACTCTCTTGCTTGCTATCTGATCCATACCCAAAGTCTTGTTGCCTCAAAGAGTTTGAAGTCTGAGTAAGAAAATAGAGCAGGAGAATGAGAGGAAAAATATCTGTGTTTCCAAACTGGATTTATACTGTCCAGGGAGTCCAGACAGATCTGAGAACTAAGCTTTAAATCATCAGGATGTGTTTCTAGTGCTTGTGTAATTAATAGCACAGGGAATATTAAAGCTGATTCTTAGTCTGATTTACTTAATGTTGGTTATTTCTCTCCTGCAATCCATCTACAATTGTGTAAAATTTAATGCAGTTGATATTTTGTCATGTTGCTAAAAATCCAAGGGAATGTTTAAAACCAGTTCTCCCTCCCAAGGGTTCATGAAATTCAAGTAAAAAATGCAAAGGAATTGTTGATTGTATCTTTGTTGGTGGTGGTTGTGTCACAGGTGGTGTGTATAAGCCTGTGTTTAAATGCTAAATCTGGGTTAGATCAGCAGTGCTCCTTTCAAACTCAGAGGTGCAAAGAGACTTCCTAAATTGAGCGTGGCAGTTCAAAAGACATAAAGGAGGTCTGTCAAAAGCAAAATCCTGATAGCAATGGCTAAAGTAAACTGACAGCTGGATGTTGAAAACAGCTCTTAATTGGTTCCTACCCTCTGCATGTGTGTGATAGTATTAAGCGATTTCCAGTCACTTTGTGCCTTGCTCCCTGCATTACATTGTTGTTACTCATTTGCAGAAGGGGACATGATGCTTTTTTCAGGATTGCTTTGGCAATTGAATTTATAGTGGCCTATATAAAATAACACTGATTTTCCACATCCAGATGTTTCTTGAAGGCGTACCCAGGAGGTACTCAGCCTCGTGCTGTTTAATTGGAAGTTGCAAATCTGGTGGCAGTAGGTAGCGTGTTCTTTTGTCTGTTATAGTCCTGAATTTACTGCCATGATAATTTCCTCCCCTCTCTTTAGGAATTTGATGCCTGACTTCTCCTGAAAGATAAAGAATATGTTGTCTTCAGACACTTCAGGGGTGTAAAAACCTTTCCATGCTAGTGGCTTTTGCCAAGACATGAAATGCAGGAGCAGTGAATATATTGCTTTTTGCAGTTCTGAAATATTTATCTCTAGATAAACTTGAGGACTTTGGGTTAAGTGAAGGAAAACCGAGTGTTTATGAAGACCTCTGTGTAACACTTAAAGCACAGAAATGTGCTTCTTTTGGGGCATATTGCTAAGTATAAAATCTAAATATTCAATGCCACCTTACAGTTTCCAGATGCAGCAGTTCTGGGAATCAGATGTGAAGATCCTGAAATACTGAGAAATTGTTCTTAGAACATGTTAAGATACCATAAGGAAACCTGATGAAAAGCCAAAATCCCTAGTCTTGCTTAATTTACTTCAACATGTCCCTTCTTGTAGCACATAGAATACAAGAGCTGTAGCCAAATCCCTCAAATACTTCTGTGCCATGCTGAAATAGAGATTATAGCCTGGGCCTTGAATCACTTAAAAGCTCTGCTGCTTGCTAAGGTCCTATGCTACAGGATTTAGCTGAAGAAATCTACCACACTGAAAGAATTTATAAAGCTTCTTTTTAAAGCTGCTTACACATGCCACTCACCTCTGAGGACAGAAGATTTAACTGTGGTATTTCAACAGATATGGCCCTGCCTGCTGATAGTAAGATTTTGCTGAAAATTGGGAAAAACTCCATGGTTTTAATGAAGCTAAGGCCAAACTCATATTGTTGGTGTGAGAGGGAGTAATGTTCTTCTGTGGTTTGCAGCTGCACTCTACAAATGCTTCTGATGAAGATGCTGTAGTACCTGAATGGAAACCTGGAAAGAACTATGGTAAAACAAATGGAAGGCTTAGTGGAAATCTTTAAAACCAGGCTTGAGATAAATTGTCTGCTTAGAATTATTGAGGCATTGTTAGGCAGGGAAATATATGTGGAAGAGCAGGAGTGGATATGTCTGGAGTGAAATGCTCATGTGTGAGAAACTTCAGGCTTAATGCAGTTCAGTGTTTTGAAAAAGGCAAAGGAAAGAAGCATGCTGGGGTCAGCAAAATGAAAATGATCTGAACTTGCTCTGAGAAGAGACTCAAGCCTAATAGTGCTATGTCCTGCTCCTCTGTGAATTACTTCAGGTACATTTTGAACTCAGGTTCTTGCGAGGCTGCTCACACCTAGCTATGTGTTGTGTTGTGTGGTTGCGTTGCAGTGTTCACAGGAAGTGGTGATGCCTGTGCGAGAGCTTTCAATTCCAGAAGTGGTGTCCTGCAGAAGATCTTCCGAGGACACAAGTTCATCATCAACTGCATCCAGGTCAGGAAGGGGTTTCTTTGCTGGGATTTCTCATTTCCAGCTAGCTGTTCTGTTGTGACTTGGGCTGGGGGGTGTTCTAGGGTAAGGTAAAAACTAACAGATGTGAATATTTCTTTAGTAATTTTAGACAAACTCAATAATAATAACGGTAAGTGAACCATAGAGCGAGTCCCTGCAGACAGTCTTGTGTCCGTGTCCAGAGGGTTTTCAGGTCAGGTTAGACAAGCAGCCGTAAGAAATGAGACCCTGTGTAGGGGCAGGGAAGGGACTCTGACCACATGAGATCCCTTCCATTACAAGACACTGATGATGAGTGTTTGCAATGCTCTAGGTGGAAAAGAAGTTTCTGCCTTATCCAAGCAGAATAACCCCCTAAGCCCCAGGCATGGTGTTCCTTAACAATACAGCACCTGCTTACCAGCCACATGGTGGCTTCCATGTGCTACCCTGTATGTGAATGTTTATAGAAAATACTGCAGTCAGGATCTAGTTTTCGAAAGGTTTAGAGATTGCAAAGAAGCTTTGTAGTCCTCTCTGACCCACATCCTGCCAGACAAATGGAAGAGTCTCTGGTTTAAGAATGTTCTCAAAGTTCATTAAGTTCCTGAAAAGTTGCTTGCATATTGTTTCGGCTCAAACGATGTTGGCATTTAAATGTTAGAAAGGGAGGAAATAATAATCCTCTGTGGCAATGTAAACACCACTATCATGCAAGGAATCTTGGGGGGGAAGTTTAAAACCTTGGATGCTTTGTGTGTTTAAGAATCAACATCTCCCTGAATCGGGATCTTGATAAAAGCTGCTTGCAGGAGGATTTTGGTTAAGGACATGAGACACTGTAGGTATCAGGCTGGCAGTCAATTGAAGAGATAAAACTCCTTTTGGAGTCAATCCCATGCGTACAGAGTTGTAAATATAGTTGGTTTTTTTGTATATTTTTTCTGAATTGGCAAATGGCTAATTGCTCTTAAACTGCAGACTCTCAGGTCTTGAGCAGTTGGTTGTATAGCAGACAGTCACCTGGATGGACTTGGGTGGTAACTGATAGAAGTCAGAGCATCCCTAAGTATTGCCTAGACCAGAGCCTGGCTTTGTATTTTCCTTGTAATTTAATTTTCAAGTGTCCCTGGCAAAAAAATCTGGGATTAGAGGACTGAGAAATGGCAACTTTTAATGTGATCTCAAGTATCCTGCTGAGGGGTGGATGAGGGGGCTGTGGTTGTGTGGTACTTGGTGCTGACGTCAGCCAGGCTGCTGGTGGGATGCTTGCTCACAACCCACCTGCCTGTGGCGGACAGACTGATGCAGGAAAGGGAAGATGAGATCAAGACCCAGGGCTGGTTTTTAGGATGAAACATGAATTTGAAACATGACAACAGCAGTAAATGCAATGGGTTTCATTAAGGAAATGAAACTACAGGGCGTGGGGGAAGAAAGTTAAATTACTGCAGGTTTGGAAGAACAGTGAATTTTGGAAGGGGAATTTCATCTATAACTTACTGCAAAGGGAGAAAGGAAGAAAAGAAAAGCAAAGCATTCCCAAATCCCCCACTGCCCACTGATGCTGATTTTGGTGCTTCCTTAAGCTTCCTCTTCAAAACCAGCAGTCTGAAACTAGCACAGAAATTACCAGCTACAGCCCTACTCGGCCATTGAGTTTAGTTCCCCATCGCTTTTCTAGTGGGTTTAGGTTATAACTAACTCTTGCTGTTTATATTTTATGGCTCTGTGAAGTCTCTCAGAAATGAGGCCTGATTTGGTAACATCTCATCCCACTTCAGCAGCTTCTGTGATAATTTATACTGGCTCTTGCAATGAGCTATCAGGCCCTAAGTGCTGAGGCAAGCTGTGTTTGCTGTGATTTGTGACAGTTTGATTGTGCTGATTCTGAGCTGAACCATTTGGTATTAAACGTGACCCTGTTGTTTCAGATCCACAATGAGCTGCTCTACACAGCCTCCCATGATGGCACGCTAAGGATTTGGGACATCCGGGGAATATGCAAGAGAAATAAGCGGCGTCTGAAGAAGGAGAGGTCTGCCCAGGGCCGGGGCTCTCAGAAGGGAAGTCTCTCTCGTCTCTTCAACAATAAAGTTGGCTGTATGGTAGAGCAAGAAAACAGGGAACACGAGGCTGTTGAACTAATGTGACTGCCCACGAGAGACCTTCCAGCAGCGACCAAAGCTGAACCGTTTGTTTTCTGCACCACTGTGTCCATGTAAATCAAAACTTGGAAAGAGGTGGGAAATGGCTTTGCTTGAGCCTCTTTTTCAGGAGCCAGGATCCTCTGCGACTGTCAGATGAACTCAAGCCAGGTCTTGTTGCTGCAGATGACTCTCAGCTGAGCAGCACTGGGGTCTGGAGGGACTGCACTGTGTTTCAGGTGACTTAACTCTGTGTGGATTTAAGAATTTCACTAAAAACTGCTTGTTTTCAATTCCCTGTGGCATGGAGGCATTGCACACTTCTGCTGTCTGGTAACAAATGAGAAATGTTTTCTCCTGCTCCTGTTGCCCACTCATGTGCCCCTCTTCAGCCAACTGTAGAAATGAAAGGTGCCCTGGAAAACAACTGCAAATTCCATTTTCACAGCTGACCTTTGGGTCAGGTTTTTGCTGATCTGACCAACTAATGCAGGATGGTATGGCTCAGCAGGAGTTTAAAGCAAACTGGCCTTCTCTTTGGGAAGTTGGGAGTAGTCAGCAGAAACATAATTGTTTGAGTTTGTTGTAGGTTTGTTTTTTTTTTTAATTTAACAAAATCTGAAGAGCTAAAGCTCAAGACCTTTTTGTGCCAAGGTCAGCTATTTGCAGAGGCACAGCAATTGTCCTCCTCCCACCACCCAAGTGGGTTTTTACCTTTTAACAGTGTCACACTTGGACAAAGGCAGCATCAGTGGCCTCACAGGTGTTCTCTGCTGCTGGGGGTGCATCCACCTGCCCACTTACCCCTGGGCACAGGGGGGAAGCTCCTGACAGGCTCCCCTGGGGGGGTCTTCAGCTCAGCAGGAGTCAGCAGCTGTTCACTAGTCACCAAGATGACCACCATCTTTGTGGGCAGCCTGGCCCACTGCTTGACTGTCCTTATAAGGGAAATGTTTTCCTTATATCCACTGGGAACGTCAAACTCTCTTGTCCTATTCTCTGAGAAACAAAAAGAGGACTTTTTGGGGTGTTCTTTGTTTTCTTTCCTCCCTTCGAGGCTATGTCAGGCCTTGAGTTGCTAGGCTGTTAATAGCATCAGATGAGCAGTCAAACTCGAGAAGTTCTCCCCCTCTTTTTCCAGGTTCACCCCTCTCTGATAATCACTGAGCCATGAAGGAACAAGGGTTCTTATATTTTTCTATTTGCAGATAACTCTTTGTAGAACCAGTACAAAAATATCTAACCACATGTTTTTATTTTTATGGCTTTATTTATTCTGTACTACAGCAAGATAAAAATGCTGTGATTTTTTTTTTAGAATGGACTAATAAACATGTGGCATCTACAGACAAATTGCTGTCTAGTTCTTTTTTTATTCTTATTTAGAGGGGGTTTGGCTGGCTGCAGAGGCACAGCAAGTAAGAACGGATGGACTACTGGGGAGAGGGGAACCAACCAAACACCACCTCAAACAGACTTTTGGAAACGTTTCTTGCTTTTCTGTCATTGCTGGGGCTAGAGTCAGGTATGCCAGAGCATGGTTTCCCTACTCAAGGGAAGAAGTGAACAGCCACAAACCAAAGACCACCCTTAAGGGAAAACATGGATGACAAAGGACCACATGCACTGCTTCAGGGCTCACCACAGTGGTACCACAGCCTCCTACTCTGAACCTGCAACACTGCCATTGGGCCAGGCCTGTCACTACTGCTCCCTGCCCTGCTTGCTTCTTCTGAGAGCAGCTTTGGTAGCTCTTACGTGGCAGATTTCCATATCCAGTAGGAAAAAGCACTGTGGGAGGTCATCTGCATAGTGTAGGTTTAGTTCCACTGTAACCCTTGGGGTCTGCTCTTCCTAGCGCAGTAGTGGCCCTGTGAGAAGTGTTTATGAGATGGTGGCTCATGGTTGCTGAGGTGATGGCTTGCTATGCAGCTAGTGTTTCTGTTTTGCTTATGAGGTCAATGTTAAAGCAGGAGGCCTTTAGCAGAGATGGGCAGAGTTGCACAGATGGTCTGAGCTCTACTTTAAAACTTTGTGCACAGTATGTTAGACACAGGAGCTTAACTGGCCCTACAGCAGCTGCACATGGCATTAGCAAAGGGATTTAATAGACATAGAGCTTGTAAAGAATGGAATTAATGAGTCATTACACTTCTGCCAGTTGCTAAACATATCACAGTGTCTTCAAATACATGGTCAAAATTAACTTAAAACTTTTAGCCAATGCTTCCTGTCCTGCTGCTTAAAACTGCAGGCACAGTTACTGGGGGGGGGGGGGCTAAGCTGGAAGAATTACATCACTGAGGAATGGCTTCTCTGACAAGCACTGTGTGTTATGATGCTAATTTTAAATTCCCCAAGGACAAACCCTCACTTCTTAAGTTGTCACAGCCAGTCTGCCAGCAAGCCACTTCAAAGAGGAGAAATACTGCCTGTACAGCCCAGTGCTGCCTTCAGGCTAGTATAAGGTACTGTCAAAATGCCACTAAGTTTGGGAACCCCTTTGGCTAAAGGAAGGAATAACATTTGTGCTTTCCCATCTATTTCTTGCTAAAATAATATCTATCAATTTTAAGTTATTTTGTACATTCTGGTTCACTCTGCCTTTTGTCTAGTTGTTCCTCCTTGCTTGCTTGCAGAGACAGGATGTAATGGTTATAGCACTGCTTTTTACCTCAGCAGCTCCCATTACTGGCTTTAGAAACACTTCAAACCTTCTGCGAGGAGATACAAAACTCCCCACCTTTTATAGTCCTTCCTTTGATACAGAAGTACGAAATACGAATAGTTCTTTAACGGTGTAATCACTCCCTGGTTTTTGCTGTCCTTGCTCAAATTAGTCAGGAATAAAAACCCCTACTGAAGCCCATTAAGTGCATCTGCTGGAACTGAGCAGACGTTTTCCAGGCCAAAGCTCCACTTCCTCCACTATCACGTTTGCCTTAACAAAAGTTCAAGCCCTCACTTCCCCGTTGTCACCAGAGGGAAGGTTCATTTTTCAGTTACGCCGTCGGGCCTCGCTCCCTGCCAGCGCCCCTGTTCCCACCAGCTCCAGCCTGGAGCAGACGGGGCACCAGCTCCCTCTGCCGCTAGAACCGAGCTACGGAGTGCAAAGACACCGTGCCTTTAAGAAAAGCTGACGAGCAGGGAACTTCCCTTCCCAGTGGAGGGAAGGGTGCTGACACAGCAGAAAACAGGATGTTATGAAGCACTCGCCAATATTTCTAAGGAATGCACAGGCTCAGTACAACTACTGAGACAGTCCCACACCAAGGTTTGTCCAACAGTTGGTTGAAGGAAGTCATCTAGTCCCTATGACATCCATCAATCCACACACCTGTAAGAGGTTAAGAGGAGCTGCTTGGGGATACTGGTGATTTGGTGGTAAAGCAAATACCACTGCGCAGGTCATGGGGGCTGACGGGACCAGGGTCCTGCTGGGTAGTTCCTACTGGTTTTCAAACCCGAAGCACAGAGGACTCTGCACATAGTTACCTTTAATACCTGTGTAAGGCCTGCAGCCAGTGACAAGCAGAACACAGTATAAACCCATGCACAACAGATACATAATGTCTCTTAGAAATCTTTCAGAAGAAAGAACAAACAGTTGGGAAGTTGATACTTGTGTAAGCTCACGAGCTAGGCTTCTGATTTACAAACTCACCTTTTCTTTAAAGCTGGTATTTTCAAATGGTATAGAAATGCTTCTTCACTTGAGTACTAAGTGAATTAACTTATTTCACAATAAAAATATAGTTTAGTTCTATTAAATTTTCTTTTGAAAATAAATGTTTCTATGTTTCTGCTCTGACACTAAATTACAATGTATCACAAATGTAGGCTTTAAGCAGATTTATAAATAAGCAGGAATTAAGTGTGCCACCACTAGTTCAACTGAATTCAAGGCATTTAGTAAGAGAGAAGCTGAAGGTGCATTTATAATCCAGACTCATTTTGTTAAGGTAAATACATGTAACTGAAGTAGATGTAATGGGATTTAATGCTGTGGTACTTGTATATAGGATAAGTACTCATGAATGATCTGTTCTTCTTCCTCCAGGGTTAAATCCAGATAGTCCTCTTCATGTTCAGGAATATCCTCTATTATTTCATTGACTGCATCAGTCTCCATATCTTCATCTGTTGGTGAACTTGAAGAACCTTCCAACAAAGAACAGCAGCAGTGATTTCAAATTTGGTATCTTCCCCCTTTCACCAGCCTGACTGTTCTGCCAGTCTGTTACTGCACCACTACCATCAGCTACAGCAGCTCTGCGAAGGATACTGCAGGGTGGCAACGTCTTCCTGTTATTTAAAGCTGTAGGAAAACTCTTAGCTGTGCTCCAGAGATCACTACAGCCCTGACAAGCAATGGAAGAGACAGAAGTATGTGCAAGTTTCCTCTTTGCTAAATGGTATCAGTTACAGTTCTACACATAAAAGGGACATGAGGAAGGACTATGTGGTCAAATCAGCTGACTGTATGTAGCACAGATTTGGAATCAACTTCCTAGCAGCCACAACCCAGATACTAGCAAGCCAAAATATCAGTGTCAGTAGCAGGTCGAGGAAACATGCTCCAGCAACTTAGTACTTGCTCTCTGAGAGTACAGAACAGGGAGAGGCTGGCTGTTTTTGAGGGGAGCTGCCATGAGCCAGTACAATGAGATGTGAGAAGCTAGAATTGCTTGTGAGGTAGACAGGGACACTTGTTCCACATTGGGGAAAGTGAGGATGCAGGCAACTGAAGCCTCCAGCCTTGTGCATCAAAGCCACAGCCCACTCAGCAGCCATTTCCCCTTACCCCTTCCCAGGATTCCTCTGAAGGTTGTTACCCTTTCCTCTTGGCTGCACCCACCTCTTACTGCCTACAGCTGACAGCCATTCCTTATGGCTGCTGCTGGCAGCAGGAGCTACAGCTTCTCTGGGGTGAGGGATGCCTTGCCTCTAATCCTGCTGCTAACAAAAGCATTCTGGGGCATCACTCAAGGCCCTCTAACAGTATTTAAGCAGAAATCACTTAATTGCTTCACACAAAAGCTAGAACAGCCTTCCCCTTTCCTCCCTTCTGCATGCTGCAGGCAACATTCTTACCTGCAGAGTCTGTAGGTGAGTCTTTGGATGAAGTTGATTCTTCTGATGAACTGGACCCTTCTGGAGACAGCAGGAGTGAAGCAGGAAGAACTCCCCCATAGTGAGCAAGGATTTGGGAAGCTAAGTGGATGTTGCCTTTAAAGACCTTTAAAGCCTGCTCTGCTGACTCGCGACTGAAACCCATATACACCAGCTACAGGAAGGGGGGAAAAAAGAAAGTAAAAAAAACAGGAGAAGACCAAGCTCTCCCAGCACCAAGGTCTGAGAGGAATCTGACAGTCATTCCTCTTGCACAAAGGAAAGCACTGCATGCCAGGAATTCCAGGACACCAACTGTGGTTTACTGGAACAGTTAACAACAGGGCAGTGACCTCTTACAGGAATGGGGATCTTGAGCAGAACCTAGAGCCTCTTGTTTAACATCAGACCAATTTTTCCCCCTGCATTTCAAAAGGAAACTTCAAAGCACTCCAGCACATCAGGAGTGTGCACATGCTATTCGGTTTGCCTACCTAACCACTGAAGAGCTTTTCAGACAGCCTGTGATGAGAAAGACAAGTTCCAACCCTCTCCCTTGTGCACTGCAATGCTTAAAGACTTGAACACTTCTAATTTGCTGTCTTTTTTGGGCTAGAGCATTGAAGTGCTCGCACGTCCTTCTGCACCAGTGCAGGACAGGTAGGTGTAACGGCCAGGAGGCACACACACATTACGCTTTTGTCTATGTGACTGCACCATGAAAAGCAGATGCCAGACAGTGAAAGCATGACAGAGTGACATGGGTCAAAGACTATTTCTACAGCTTTGCTTAAGGATGATCTGATGTGTTTGAAGGCATAGTTCAGAAACAAGGCAATCAATTCCTAAGAAAGCAGTGGTCTAACTTACTTGGTCAATGCTTTCCTGGGAAACCTGAAACTGGTTCATGGCTACAGGATCATCGTCATCATCTTCCAACAGTAACTCAGGATTGTCAAGAATAAACTACAATAAAACAGAGAGGGATCAGAATAAAGCAACAGCCATGTACTAGTCCTTGGCATGGATATGTATTTATCCCAATAACTAATAGAAGCAAACCCCAGCCAACTTAAGTGATATGAGTCATCAAGTCAGGAAGTGGAAGTTCAGACTGGAAATGGTAGCTATGAACTAACAAATACAGACTACAGAAAACAAGAATATGCTTAACAATTAAGAAGCAAAGCAGCTTTTTTGTACTAAGTAGTAGTCCTGAAAAATCACTTACCTTAAAGGCTTGGTCCAGGTTTCCTTGTGTATAATGCAGAGCCATCTGAGCAGCTCTCTCCGAGTAGCCCATGCTTTTCAAGGTATTTATGTCTTCCATTCGCTGCCGCCTTTTAGCTCTCTCCTCCCTTCTTATCTGTGCCTTTTCCTGAAAGAACACAGCCATGACAAAGCTCACTGTGCATGGAAAAGCTTCAGCCTTCCCCTCTGCATATAGGGTTCCTTAGGTTTCCTGCTCTGAGTTTGAATCTCTTGAGGGAGATTTTAATTTTTTTTAAATACAGACACTGCTGCCAGACATTCATTACTAAATAAAGTTGCATTTCCATGAGCTAGCACAGTTGCCATACTTCTGCTCTGCAGTCTCTGCAGATTGGATCTTATGCCATCATAGCTATTATAGGCCCTGTATGGTTCGTGCTAAACCCATTTGGCAGATGGGCCTGTAGACAAGACTTGCCAAGGACATATGGTAAGAACTGGGCATGTAGCCAAGGAGTTCTGTTCAGCCCTTCTCTCAGCCATTTGACTTCGCTGTCCACATTTCACTGTCTGAAGTCTAGAAGTCTTGACAGCCTGCAGAGCTGGGCACAAGCCAACCTCAGGAGGTTCAACAAGACCAAGTGCAGGGTCCTGCATCTGGGTTGAGGCAATCCCAAGCACAAATCCAGGCTGGGCAGGGACTGGCTGGAAAGCAGCCCTGAGGAGAGGGACTTGGGGGTGCTGGTGGATGAGAAGCTCAACATTAGCTGTCAATGTGCACTTGCAGCCCAGAGAGCCAAGCAGAGCCTGGGCTGCATCAGAAGCGTGGCCAGCAGGTCAAGGGAGGTGATTCTCCCCCTCTGCTCAGCTCTGGTGAGACCCCACCTGGAGTACTGCATCCAGTTCTGGAGCCTCTGTTACAAGAGGGATATGGACATGCTGGAAGGTGTCCAGAGAAGGGCACCAAGATGAGCAGAGGGCTGGAGCACCTCTCCTATGAGGAGAGACTGAAAGAGTTGGGGCTGTTCAGTCTGGAGAAGAGAAGGCTCCAAGGTGACCTTCTTGTGGCCTTCCAGTATCTGAAGGGGGCTACAAGAAAGCTGGGGAGGGACTTTTTAGGCTATCAGGTAGTGATAGGACTTGGGGGAATGGAATAAAGCTGGAAGTGGGGAGATTCAGGCTGGAAGTGAGGAAGAAGTTCTTCCCCATGAGAGTGGTGAGAGCCTGGAATGGGTTGTGCAGGGAGGTGGTTGAGGCCCCATCCCTGGAGGTGTTTAAGGCCAGGCTGGATGAGGCTCTGGCCAGCCTGATGTAGTGTGAGGTGTCCCTGCCCATGGCAGGGGGATTGGAACTGGATGATCCTTGTGGTCCCTTCCAACCCTGACTGATTCTATGATTCTAAGTGCCACCTCTGCTTATCAGGCACCTCAGGTCTGGACAGTGCTGTCTTTACTTCAGCACAAAAAGTCCTTCTTCCCTCCTGAAACTTCCAAGTCCAAAGCCATAACATGATGTAGTCTGATTGTGACCTTCATGGCACTTCATTGTGCAGCCTCTCGTCTTTCAGACCAGCCACACCCAGGAGTGACAGCTTGATCATGGTGGGCTTATTCCTGTACAGAGCAGTGCTGAGTAGCAAACACAGGTGCAAAGTCTTCCTATATGCCTCTGTGGTACAACCACAGGTCTTTGGCCTTCTCATCTGTTTCGGGACAGGGCTTCCCTTGTGTTATGTTTTGGTTTCAAACTTGTGGCAACAGATGTCCAACTGTCAGTTCCACTAACAGTGCCAAAGTGGGATAATCCATAGTCCTTAATTTAGCACCATGTTGCACTAGTCACACAACACATGATCTTAGGGACATCCCATCTAATACAATCCTTGATTTAGTACTTTTACTGCACCATACCTCTCTCCTGTTGGTGATAAGATTGGCAGCATGCTCCACATCCCCATGGCACGCTCGCAGGGCGAGGCGAGCTTCCTGTTCTGAGAATCCCAGGAGTGACAGGCGATCAACTTTATCAGGATCTATGGAGAGCTCTCCATGCAAACGAGAAGCCTGCAGGTAGAAAGAACAAAATGATACTATTTATACTGTTGCTAACATGCAAACAAATAAAGTCTCCCCATTTTTCTGAGTAAGCAAAGAACAGGTGTAAGACAGAGCCCAAACAGGAGCCAGTGTGAACAACTGAAGTTTTATCTAATGGTGCCTTACCTTCTGAATGTAATCAGCAGCCTCCTTTTCTCTGCCACTGTGATAGTGTCCTATCCCTTGAAGGAGGTAAAGCCGTAGAAATAAAACCTTCTCACGACCATAGCTTCCCTAAAGGATTGTTTAAACAAGAAGAGGTGAGGGGGCACATGAGTAGAAACATATGGTAGAACATCAATTCATTACTAGTCAAACACTTTGCACATCTAAAGATGACACAGCCACTAATGTGTGACACTTGTTGTGCAAAGTATCCCATCTGAAGCACTGCTGATGCCTGTGCCATGACCTTTCTGTCAGGTCCAACACTTTTATTATGCTGACAATTACAGGAGATCAGAGGCTGAGGAGACATAAGAAAACTTCTGAAAGTCACTCTTGTGATACTTGAACAGTAATTGAATACAGATCAAAGGGAAAAAAAAAAAAAGAAAAAAGCCACCTTAATTAAGTCAAAACTGGCATACTTTGATATCAATAAGTCTTTCATGGTTCTCTCCATAGCACCTCTGGAAGCATCTATGAGCTGTGGACAGCTTTTTCTCTGCATCATCCAGGCAGTCCAGCTGCTCCAGGCGAAAGTAGCACCACACTATATCCAGCTGCAGCACTGCATAGTTATCAACGGTGTTCAGCAGCTCTGTGCTACACTCACTGGAAAACAGAACAATTACTGGTTTTCTGGGAGGGGCTGTGTATTTTTTCTGTACCTTTTTTAACACTACTGAAGCATGTCAGATGTATTCATACTCACACATTTGAGGAAGCACACGCTTTGTATTGGAGGCAGCAAAATGAAGTCAGTGGAACTTTAACGAAGCACTCATCTCCCATCAACACTCCCTAATACACAGGGCACTACTGATAACACTACATCTTAAAGAACTGCAGTGGTCACAACTCATTTTGTTACTATTTAAGACAGCATCTCTAAAAGCAGAACAGAAGTAAACCCTCTGTAATCTTTGAGAGGACAGTGATGACAGGCTTAGTACACGTGGACACGCCAAGTCCTGTGTCAGTCTCCATGCACACGTAACACACAGAGATGAGAAACAGATGGGGACAGTTATTACCTTTGGGCATCCCAAAAGAGCCATTTAGGGCTGTGACTGCTGACAGGAAACTAATTTACCTGCAGCAACTCTGGTATGGTTATGGACCTTAGCTATCTGTACCACCTTTAACACGAAATTACTACTATAGAGGAGTAATTGCAAACAAGCATTTGTAAGTGTCTCTCAGGCTAATGGAATTCATAGCCTAGTACAAGAATATTGACAGTTTCTGTTTATGTTGATATGAAAGATTAAATTGCCCAGTGGCAGTATCTGTTCCAGCTGTTCTACATGAAGCCACCTGTCACTGCAAGTCAGAACCTTTGTCTGCTGCTTCCCATCTGCTGAGGGGGAGTGAAGCAATCCTGGGCAAAACAGGACCTGATTTACATGCACAGGTAGAGCTAATGCTGTTCTGGGATTTGGCTGACAGCAAAGGAAAGAGACAGAAGGATTCAAAAAGATTCTTACCAGAAGTGTTTATCAGCATCCAACAAATAGGGCAGTGCTATTTCATATTCTTTCTTCTTCATTAATGCCCTGCCCTTCTCATGATAACCCATTGCCAGCACAAGTGCCTAGAAAAAAGATTGAGATTTCTTTTGCACCTCCCCAACCCATTTTTATAGCTAAAATGAAATATCTAGGTATTCCATTCACAGCCCTTCTTCTTAGAAGTATACCCCTGTACCAGTTCTGTACCAGCAGTACTCACATTTTTCTCTCATCTGCTGATGTTAAGATATTGTATAATTAAAAGCAATAAAAAAGTCACTTACACATGAAATACTGCACCAAGTTTAAGAATGCAACCCTGAACAGATTTTTTTAATGAGTGATAAAGACCAAAGTGTTTTTCTGGGTGCTACACATCATAGCACCATCAAATCTGTATTGCTTTGCTATTAGAACTATCTTGCAAAGCTGAATAATTCACCTCCTGCAACTCCTCAGAACTGAAAATTAAATTTTGAATGTGGCAGGAAAACACTTGAGTTCCTGCACTCAACAAATGGAAATGTAAATGATATTTCTGGATAGAAACAACCTGCAGTATTTCTTCTCATCCATGTTCAACACTGATTCAAACTTGAGCACTTGAACATTTGATGCTTCAACTCTTCAGATGAATTACTACTTCCAGCACTTCACCAGAACAACACACATTGTGAGAATGGACAGTTGCTATTCCAGTCATCCAGAAACCCCAGATCACACAGAAAACACAGCGTGCCTCAGAAGAGGCTAGGGCAGCAGTTAACATAAGCTGGGGCTTGCTCACTTCTCTTTTTTTGTTAGTGGGTACAATTTCAAGTAGTTGTAAAGATTTACTCATCTTCAGAGAACTCGAGACTCTTGAAAGACATCACCTATTACTATTCTTCTGTTACAGCAGTCAGTATCAGGTATGTCAATCCTACAGCACTTCAATCCACACACCCATCCACAGAGATTTTCATTTGAGAATGGGGCACTTCCTTGAATGGTGAACTAATTCAAATTTGAGAGGGGTCACAGTAGAAAAGCTATCAAAATTATTTTAAAATAGTCCAAATTTTAGAGCTTGTCAAGCTTGCAGTTGAAATGGAGGCCTAACAAACAAGTTATTTTCATGTTGTTCAAGGGCACCCAAAAATTAAAATAGGATATAACAAAGTCAAACCTCATCTTAAAAGACAGAAGGAAGGTATGTACCACAGAGGGGCCAGTGCAAGATTAGACCTGCAATTAGATCAGCAGAGGTGTCTCCAGGTGACTAAGTATTCCCAGCTGTAGAATTCTACTTCAATCTTATTTCAGAATTGAAACCTACTGCACCCAGGGTTTCATCACAAAAAGACAAACTATATTTCAGTCCCACATTTGAAATGCTTCATGAATCAAGCTTTAAAGAAACCTACTTTTTTAGCTTGAGGAGGAATCTCAATTGACCTTCCAGTCTGGTTAGCTATGTCTAGATATGGGTAAGAATCTGGATCCAAGTACTCCTCTGAAAGATAGGAAAAAGCAATTTAAACTGTAGATACAATCTTCAGAGTAACTGCTGGTTTTAGATTATGTCAGTAAATACATGGTTAAACAAAAAAAAAAAAAAAGCAAACAAACACCAAGAAAAAAAAAGTAATTCAGAATTACATGTAAAGGCTGGGGATTTTTGGATGTACCTACCAAAAGCAGCCCTGGTCACACAAAAATGAGGAACTTTAGAAAGGTCACTAAGGAGAAGGCCCTGTTCATCCAGAAATTTTGACACAACATTAAAAGTTACATGAATTGCAAAGAAGTTTTTGCAGAAGACAAAACATCTGCATTTCACATTATATAGCATCTGAAATGCTCTATCAAATGAAGCAAAAAGTACAAAAAGTCCCACACAACTGAGCACAGTTGATAGATAAAACTGGAAAAATACAGCTCAGTATTTTCCCTTTTCCCCACATCTTTAATGCTTATAACCTAACTACCAATTTTGTTTTCACTTCCATCTGATTTAGAATGAAAGATGCTTTTCTTGTAAACAAAAGACAGTTAAGTAGGAGTTCGCAGAGATTAAAAAGCCTCTGCCCTACAATTTTTCTCAGGTGAAACAAAAGGGTTGTTAAATCCTTTCTATACTTCACACAGAACCTTCAGCCTCTGAGCCCATTATGGCCTCCACTCTATACTTTGGCATTGTGCTGTAACTGACAGTTGCTGGTAAATACCTTAAAGAGGCCCCATACAGGATTCAAAGGCTGGGATCTAAATCACCCTTTAAGTACATAAAAGGAATCATTTCTGTCATTTGTTCAAAATCTGGTATTATAGTAAGAAAGAGGCTGTCAGTGACCACTAAAAGCAGCTTTGTTCAGGTATTTTTGCATTTGGCAGGAATTCATTACATCCAAACCAGAAAACATGAAATAGAGTGAAGTTCTGAAGCAATAAAGTGGTGAAGTGATTTCAACTCACCATCTAGCAATGCAATTCACAAACACTCTCATTTTGAAAAAATATTACTGTTCTATTTACTCTATTCCTTTAGCTTAATCCACAGTTGCTAGCAATCAACATCAAACACCATGAGAACAGAACAGTCAGGTTACAGACGAGAATGACAAATGACCTGTTCTGCACAATGAAACCATGGTTACACACAGCCACAGCTGAGATCAACTACAAAAGTAGTGTGTAATGACTTACACTTCATTATTCCACTATCCTTGTATCTACAATAAATTTAAAGCCTGTTCTCAGAAGTCATCAGTGCCTTAACTGTCAAGTGCCAATTAAATAATAATTGATTCATTTTACATCGAAGTGTTTTCTAGCATTCTAGTTGTGAAAGATTTGGAGTAGAAGACAAAGTTTTAGATGAGTATAAACTGAAATCCAGCCACAGCAGAGCCACTGTTCTGTGTTGAAAGTCCACTGAGAAAGTAATTTTTGGTGTGCAAGAATTAATGAACATCCACCTCCCCTTCCAAAAAACCCAAAGTCAACAACTCTTACCTCTCTCTGACAGAATCTCCAAACCCTTCTTAGTTCTTTGCATCTTGTCATTTATTTCTTTCTCTTTCTTGCACTGAAGTTCTTCTTCCTGAACTTTTCTTTTAGTTTCTTCATCACTCTGTTCCAGCTGAAGTACCATCACCTTTGCATTGTGTGTCACACCCTGGTCTTCAAGAGTTTTGCCTGCAAAGCAGTGTGATGAATACAATCCAAATACACCATTTGTGAAGAGACCATTGCACATTGCACTGCTGTTGGGGACACCAGGAGACCACGACACCCATGAATAAAGCAAGCTGAACCCCTTTGCCTTACTCATACTGTAGTGAAGAATTACAGTAATTACTGAAGAATTCAATCTAAACCCCTGCCAATTAGTGATGTATTCAGCAGAAACTCAGAATCAGGATCAAACTTCCACCTTAAGAGAGCTTTATAAATAGTTGGTATGTTTCTTTGTCTGCTTTTTTTCCAACATATTGAAAACTAGGATTGTTTCTGTTTCAGTTAAATAGTCTTTAGGCAAAAACTGGAACATGTCCAGGATCAGACACCACAATAGTTAAAGGACAGAGGAACTGGGAACTGAATCTGAGTTCCTACTGTCAATTCCACGGTTCTAATTCTGATGTAGCCTAAGGGAAATAAGTGTGTCAGATACTTAGGCCAACAATAAAGAGAAAGCTCTTGTCATCACTTCCCACAACATGTCTGAAGAGTTGAACATGTGTAAAGCAGTACAAAAAACTTTTTGAATATGGTGTCATACCATATGGTTTTGGAGGGAATTCAGGGTTTCTCTTGAACATGTATTTTCAGTATTTCAATACCTGAAACGTGTATTTGCTATATTTATTACAGGATTCCTATAATTGCCCTAATTCAGCCAAAGAATTTTGATCATTATAAATTACTACATTTCCTCTAAAGCAGAACCTGACCAACATTAACTGCTAATCCTTAGGAATGTCTGAAATTAACACAATTGCAATTTTTCTTCTGAGAGTCAGTAAACTAGAAAATGATCATAAAAAAAGTATACTCAAACTAGAGATACATACCCAGGTCAAGCTGCTTCTTATTTATAATTATTTTGAGAGCATTTTCTTTTAATGCATGTTCCTGTGCTATTCTGTGAAAGAAATAATTTTGTCCATGAATACAGACTTGTAAGGCCATACAATATTTGTTAGAATAGCAATAAAACTTAAAAATGAGTATGCACTTAACTGACTTAAAACTCTTGCTAGAAAAAACTGATGGAAGTAAAGTAACATAATCAGAAAACTTGATATACTGTAAAGAGAAAACGCAGAAAGGGATATATAAAGGGAAAAAGCATAACTGAGAGAAAAGAATTTGATTAGGCTGAAAAACACGAAAGGAAGAGAAGCTAATCATTGTTCAGAAGACCTGCCTAGTGACAGGTCTGGAATAGTGGTCACTCATGCCTTCCTAGCTACTTGTGGGGATTTACAGAGAACTATCTTCTGCAGCTGCAGCTTTCCTGTCTTCCATCTGTTAAACCACAGCTTCTTACATGAAGAACTGTCCTACAGGGACACTGCACATCCTATGCAGACACTGAACACACAACATGCTAAGAAAAAGCTTAAATTGAACAAAAGTGTCCTGTCTCCTTTTTTTAGTACTGTATGACAGTGTTATCTCACTAGGGAAGAAGCCAGGCTGGTTACACTTACTGTGATCTGAGCTCCTTGCCTGTGATGAACAGGTTAGTTTCCAGTACGAGTTTTCTGCTCTGTAGTAATTGTATTGGGTGGGGGAAAGGAGGAAGGAAGGAAAAAAAAAAAAAAAAGCAAAAACAAACCCAAAAAAACATGTTATCAAGATATTTTGGACGTTTTCTTAATTAATTTACAACAATTACAAATTCTTTTTCAAATAATCATATCAACAGGGTTATGGTTGGGCATACATATTAGTAATTTCCAGGCAGGGAGTCATGTACTTGCTATACAGTGCTACAAATTAACATTACAACAGCAAAAGATTCACAACTAGATAAATCTAAATTCAGACCCAAATAACTTAAATTGACTAATTTAATTAAGCACTTCCAATCTTAACTCTGCTTTGTGATTATGCTATTCACCTGTGACTGGCTAGGTTATGATTAATTCCTAGTAGTGTCTCTGGTCCCAGATTAGATAAACTGGATTTTAAAATTAATTAATTCACCTATGCCCAGTAGCATTGTAAAGAAGAACTAAGAAATTATTTATTTCAACTCCATGGCAATCACTTGACACCCTCTACCCTTTAAGCCATTGCATACTGCGATGGTTTGAAACTGTCTTTTTAATTTTTCCTTGCAAAGCTCAGAACAGAGAAAGTGAAAGAGTATAAATAAGTCAGTATTGGGTGTAAGAAAGCAAAATAACGATTGTTCAAAACACTTCCATTGGATAGATAGAAATGTTTAAGAACTATTACCCAAAACAAAGTAGGCACTCTGCACATTCTGCGTTCTGCAGTGG
The DNA here is from genome assembly GCF_027791375.1 of Indicator indicator. Classification (NCBI taxonomy): domain Eukaryota; kingdom Metazoa; phylum Chordata; class Aves; order Piciformes; family Indicatoridae; genus Indicator; species Indicator indicator. The sequence goes on from NC_072029.1 coordinate 16,736,992, forward strand.
GGGCAGTTGCTGGGCTGTCTGGCTGCTGTTTCTTCTTCTCTTCTGGCTGAAGATAACACACTGACCTTGGCAGCTAAGTTAACAACTTTCTGCTCTAACTAACTCTGCTTTCTGTCCAAGGGGGATCTGGGGGGGAAGCTCCTGGGAGAGGGAGGCCCCTTTGGGAGGGTCCCCTTGGGGGGAAGCAAAGGGAGATCGGTTGTGCTTTTCTGTTGATTGCATATATTTGTAAATGTTGTGAATTTTGTATATTTGTACATATTCATTGCATTTCTCTGCTTGTAAATACAGCCTTCATTTGCTTTCAGACTGGGCTAGCCTGGTTACTTGTTGGTTGGGGGGGAATTTCAGCTCACACTGACACACATACTCTGGTAATTATTTTTCACTGCAGGAGAGAGAACAATTATAATTGTTTGTTGTGGTTTTGCATGTATTCACTTAAAAACAAAATCATAAAAACCTTCTAAAGCACCAGACAAGATCTTGATTAAAAAAGAAAGACAAAACCTTGCCCTGTTCCAGAATAAACATTCACTTCTGTGGCTGATAAGATGCCTACAACCCTTAAATGCCTGCAAACAAATAACTTCCCTTTCACTGCTATCAGAGGGGATAAAAAACATATCAGCACTGGGGAAGATGCTGCTCCCACACATGATTAAAACTAGAACTGATCTGAGATACTTATGCTTGCTAGAGACTGTTTTGAAGGGAGAAATATTCCCAGTTAAGAGGCTCTGTATTACTGAGAACATAAGCATGGGCCTGCTTTCTGTCCTCTGACCAGACTGCACAGTACACTTCATATCCATACAGATGAATCCTCTCAACCTTCAAAGGCAGAGCAGCTGCATCCAAAGTCCCACATGAGATCAGTTCCTGACCATGTCAACGCTCATGCTGTGCCTGGGCATCGCTTGGCAGGATGCCAGGTGGTCTGGGCTAGCTGCAGCAGAGCTGATGTTAACAGCTTGGCAGTATGGATGTCCATCAAACAGTGGCCAGCCTGTCCTCACCCACACTTAGCTGACTAGGACAGATACAGCCACAGAAATCTGGTATGGTGACCAGTCTGATGCTGATTTAGCTAGACTCACATCATTGTTCTGGCATACTTTATGCTTGAAAGTGGAAGCTGGCTTCAAAAGGGCAGGACTTAATTCAGTTATCTTAGTGAAGCTTTTAGAAGCCTGACTTCGAAAACAACAGATGAATACCACCACAAAAGAAAATCCTGCTTCTCCTTTCCAAGCTCAAACACTGGATATACCTATTTTAAAGGTTAGCTTGTACTGGTTAGCTGCCTGGGCTGGCATAGCTACACAAGGATAATGTTATCATTGCAGGAATGTTGCCATATGCTACAGTTAAAGGTGTTCTTTTTGATGCCATCGGCCATATGAGGCATGAGATGACACCAAGTTCAAGTTGCTTACTACACTTAAAAGAATATTTTTTGTTTAATGAATTAATTTGTCATGTAAACAAAATGCTGTAGCAAAACAGTGATATTAATATGCTATAATTCAACTTCTGGTGCTCTACACCTCAAAATACAAACCTGCTCTTTACTGAGCAGCAGTTGCAGAAAGAATCAAACTGAACTAGACAGGCAACTCTAATTTACTTTTAAGTGAAAGGTAATTTCTCATTACATCCTGAAGGGGAGAAAATTACTGACCTCCCAATATTCTATTCCTTTGCCATGATATTCCTACACACCTGGAAAGCTGAACTATATAGAATATGGGGGAGGGAGGGGTGGGCAGTTACTGAGGTATATCTAACACAGTCCTCTTACATAAAACACCTGAAAAAGTTAAGTGAAAATATCTGCATTAGATACATACCTGTAACATAAAAGGCAAAAGTAAAGCTGCTCTTCCTGACTTTTCTGCAATGCCACTTACCTTTCTACGAGGCAGATATATATCAAGTCTTGCAATTCCAGTCACTTTAAAATTTTCATTTCCTGTTCCACGCTCAATTGCTTTACATCGTATTTCTTCCAGCACATTCTCTGTATCGGTCTCATTGATATTCAGCTTGGATGAGTATTTTTGTACAAGCTCCTAAGAAAACAGCAAGGAGAACTAGGAAAATGCACCAGCAGTAAGACATGGGAGATGAACGACACCAAACTGAGAGAGTATTTACCTTCATCTCTTTACCAGCTTCTTTTTTTTCATTTGTATATGGTGGTTTCCATAGCTGAATTTTGTCCTCTCTTAAGCAGCTTGTCAGTTTTGCTGTTAAATACTTCTTTTGTGCCATTCTTGTAAAACAAAAGCACATATGGAAGGAAAAAGAAAGAAAAACAATCATTTTTAAAATACAGCTTTCCTGTACTAAAATACTGCACTTTTTCAAGAATTCTAAGTGACGGTTTTTAATTTTACAAAAAATACTACAGATAAAATGCAATCCCTGCATTTTGGTGGGGAGGGGAGCTATTATAAAGAATGGGAAAAGGATGCTGAAACCTGGATTAGAGCAGGGATAATTCAGAAATTATATGTATCTGGGCCTTTCTGTTTCGAGAGAACTGAAATGTCTTCCTAAACCCTCATGTGAGCTGGAACTGCAGAAGGTGTTGATTCACCAAAATCTACGATCCAATTCTGCCCTGCCATGAAACGGATGGCCCAAATCCCCCTCTAAAAAATGTCCTTACTGTACTTCTGCCTTCCTGGTTTTCCCACTTCCCCACTTTAACAGCATTCTCACAACAGTGGATAGTTGAACATTAATCATTAGCCTCTTTGGGAGGACAGAAAAGCGTCAGGAGAGAACATGTCAGAACCACAAGCTTTACCATGACAAGACCATAAGGTAAAATTCACAGCCCTCCAGCAGAATGAGATCAGTTAGAGCTCAGGAAGCTAAGAGCAGACAATGATCTATGCCTCACCTTCCCTCCCCAGTCATTTGTCAAGTGAACTTGTTTAATAGCATCATAAAATTCTGGTATCATAACAACAAAACAGCTGTGTGTCACTTTCCACAGCTCTACAGACACTCTTCCCACTCCTGTTGCAAAGCTAGAGAAGACAGACAGGGCACAAGCAACACAAACTGCAGAGGCTGAGATCAGAGATGAAGCATACCGTAAATCTGCACCAGGCATTAAAGTACCCATCACTGGGGAGAAGCTGACAGTAAGAGTTTATGCTGAATTCATCACCAAAAGTTATTCTAACTCAGCTCAGAAAAAGCAGCAACCACTCAATCAACATGCCCCTACGAAAAATAAATAACTGAAACAACAGAGAAGGCTGGGGTAATGTTATTATTTTAGGGCCAATACACATGGCACTTACAGAGCAGACAGCAACAGACACACTGCATTTTCCAAAGATTGCATCAAAGTTATTAATGCACCTTCTCCCATTTCCAAAACACATTGGGCAACTCTCACAACCAATCCTACAACCATTATTTTCCCACTGTCAGGTTATGCTGATACCTTTTATAGCTATAATTCCACTTAAGAAACAAAAAAAAAAGTATCCATTGTTTTGTGGCACCCAGAAAAAGTCTAAAATAGCAATCAACACTTAAGACTATGGATTGTAAATACAAGTAGCATTTGTAAACTGGTCATTCATCTTTGTATCAGTTCTATCGTTATTCTAAGCTTGTGAGCGCTCGCTAAGCTATTAAAACAGAAAATACCATTAAAGTCCCCAATTCTTCTGTGCAACCACCAATCAAAAAAAATGCTGCTTTCACAAGCACAAACCTAATCGTTTTATATGTAACACTTCTAACATTTATCATAAAGTCCTATTTCACCATAACTAAACTGCAGATGAATCCTTAGCAAAGGCATTTCTCACTCACTTTTCTATCAGCCACCACCACAAACGGTCCTGACACTTTCACTTTCAGTAAGAGTTTAATGGGACCGTCTCAAAACAGAACTAACAACCAAGGGTACTTCCCAAGGGCCATTTGAGTGCCAGACTGTTCCTGTAACTAAAATGCCATCCTCTTAAGCCAGTTAATCTTACATATGACATTAAAAGTTACAGAAATAAAGTCACATTTTAAATGGAAGGCACAGAGACTCCTCAGAATGGCTTACTTAATAAAGCAGTATGCATGAATTTTCCCTGAAGACAAGCAGGAAAGACACCTGGCACAACTCTGATACATTTCTCATGGCTGAAGGACGAGTAAAAGACTGAAGCAGCATTATGTGCAAAAACAATCCCACAAGCTCAAGGAAAGGATGGAAACCCAAATACTTCGGGTGCCTGCCCGGGGTTCTAGGGAGTCCTCAGGCCTCCCAGGTGCACATCCAGCTTCTCCCCTACTACGACAGCATCAAGACCATAAATCAGCGGTGTCACCATGGGATTTTAAGCACGGCCACAAAGTCTCCGCCGTTTCCAAGCGCCTTCAAGCCACGGCAGGTGGGGAGCATTCAGACAACCACAGAAGGAGCCTCCTACGGCGGCAGCGGAGCTGATGTAACCGGCCTCCGCTTCTGAGCGGGCAACCGCATGGCTGGAAGCAGCCAGACCGAGCAGACCCTGCGGGGACGGGGCAGCCAGAGGGCGATCCCCGGCACACCGTCAGGAAGGGGCACCCGTCACCTCGGTCCTCGGGCACCCACCTGCGCCCCGCAGCGGAGGCCGGGCCTCGGGGCCTAGGCAGTCTCTGAGGGCAGCTCGGGCTCTCACGCAGCTTCTCGCCCCAGCCCTGAGCGCCTTGACAGGCCCGGCGCTGGGGCTGGCAGGGCCCGCCCTCCCTCAGTCGAAGCAGCCGGGAACGGGCAGGGTGGCACGTCAGGGCCGAGCAACAGCCAGGGGCGGAGCGGTGTGCACACGTCCCAGCGCCGGTTATAGCCAGGCAGAGGCAGGCTCCTACGGAAACGCGGAAGGCCCAAGCAAATGGGAGCGAGGCGGGTGCTCATCACGTGGTTGAAGCCACGCTCTCCCCCGCCATCTTACTGTCCTGCCCTCACTTGGTCACGAAGTGGTTTGGCTTTCTGTGAGTCAGTAGCAGGTGCTGCTCTTCTCATGATGTCCTCAGAGTTCTGCCTGGGTTCTTCGTCCTCTGGGAGAAGGTGGATGGGCGTCTCTAGCCGCAACTCTCCTTTCCAGGAGGACTTGAGTCTAGAGGAGGCGGAGGGTACTGCAGCCCCCCCGAGCTGTACCCTCTCCCTTTGTGAGGCAAAGGAGGGAGCATTTCCCGAAAGGCTGAGGTGCTGTGAGAAGTGCCGGGCAGGATACCGTGTGTGATTTTTTCTGTGGTGCTTTTTGAGGGTATCAGTGTGCAGGGTGAGCTTTTTTCTGTGGGTTTGTATTTCCACCTAAGGGATGGTGAGCAAGTTCTTCCTGGTGTGGTGTGAGGCTGGGCTGCAAAAGTACCTGCTGAGGGAACAATCGAACTGATAATAGATACCACTTAAAGATGAGGTGGTGCTGGAGTGTTACTTCTAGTGACATAGCCTCATAGTGGGCAGAGTGGGAGTAGGGTATGAGGCTACACAAACAATTGGCTGTACAATGTAGACTCAATGTAGTATTTGCATGTGAGGCCCTCAAAGGTTTGGGGCTCACTCCTGGAATCTTTTTGATGCCAGTAATAGATGTAAGTGTTCTTTCAATGAGTTATAGTAGAAGCAATTAGCTTGTGGGCTGATTCTTTCATATGCCCATCTATTTCAGCAGCAAAGGAATTTTATTCCAACTGCTCTGATGTATGACTGAAATCATTGCTCCGGAGTATTATTTATTCCAGAATGGATGGGCCTGCAGGACTGTCCCAATATAAAACATTTTCCTTAGGTGGTCATGCTGCCTAAGCAGGCGTGATGCACGCTGCAGCTTTGGCAACTGGAACCTTACAGGTATTGTGACCTTACAAACAGGATTACTGAACTAGAATTTCAGGATTCCAGGCTCCTCTGTGTGCAGAAATCCACCAAGTTTGCCTACTGATAAAATAAGGGTAAATTTGCTTTTATGGCAGTCTTGAGATCAGTGCTTGAAGCTTAGCCATGTCTATGCTAACAAAGTGATAAAAGTTACTGTTCCATGACTGCTGAACATGAAGAAACTAACAGTAAAGTTTTGAAAATCAGGTGCACTAGAGAACTGGGACTTTATAATACATGAAGGTTTTGGGGTTTTTTTTCATGTGTTTCCCTGTTTTACTTCTAATAGAGCTACTTTAGGGGAAAAAAATCTCATTAGACAATGTGCCTGTGTAATATTTTAATCCTTTGAAATGTAAGTATAGCAACTTTACTCATAACTAAACCTCTTCTAACAAATAATTTACTGAAATTATTCTTCCACAACATTCCTAGGAAAAGACATCTCTGAAGGCAACTTTTGGTGATACTGATTTAAAATATTTAAAAGCTTAATGTTTTCAAGTGTATCATTGCAAATACCTAGGCAAAATGATCTTGAATTAATTTCAAGTGGTTTTAATGGTGACCTCTTGCTAACATGGGATTTTACTTTTAGTATTCCTTTATGTATTCTGCAGATTTGGAGATAATACAAAAGTAACACTCCAGTATAATGATAGGCTGGAGTACTGTAATCAGCAAGAGAAGTAAATAGAAAGCCAATGTATACTTAAAAACGCTCAAGGTTTTTTGATACTTCCTTCCAAGTAGTTTTTTTGTTCCATGTGGGTTGGTTGTTATCTAGTATTTTCATTCTATTATACCTATTATGGATATCTGTGTTTTATCTTTTTCTCTTTTTTTTTCCCTTTCTTTTTAATCCTTTTTTAAATCCTGTAACCACTGTGAAGAAAAAAAAAGTATATGTCTTTCTGTATGTCTCATGTCTACCCAGAAAAAGAAATCAACATCTGAGATGAAAACTAATCTGAGCAGACTACTTAAATGAAAGCCCTAAAAAACCTGAAAAATTATAATGAACACCTCTTCCCAAAACTGTCATAATTCTGTTGCTTTTACTGAGGATGAGTGGGAAGTTCTTCAGGAGTTACTGAGGTGTACTGGTGGCTGTTGGTAATGGCTGGTGTTTTGCAGCACTATTTTAAGGACTGTGGCTTCCAGGAGACAAGAGGCTGGTAGTGGCTGGATTAGCATGGGACACTGTGGAATTTGTGTCTGAAAGTGTTCAGTGACATATAGGAAATGATGTTTGGCCAGAGGGAGTAAAATAACATTATATTCCATGACATTTTTTCTATTTTCGTAGACCTAACAAAGTACTGTGGTACACTTAAAATTGCGAATCTCCTACACTTGTAGGCTCTGACAGTTTTATGCAGACATCTCCAGTCTAGCATCCTCCATCAAGCACTACAGAAGCCTGTGGAATTGTATGAAGGATTAATGGTTTGAATTTGTGCTGTATGCAAGGAAAATGGTAGTTTCTCTTAGAAATGGACAACACTGCAGTCTCTCTGACACTAGGACTTTATTTACACACTGGTAGTAACTCTGTGTCCAAGACACGAGGGGATGGCTTATCCTTCTGGCTGAGGAGAGTCTGTGTCTAGAAGGACATAAACTACAGCTGAGCATCTGTGTGAGCTGGCATGGGCAGGAGCAACCATGAAACCGTGGCTGAAATGCAAAGAGTAAGCTGACTCTCATTACCTTGTGATCTGAAGGATCTCCACAGCAGCACCTGGCTGGAAGCACATTAGTGGGGATGCAGGCATTACGGAGTCTGACCCTTGCTAGAGCAAAAAACCTTTGGGACCTGCTGCTTTTAGCTGTAAATCAGGAACTTTTGCAGGTGTAGTTTTCCACTATGCTTTGGTCTTTCCCCTGCAGGGCAGGAATCTCAAGCATGTTCAGTCTCTGAGTCTAACTCAGACGTTCTATTTGTCAAACACACAAGGACAAACAACAATTAGAATGCTATGTGTTTTTCATCACCCCAGCTGTGAGTCACTTGAGCATGTTTACAGTCCTCCTCACCAATCTTACATTATTTTCTGCCTGCATCTTTGACATCTTTCTTTTTTTTTCCTTCCTCCCTCACTTGTGTGTGTGTGAATATTATGATTTTTGAGACTGTGGTGGTAACTGGAGATGTGTGTTTGAAGACTGTTTGCAGGATTCATCAAATGGTTTGTAGGACATGTGCCTGATACTCGTTTTGCTATCCTTTCAGGGCACCAGTAGATGTGGAATGGTTCAGAAGAGCCAGTGGCTACCAGCAGCATAGCTGGAATTAAAGTCATTGTGAAATGGGAATACATTTCAAGTCTTTAATTTTTCTGAAGCCTACATTTGAGAAAGAGAGCTGTCTGAATTCTTGCAGCCAGAAGTGGGTGTCAGGTAACTTGTGTTTTTGTAATTGAAAAGCACCCATGAAAGAGGGTCGCTTTCCTCTAAATGCCTTGCAGGCAGGGAGAGCAGCAATCACTACTCCTTTTTAAAATCTTGCAGAAATTTGCGATGCAGTTGGTGCCACAAGAGAAAATGTTAAATCCTATCTGTGAAAAAAATAGTTGTATGACTACAGTTATATTTGTTGAAATGGTTTCACCCTCCTTGTACACTTAACAGTTGTAACAGCAGAAAGAAGGTGCATTATATTTCTGGTAAGTAAGCTGATACATGGTATTGGGGAGCTAAGTAATTATTTCAGACTTCTGTTTTCAAATAAAATACCATGGATAGATGGGAATCAACAATATGTATACAAAAAAGGTTACACTTACTAAGTACCACTAAAACAACAACAGAAATGAGCAGAGGTTTTATTCATTGATTTAAAAAATACACACATCAGAAAGTATCATAAATGTCTTTTTTTTTTGAAGAAAGTGAACAATGAAATAATATTTTAAATGTACCAATCACCTTCAATACTGATTTGTTACTTGTTTATTGTCTAACTAAATAGTTCCATACTGAAATTCACTATAGTTGCTTCATCAGTAGTTCTGCTAGTCTTTGCTATAGCTCTTTGAGATATTTCAAATATTGCTGTGTTAAAAAGTTTCTAAAATCAGTAACCTGAAAACAGGAGGGGAAAACAAAGAAAAGATAAAATTACTCTTGAATAATGTGAGTATCTGTCATTGCAGCCCAGCATTTTCATGAGAACATCTCATTTTACACCGTTCTGTAAAACAACAGATTATACAGCAAGGCTCTTTCTTGGCTAATAAGAGTAGCAGACCTTCAGCAGATTGCTCAGTGTAACTAGGAAGACTACTTTGCTATTTTTAGTCAAGGTTTTGACTATTTGTTACAGAATGTCTTCATTGTGAGATGTATAATCCAAGCTTCCTCGCTGCTTCAGAAATTCTTGGTCCTTTTTTATTGGGGAAAGGGTAGAAGTTTAGTTTGTTGCAGGCTGGCATGCACTTTGTAGAAGAAATAGGTTGATGAGTCCAAACTGCTGAAGTGGCTGATTTCAGAGGAGGCTTTTGGCAGGTGCTTGAAATTTTGCTGCCATTCTCTTTGCTGAAACCATTTAATATGCTTGAACTTCCCATCTGACTGCACACAGATAGTTCACGAGCTCCTTCTTGTTCCTTGTGTTGCAATGTGCTGTTTCCCTTTGAATCCAGACTCTGATTGTCAAAACAATATGGTCTGTTCTCGCATTGGGAAAGATCCCAGGTAACTCCATGAGAAGGACATTGCACCAGGCGGTGAATTCCCAAGTGGGTATGCCATGGTGAGTTGTCTTGTACATTGCCACTGCTGCTCAGCTCCAGGCTGACCTTTCTGACAGGAACACGTTCTGTAAATGACTTCGATCTTCTAACTGGTTTATTAATTAAAACAGCACTGACCATTGATTCTGGGAGAACGGGTTCGTATTCATCTACAAGAGAAATGCACATATGCAGACTACTGTGGTAGCAAAAATTAAGGGTGTAATTTCTGTAGTATAAACTTAACTGAAGAACTTCAAACAGGAGAGTTTATCTGTACCCTTTCTGTCTGTGGCCGAGAGCAGTGCACGCTCTTCTGGTGCCAGGTTAGAGTAGAAATATTTCATGCTTGGTTTTGCAGTTCTGAGGACATAAATGGTACCCTAGGGTTAGTCAAATGAAAATGGAGATTTATCAAGTCAATATTGATCTAACTGGTACTTTAAGACTCATTAACAACACAGATTGAGAATTGACTTTCAGTAATTAATTGCTCGTAAGCAAAAATTCTTAAGGTGAGCAGGGACTTGCTCCGTGTATTGGTAGCTGCTGTGATTTGAAAGACAGAAACATTCTGTTTCATTCTGTTTCTATTCACAACTTTAAATAACTGATTGTTTCCAGGTGAAAAAAGTTGCAAATTTCTTTTTCTTAATGAGGGAATCATTAACATACAGGTTTGTATTTTAATATTTTACTGCAGTCTTACTATTGTAGTCAGTGTAAATGGTGTAAAGTAAATATCTTCTCACACTGGTGTTGTCTGAATGATTCATTAGAGGAAAAATCTGCTTGTTCAAGGAATGATGTAGAACAGGTCTAACGGTGGGAGAGAATCTAGTGTCTTTTTTTTTTCCTGCTATCCCTACAGCTTAATTTCTAAAGCAGTATGGAAGTGACTATTAAGAATATGTAAGATATTACGGACACAAATGCTAATGCTACTTCAGTTGCCCGTAGCAGCCATCAAATTACTGACCATGAACGGTTTCTGTGCCTTGAAAAGGAGTAGAAACTGAATCACTACACTAAAAAACCAGTGCTGTTGACATTGCAAGTACTAATGAATATGCTTCAGTTAGTGTATATATATAGTTTAAGATAGGAACTGTGCAGTGTTGGTCTTATTTACAGAGCTGAGCTATAGGAACAATATCTGTAGTATGAATTACGAAGCATATTAAGGTGAAAAAAGTAGACATAGAAGAGTGCTGTTTATATTCTGAAACAGAATATCTAAACAGCTATTTAAAAAGAACTGAGACTCTGAAATTAAGCTAGTCTGCATAGGATGCTGCCTGAAAAAACTACCACCAAACAACAACAAAACACATAAACAAAACCCAAGAGCACAATCCCCCTTTATAACAGTCTTTCATACCATCTTGACAAGGAAGTATTTGAAGATGTCAGAACCTGCTGCTTTACTTGCAGTAGATAAACCTGTACCACAGGGCTCTGGTTAAGGAGAAGCTTTCATTACTGTGTTTTGGCTGAAGCAGCACTGCCAGCATAGTATCACAGAATTTTTTCTGTTCCCAGGGCTGGCCACATAGGGTTGAGCTGGTTAAGAGCTGCTTTGCAGCATGGCTTTGTGAGTGAAAACTCTGTAAGTCCACACCTTCTGCTCTCCTAGAGTGTTACCAGGACGTGCAGAGCATAGAGATATTGATGTGTTTGTGCATATGTCTATATAGGGAAGCATACTAATTGAATTTCCTAGTGTGAAACCATTCATAGAGATAAGAACACAAAGACCTCTATCATGCAACAGTGAGAATCAGAATTATAACTGGACTTTATCTAGGAAATAAAGTTGAGCTTGGGTGGCTACAAAAAGTCCATTTGAAAACTAGTGGCTGTGTTTTCTGTAGGACAGCACAGTAAAGCACTAGGCTAGAAAAATTAGGACTTCTCCATATGTGAAAGGAAAAAATATGAGAAGGAACTGAGAGACTGAGGTGATGCCACTTTGCACATTCTTATGGATGTAACTGCAATCTTGGCTGAACTGGCATTGATATGCAACATCACGTTTCTCCTTGAACCTTATGAACTGGTCATTGAAGAGTTATGATTTGACTTGACTTGATCAGAGCTCAAAGTGTAATGCATCTAGTCCAGTTTTGAATAGTCTGGACTGGTTCTGAGTTCAGGTTTGATTTGCTTCCTTGGAATTCTTACAGATGCAGCACACAAAATTGAGCAATTACCTTGTATAGAAATATGAGAATCCTGAACCACTGCGTTGAATTAACACACATTCTGCACTCTCTAAACTTCTAAATAAGCTTTAATTAGGCAGATCTTTGGTTGGTTTCTTCCTTTCATAGCCTTGTTGCAGGGCTTGTTGCAGGCCCATCTGGTCTTTTTCATATACTGGCATCATAGGTAGATACTTTTAAGGTTCTGTAGTCACAAAAATCAATCTTAAAGTCAGCTTGGCAAATACTTCTACAGTCAGAGCCTCTGTTTATTGTGTTGTGACTGCTTGCACTGAATGCTCCCATTTAATTCCTAAAGTAAATACTGCTTCCCAGCTTCTTAGCCAATAAATAATGAATACACTGCTCTATCATCTCCTAGCTGGTGACTTTCAAATCTTGCCACGCTCTTTGTTCTCGAATCAGGAACAGGCAGAAGTGTGGATGTGGCACTGCGTATTGCGGAAGAAAGAGAACAAAGTTGTTTTCAGGTGACTTCTCTGTTACTAACCCACCAGTCAGAAACCTAGCGAAGTTTCATGAATCTGGCAAGCAAGTAGTGACATGGAAAGCTAAAGGTCCTTAATGAAACTTGGATTTACAATTCCAGCTATAGTACAGTAAAGCTGAAATGCTGAAAATCCCCATGGCATGGAGGGACAGCTGCTCTGTCAGGCAGGAGCAATTACTTTGGCTGGGATTTTTAAGACCACAAAGGACTGAAGGTGCTGTCCTTCCATGATGGTTGAACCTCATGAGGTTTTTGTGCCTGACCATTGAGGTTTGTATGTATGTTTAGGGTTGTGGTGGTGCTGTTGTCCCCTTCCCAGCCCAGCCATAATCTTACCCTCTAGGTAGGGAGACAATCAATACAAAATACTGATAGATACATGGACTGCCTTTTGACACTAGCTGGGATTTCTGCAGAGGTTAAGCTCCTAATTTAAGCAGGTTAGGGCAGTAGGGTGTCTTATTATGGCAGTGCTAATTTCTGCTTGACATGTTCTTGGAAACTGATGCATGTAATAGGTTCTAAGTGCTGAGGTGTGGAATAGGTTTTTCTCAGCTTTCAAACCATAGGAATCTACAAGATCAACTTTCCGGACGTTGAGAACTCAGCATAACAAAACCCCACCAAACTTCAACTGCTTCTAACAGTAACACGAATCCTCTCCTCCACACAGGCTGTTTAAAGATAGAAGTTCAGTGCAGTAGGTTTTATGGTTTTGTGACTATTTTGCATGTTCCCAGGAACTGTGCAGTCCTACTTTGTTACATCTTTTCTTTAATCTTCAAATAGAGTCCCTGCAAAAAATCTGCTCTGATTATATTCACTATGTCTGAAGCTTCATTTGAATTTAATCTGACTACAGACATCTGCTTCCTTTCTCCAACTAACTTAAATTTTTGGTATAGCTGCTTACATGGGCTGTTTTGTCAAGTTAGTTTCCTTTTCATACCTGATAATATAAACTTTTTTTCTTCCTCACAGAGACTTTAGTTCTTTTAACATAAGCATTTCTAGACATTTGGATGAAAGAATATTGGAGTGAATCTGTTGTATAGCTCATAATTGTGTGGGTTTTTTCAGTTGCTTGAATGCTACAGTCTGACACAACCAAAATCTAGAAGGGCTGGAAACGTAGAAGAAAAGTAAAGAATTAAATAACCGAAGTTCTGCATTTGCTGAGCTAAATACTACTATGAGAGATGAATATGCTGTGTTTCTCATGTTGCAATTGTCAAAAGACAGGTTCATGAATTGACTTAGTATCACTTTAGCTTGTTAAATATGGGAAAAATTCTTATACGGTTTAATACTTTAAAGTTCGTAGTTAGGCTACGGCTCACAATATTAAACTGACTGAATACTGTCCCCATCCCAGCCCAGTAGTAAGCACCAGTCTGAAACCTCTGCAATATTTTAAAGTTCTTTGTATAAAATCTGTCTGACACAGCAGGTAGATGAGTGATCCATATTGTTACTTGTTTTTCTGTTTATGTACTTTCCAAGCAATATGCAGTGAAAATACTTTCAAAACAGGACCTTTTGTACAAAGCTTGTATTTTAATTATCTACTGTGACTCTCAGTAGAAGTTATTTCTAAACAAAACCCTAACTTGTACTAGTCACTTGGTATTTACTGTTGCTTCCTGTAGTCTTGTAGGACACATTTCTTTATACAGCTAAAGAAAAGGGAAAAGAGAAGGCCCAGAATTGCTTGTTCTGACAGAAGCACTCAAGAGCAGAAACATTACAGAATACATTGCACAAAAATGCTGATCAACATGAAGTACCTGGCTCCTCTAAGAGTTACCATTTATGTTTAGAGTTTTACTTGAGTGATGTAAAACTTTCTCAGATATGTTCATGTGCTTCAAATTAATGTTAGAGATTCATTTCTGTGAAGCTAAGGGATATAAACATAAGACCACCATTCAGTGAAATTAATATAACCCCAAAATAACAGAAAAAGGAACTCACATTGTGCCTCTCTTGAAGCGGAGCATAAAAAGAACAAAGCTAAGAGTTATCCATGATTTAAAGAAATAATATTTAAATCTACAGTTGCATTTTTTTCCTATAAATACAAGCATACCTGTTTTAAATACAATAATGTGTGATTGCAGTTTTTGCTTCTGTTTTATATGGTCATACTGCTCCTCAAGTAGGCTTACATCCATCTTGGTCAGCTGCTGATCACAATCTGAAGCCTGGTGCTCTGAGGTATGAGTCACTGAAAAAATACCAGTCATGTATTTGTAAGCCTTTACCATCTGTTGCAACAAGGAAGAAAAAGTCATGCAGAAGCAGGACATTTCCTTCATTGTGTTGGCAAAAAAAAGCCACTCGTGTATGAAGCATGTGAAATATTCCTAATTGAAGGAGTAAATTTCTTCTAAGTAGCAGTAACTTCTTTTGAAGGTGAGTGGTCTCCTCTGAAGTTGTGGATTGCAGTCAGCTTGTTTTCATGCAGTGTCTGGAGCTACTGCATACAGAGGGCATGATTATAACTGGATAGTTGGATTTAATGTTGATTTAAGATTGTGAGCATATGAAGCTTTGCCAAAAAAAACAGTGAAATACAAAACCTCTTTGAACGCAGTCAGGTGCACAAAGAGCTGGATAATACTGGTTTGTGCTGTAATGCTAATTCTTAAGGGGATGTTGTCATGGTGACCTCCTCATGATAGTAGTTCTACCAGGAAAATTTTTCTTCAGGTTTCTTTACATATATTTTTTTTCTGTTTCGCTGCCTTCTCCTTAACTTTAATCCGGTTTCATTCTTGCTGCTGCTTTTGGGGCAGTGGAGGAGGGGAGGATGTGTTGTACCTTAGTAATTTTGTACTTGTTGCTCCCTTTTAAAAATGTGTTAAACATGTTCAGGTCTGGGTGCTGAGTCACAACAGTATGTACCAACAACACTTAGAACTGGTCCCAGTGTCCAATAGGAGATAATTGAGATAAGGAATGCTTTATTCTGAATTACTCAGGTTCTCTGCCATTCTATTAAATTAAATAAACTATAGAAATAACAATTTTGTTACTGAGAACTGTACAAACCCTTCAAATGCATGGTAAGCAGAAATACATGGCTTTTGGTCATATAAAATAAAGTATGAGACCACGTCTGGACTATGAACCAGTTTCTTTCCCTTTAATAGGTCCATCTGATGTTGTTGCCAGGGGCCAAGAGAGTACTATGTGAAGGAATAATTCAATTAAACAGTAGTTCTAATATAATTGTGCATCTGCTAGGTTCCTTGCAGTAAAAAACATTGCATAAAAATTTTTGTGAAAGGACAGTGTGTGGAAAGAATGCCAGTGTGCTGTGTTTTTCCAGTTACTGGCAGAAATCCTGTGATGATTTGCTTCATAATAATATAAGCTATTTAGTCTTGAGAATACTGAGAGAGGATCTCATCAATATGTACAAATATCTGAGGGGTGGGTGTCAAGTGGAGGGGGCTGAGCTCTTTTTGGTGGTGCACAGTAATAAACAACAGGTTCAAGCTTGAACATAGAAGATTTCACCTCAACATGAGGAGAAACTTCTTTACAGAGAGGGTGATGGAGCACTGGAACAGGCTGCCCAGAGAGGTTGTTGAGTCTCCTTCTCTGGAGACTTTCAAAACCCACCTGGATGCATTCCTGTGCGGACTACCCTAAGTGATCCTGCTTTAGCAGGGGCGTTGGACCTGACAACCTCTTGAGGTCCCTTCCAACCTCTGATATACTGTGAATCAGGCTCAAATCCTGAAAACCCTTGAGCCCCTTTGGAAGCTGTATGCACACAGATGATGACTCTAGATAGGCAGTTCATAGAGTTCTGATAAGGCTCAGCAGGATCACATGTGTAAGTCTGCTGTAATTCACTTTATTAATAATTGGTTTTGCCTTCCCAATAGCCTTGTCTTACAAATTGTGATGCCTGCCTCAATTGCACTCTTTTTCTGCCTTAGTCAGGGAAAGAACAGTAAACACAATAGTCAGACACTAGATTCTCTCCTGACTCTGGGAAACACACGTTAGGATTGGTCTGACATATTGAGGCCTTGGTAGATCTACTTGGATATTCTGCCTTTGCTGGTGACAAACACCTAGTGCTCTGTAGAAAGGAGTACCTCAATTGTCTTGTTTTTTCAGTGTTCTGAATTGTTGGCACGTGGAGTTCTCCTTTGGACCTTCAGGCAATTGGTTTATACATTAGAGCAGGAGATTTAATTAACCTCATTATAGCTGGAGCTGGAATTCAATGCAAACATTATTAATGGTCATAAAAGTTACCTAACCTTTTTAAAATTCCAGTCACACTATTTGACTCGCTGACCTCCTGTGAAAGCGACTTGTGCAACGTGACTGTGTGTTGCAGAAAGAATTACCAGGGTAGCATCCTTGAACATGGAATATAAGCTCCGTCTTAAAAGGCGTATGCTGAACTTCTCAGTAGAAGAGCATTTAAAGTATAAGAAGTTTGTATCTGATCAGAAATCATTATTATTAATTATTTGTATTGTACTATTCCCTCAGGATCAGGGAAAAGCCATCGCACTGTTACACAAATGGATTGTCCAATGCAATCTATTCCCAAATAGTTGCCAAAACCAGAAACCAGATGCCCAGTGAAATGGAGTGAGTCCAGATGGTACAGCAGAGCAGTGGAACCAGGAGCAGGGTGCTGTACAGTTTGTTTCCTTTCCAGGGCAAGTTTGTAAACAGGGCATCTTCCTTCATTCTCAAGAGGGGTGTGTGTGTGTATGTATCTCTCTCTCTCTCTATGTTTGGGTGCGTATGTGTTTGTGTGTGTATACTTTGCTATCAAGGTGCCTGTCTGTGTATATACATAGACATACAGACATGTGCTTGGTGTTTGAACGATTTGCAGCCAGGATATGATTCATAAAGTGAGCTGCGGATCTGATCTGTGTGGTATCATAAAGAACATAGAATTAATTGTGGGTTTGATGTTTAGTGAGCATCTGATGTAACTGATCCTTGTTATGCCACTGAGGTAAACTTAAAAATGGATTACCCAGGGGTTCTGGTTTTATAGCATAGTGGACCAACTTCCTTTGCACCCCCAGCCTGTTTAATTATTACTAATAAAAAGAAATTTTCATATTGTCAGACACAAAATTATGACTTCTTTTAAAATCAGCCAATCATTCAGTCTTTAAGTTGCTTGGATCTACAGACCACTGTATACTTCTGAAATACGCAGCAGGTGGCACTATTGGAGTGGTTTGCCTGTATGTTTGCCATAGTCTTAAATGCTAGAGGCTGCATTTGGCTTGTAGGTTGCTGAGGACTATAAGCAGTAGAGCCATTTCTTACAACTGGCACACGTACTTGCTAACAGTACTTAGAGGTTCTGAAAATTTCTTGCCATGATTAGGTTTGTGTAAAAACTTCTCTTTCGTTAATTGAACAAAGTTCTGTCCAAAACAGAGTGATTTTTGTTTGATTAGCCACTGGAGTCTGAAGTGCCGTATTTCCCTTAAGTCTGTTCTTCCATCACACAATGGAAGCAATTCTTCATTTCCTTGAGGCATAAAAATGTGAGAATACTTCATAATCCAAAAGCAATGGCTTTTAGAATGTGAAGTAGATGTTTACTGCCCTTGACCTTGGTTGAAAAATCTCATTTAAAAAGATGCAACTAATTTTATCTCATACTAATTAATTTGAGAGTAGTAAATTAGTTTTTTATTAAGAAATTGTTTGGAGGGCCTTGTAGAAATAATTGTTGATTTACAGATAATTAAAAAGGCTCATAATGGTTAAGTGACTTCCTGTAACACTGGATTTTACTGCACACCTGAGACTAGAGGTATGTATGATTATTCATATTGTTTATGTGCAGAATAATAGACATGTCCAACACCATTCTGTAGATTTTAACCAAGAAGAACAATCAAAGTTACTGTGAAAGTCTCCATTCCCTAGCTTTCTATAGTGGTTGTTTTTTAATTTAAACACAGTCTTGCAGTGTTAGAAAGTGATTCTTTCAGCATTAGAAAATATAGTAACAAAAAAGAATGGTAGTATCCAGAATGGCTACTGTTCTGTGGGTTCCAGACAGATTAGTAGAATCAATCATAATTGTTTAATTTTTTAAATGATTTTTTTTATAAGAGCACGTATATTTCTGTTATTTGAAAGCACAACCTCAAAGCATGACACAGTTAGGGTCTGGCTAAGTAGCTGGAGCACAGGACTTTTTGATGATGCAAGATTAGGTTTTGGTGCTCTCTGCATGTCCATGCTATTGGGATGAGGAAGTCTATGATGCAGGTTTTCAGTATGATCTTGAGATGTTTCTTCTCATCTTACTTTTCATGTGGTCTCAGACATAAAGGGTTCAAATGTGTCAAAGGGATGGTGGTCCAGCTGTCCTTCAAGTCTCTCTAAAGGTTTGGTGAGCTTGGGTCATATGTAGTCCTTGATAGGATTCTATTTTCCCCTTTTATCCCTTGGGGTCTTTGTGTAAATATAGTTAGGTAATGTGTGGGTGTATATTAATGTATCAAAATATGAATGTGGAACGTTTTGTTATCCAGTCTGAGAAGGCTGCCTGGTTAGTACAAGCTGTAAAACAGTTTGCCAAATTTCTATTTCTTAGATTCCTGAGTTTCCCAGGTCTTTGAATCCAGTACCACTGATCCAGCCCTTTTGATTCTGGATTGAACTCTGGATTTGTATATTTTGGGAACTTGGTGCTGTCCAGTTCCCTTTGCAGAACTGCTTTTACCATCCATAAGAAATAAATTAAAAAAAAATGTGGCCACACTGAAGTCACTGGATTCGTCTAGGTCACATTAAATTGTGCTGGTCACGGGGAGTTAAATGCAGCAGATGTTGTGCATGTGTTTTTATGCCTGGCATGGGCAGCATTTAATAAAGCTTCTGTTCTCTCATGACTTTGTTGGTGTGGAGGTTTAGATAACCTTCCTGTAGAGTGTTACTTGCTGTGGAAAATGAACCGAAACGCTGAAATGTGCTCTGTTAGAAGAGGGCTGGTCACTGTTGGTTGCCTGCATTGTCAGGACTGGAATCTCTCCCCCTGTGCAAACAATAAACATCCAAAATTTAGGGTCAGGAGTTGTTAGTTTTGTAGTTCAGCTGTCTTTGCCCACAGAGAACTTCTGAGACTCCCGTTTAGAAGTGACAGCGTGCAGAGACAAGTCTTAAGAAGAAACTGAAGGAATTTCCCAGTTGGAGATTTTTAAACAAAGGAACCCTGAGAACGTCCTTTACAGTTTCTCTTCCTTCTTAGTTCTCAGTGGAGCTCAGAGCAACCTGATGTCGTTAAAGACGTCCCTGCTTACTGCAGAGGGTTTGGACTAGATGACCTTTAAAGGCCCATTCCAAAACAATGCTTTCTGTGATTCTATGAGTTTCTTAAACTAGTGAGACAAACATGCTGGTTAGATTTATTCCATTTTGACCTCATAAAACTGTCCACAAGAAGAAGGTGAGAGGGAACTAAGCGGTCTTTGGTAGTCTTCTTCTGAGGACTTTGGAAATTCATTGAAGCTTTCTTCATTTTACAGATGCCTACGTATTTCTGGTACTGCTACCTAAATACCTTTTCTATACCAACTGTATCTCCAACTGTTTCATATCCAGAGTTATGATGGCTACAGATCTGGGAGATAACAGCAGCCTGTGTTTATACATTCTCCCAAATAGACATGAAATGCATTTAGGAACTCTGGGAGAATTTTAAGCAGGATCTAAACCACATTGGATGAGTTTCACAATTTCTACCTTGATTTTTACACTTACAAACTACATGATTTTGATTTATTCTTGATTTGCAAAACGTTTTTTTGGGCCTTGCAAGATGGTGCTGGAACATGCAAGGCTTTGTCCTTATTAGTTTCCACTTCAGGTATTGTTTGAGGAGGAATGAGTTTATCTTTGATTGTTTTTAATCAATAAAATGTACTTATCGGTAAGTGGAGTTTGATAAGAATCAAATACAGCATGAAAGAACTGGTTAATCTGTTGTTAATGAAAAGTTTTATCTGGATGACAACATCTTGTTTCTGAGATATTTGCTTTTCAGCATTAGGATGCTAACTGCTTCTGTGTTCAAGGAAATCTGCTGGGTGTATAAGTTAGCTTTAATAAGCCTTGCAAATGACTCTAGTTAAGATAGTTCTCCAAAGAGGATGGATAAGTACTATTACTATTGTGAGAATGAATATGGACTTGGGATCTGTGTAGGGGAGGAAAGTATCCTAAAAATAATTTGCTATTCAGAAACAGCCTTCACTTCACTTACATGTAGAGATCTCATGAGGAATTCATACTGCACTTCGTAATCACTACTAGCCTAATTGAGTCAATGAAATTACATCTGTAAAACCAGAGTATGTAAAACCAGATACAATTCCACAGTGTCTGATTCAGTACCCACTGAAGTCAACACATGTTCTGCTGAATTCAATAGAAGTGAAATTGGAGGATTTTATGTACATGATTCAATAAAAGCTGCAAATTGACCGATACCTATGGAAGTGACAGTATATAATTGAGCTTGTGTAGTTGAGCCATCATTTAAATTCCTTTCTTGTTCTTCTCCACCTGTATGCTTTAATATGGGATCCTGTGCCAGTTCTTCATGAGATAGAGAGTCTTAACTGGTTAATTCAGGAACCACACCTGGGATTTTGAATATGCACATCAAGAATTACATCAACCAATAAGTTTGTGGAATAATTGCTATACCTAATAAAGACCTATGTCTTTAGTCTCCATGTAAGAACTGTGGTCTGGGCTTCCTCATGTGGAACTATCCCTGGATCTTTATACTATCAGCTGTTCACAGTACAGTCTGTACAATTACAGCCACCTCAAGCCATTGCTTTAAACAGCAAGTACTTGTCCTTCACTTGAGTGAGTAACAAGATTCTACACAGCTTTTGGAGGTTTGGACAAACACCATGGTCATCATAAAATCGTGTAAAAGTAACTTCGACAGGTAAGTGCATATTTTGGGAAAGGAAAACACTTCTGGTGTTACAGTGCCACTGTAAAAAGAACAACAACTTCATGTCTCAATTTATAGTACTGTGGCATTTTATATTATCAGTACCTGGTTAAACATTGCTGGAGATATTGTGATAACAGAGTACCTGCAATGTAAGTAGTAAGGGAATGACCTTTAGAGCATTGTCATTGTTCAGGTATCTTTCCAGTAGGAAGGTCTAGTGCTGGAGCTGAGGTTGTGTTTCTGCTGTTTTGTTTTTAGTTGTTTGGTAAGGGATGTGTTAATGTGTTATTTTTCTATTACTTGGAACTTAATATTGTAAGCATCTCCCATCTAATTAGCAGCATTGCATGTGACTATCAGGGTACTTGGCAAAGAGATTGGCATTTATCTGACCCAGCTTACTCTGTTTAATGTTTCTGAGCCTAATTAAACCAGATTTCTTACTGGGAAAAGGATAATTGTGTCAGCATGCCTAACAATGCTAGGTCTAAGATGGGATGCTACAGTTATACTGCATGTGCTCACTGACGTAGGAGTATGTAATACAGTAGAAATAATGTATTTTTTCAGTAAACTGAAATAAATGCAGTAGTAGTTAAGACAGTAGGTGAAAGGAAAAAGAAAAAATATTAATTGGCATGCTAGTTATAACTTACCAAAACAGCCAAGGGCCCAGCAGAGCATGGAAGTTTTGTGTCTCCATCAAGTCAGAAGCTAGTTAATAGGAAAAAGGGAATAAACTCACTTTTCCCTTTACCCAGCTCTGTGTCTTGAGTGATTAATCTGTGCTCTGCCTCAAGCTGTTAATCTGCAGTGGTGACATTTCAATTATAAACAGCATTTTGTCCATCCCCTCTGGAAATTCTGGATTTGTCAGTGCTAAAAAATCACTGGTACATGAATGTAGCTTCACTGATAACTGCACAGCTAAACGTTGTTTGTTTTCAAGAAACAATTTGGAGACTATGGTAGTATCTGCAAGCATGAACTTTAATGCAGAAAGAACAGCGGCAATTCATATTGTCTATACAGAACAACTACGTGTGAGGGCACTGCCTTGATGGAAACATTGGCAACAGAGTGACTGCATTAGGTAATGATTCTCCAAACCTGTTTTCCCTAGAAAAACACAAGAGTGAAAGTAGCAACATTAAGATTCCCATTCTGTCCTTGAGTGGATTCTCCTACCCTGTTGTCCTGCACTGTTGTTCCTAATCTAAGGAGCTGTGTTAACAGGAGGGTGGTTGTTCCAGCCCCAACTTTTCTGTGCTGTTTAAAGCAAAGTATTTCTTATTGTTTGGCACTATTCTTCTGATCTGATGTTGAAAAAGGACTACTGATTCTTACATAATTATAGGAGTGCTTTTTAAATAAGCGGTTGTTTCCTTTCTCCTAACCAATACCTCTTTTCTGAAGTAATTTATCATTCTTACAGCTTTCTTCAGAACTGACTTCAGTGTCTGTTCATTTTTGCTAGTAGCTATATTTTGAAAACTGCAGCATTTCAAGCCTTGGCCTTTGTACCTGTTGACTTGTTTGTAGGGAATATGCAGCAAGTGAAAGGACAGAGCAAACTTCTCAGCAGCCACACTGCATTAATGGAATAGCAGCCCCTACATGTTCCTTTGTGTTCTGATAAGAGTTAAACTAAGGAACCAGTTCTTGGTAACATTTTTAAAACTTTAGTTCCTTCATAACCTCTTGGTTAAGTGAGACCTTTGTTCGGGACAAATCCATCCAGCACGAGCTCCTTACGGGCAGGGAAATCCCCCCACTACCTGGTGACTGTCTGATTTAAAGAAGACAAACTACAAACATGGTGACAATTCTACACACCTTTATTTTTAAATGGTTGGCATTTCCACTCCCTTCATTTGGATGTTTACTGATTGCAAACTGTTCAGATAAGTTTGCAGTATTTGACTGTAAAACGCAGGCCAACAACAGTTTGTGTTGGAAGGGATTCCTACAGTGTAAATATTTTCCAGACAACTTGAAATGAAACAGTCTTATTTAAAGACTTTGTGATCACATTTCTAATAAATAATAAAATAATTCTAATAAATAATAAATAATTTCATGTTAGGGTAAGATGACAGTGTAAGATTGGTTTAAAGGTCACTGTATTGGAATGTTTGCTTGCACTGCAGGTTCAAAGTCCTTAGACTAATGTTTTAAAGGTTTTCCTTTGCAATAATAACTGGAAATCTTATAATTACGAACCTCTGGGAGTCCAGGATTTGAGAATTATTTGGAATACTTACATTTGGAATGTCCAGCATGTAATAAATTTAGTAATATTTTATAGTTTAAAGGGCATTTCAAGTTAAGCATTTGTACTGTTAAAGTAGAGATTAAGATCCTGGGCATGCAAAACCTATTTGACTTCATTAGGGCTTTGCTGAGATACTGCCTTGATTGCAGACTGAAGTATATTTTAGATGAGCCTTCTTTTGATTAAGCAATTCCACTTTGCTTGTCATATGCTATGGCAGGTAACCCAGAAACCTAAAACCTCTCCAAACCTTCTCAACTGAAGGGGAAAAAAAAAAAAAAAAACAAACCAGAAAACCACAACCAAAATGAACAAAAAGGGTGAACCAGCCAAAATAACCACTTAGTATCACTTTTCTTTTTTGAAATGCAATACTGGGGAAGTGTTTGTGCCAACTGGGGGGCATTACCACAACAGGACTGATATGTATTAACGGGCTATTAAAATTTTGTGAATTCCTGTCAACTGTGGTTTGAAGTTGCTCCTTTTCTTCCTTCCCTTCTGTCGCTGTAAGGTGTTTTGCTGGTTTGGCAGTGATTTGGGCTCCTGCACGATGGGGGATCGCCGAGAACTTCCACATAACTGCCAGTGATCAGCAGCTGCTGTGTGCAATCCTGCCACATTCACATCGCCTCTCCTGAGCTCATTCCTGTTCTGCGGCTCTGGCACAAACCCCTCTGTGTGTGAGCGGGAGGGATGTGGAGTCAGTGCCGCTCGCCCGGCTCCGTGAGCGCTGAGCACTCAGCACTCATTAACTGCGCTACTCCCACTCCCCTGGGCCAGGCTGGCGGTTCCTGCCCGGGGAGGCCGGGCCTGCAAAGCCACCCCCTCTGCCCCGGCAGCGGGGCAAGCGTGAGGGCCAGGGGAGGTCTGCAGCGCCATGGCCGCTCCCTGCTACTTGGGCTGGGATTTCAGCACGCAGCAGGTACCGGGGCCGCCTCTTCTTCCCTCCTCGGCCGCCGGCGGCTGCGCGCAAGGAAGCGGGGCCCGGCAGGGCACCTCTGGCGCCTGGCCGGGGCTTGCCCGGCGGCGCCGCCGCTGCCACCGCCTGGGATCTGAAGCGTGGGGAGTGCGGGCGGTTGCACCCCGCCGGGCCTCGGGGAGCTGCAGGGGGCAATGCTCGGTGTGGTCCGGCTCCGCCCGCCGTGGCGGCCCGCTGACATGCCGCGATAAAGCCCCGCAGCTCGGGAGGGGAGCAGGGCCTTCCTCCTCCTTCCTCCCCAGCGGCTCTCACTGCCTGTTCTCTCCTGCCAGCGACAGCTCCTGTTTTGCAGGGTTTCCTCCCTTACAGAGTGCTGTGCCGTGCCGGTGGCGGGGTTCCGGCACGCCAGCAGCCTGCTGCAGCTGGTCATAGAATTCCCAGTGCTTCGTGTTTTTAAGCTTTCTGTGTGCCACGGGAACTGTGGGTGCTGTTTGCACGCCTGCTTCCCTTTGCCTTCATAAGCATATCCTCGTCCCTTTCTGCCTGTCCCATCTATTGTCCGAAGCCGTAGGATGTGTTCCCTTAACATGTCGTGCTTGTCCAGCCTGCTAGGGATGCACTTAATCCTGGAAGGAGCACCGTAGCCCTTTTCTGCAAGCAGGCTGCACGGAGACTGCTCTGACTGTGGCATTGGACAGGCTGGGATCTGGGATTTGCACCTAAATCGAGTATTCAGGTGTCCTTGTGTGAGCCAGGATTGGTAGAATTGTGACCGTGGGTGCTCTTGAAATTGAGATTTGCCAGCACAATCGAGTATTGCTACACAGTGAATAGAAGCTCTAAGTTGTGCATAGGCTTGAATATGTTTAAGAGTATGCACATAAATCACTTCTATTATAGCTGTGCTGAAGTTTGGGAGTTTGAAAAGACACCTCCAGGTTCGGTTGATCAAGCGTTACTTTAAGGGGCATCAGCAGGCAGAAAGCCAGTTAAGCTGCAGTGGGTCACAGCCTTGTTTAAGCTAGGGCAGGGCATCAGATTGGTAAGGAGTTGTGCCAGTGCATAAATAATCGCCCTACTTTAGTATGACTAAAATGGAGATGGCCTTGATATTTGAATACAACTCTTTGAGGTTGCTTCATTCTTGTAGTTTTGTTGTTGTTTGGTGTTTTTTTTTTCTTTTTTTTTTTTCTTTAGCACTCTGTCCCTTACTGAACTATGAGTAGAATCCAAGCTTTTCTTCTAGGCTGTTAGTGTTTTTCTTCTGTGCTAGGTGAACTCGAGTGAAATTAAAGGAGGAAAGGGTGTGCTACTTTTAGTTTGTGCTTACAAGAAAGCTCAGATTTATGGAGTTGTCTGTTCAGGATGTTGCTTCCCGTATGTTGCTCAGAATGTATTTGTGTAATGCCCTATGAGCTTTGCCAGACTGGTAGATTTTGATTTACTCACCGTTTGGGGAGCAGGGAAGGTCCTCAAGGTGCTCTAAGGGTCTGTTCACTGGTAAAATGGGGAGGAGAAAAAAAGGGAAGGGCAGAGAAGCATATAGGAGCTTTAAGATACTGTATTGTTTGGAAATACTGGAAAAATTGGTTACCATGATGCAATCTACAAACCCAGTAACTTGTTTGCTGTTCTTTAGCATATGTTTGTATCTCAGTGTTTTTCAACTAAGGGGTGAGAAAATGGGAGGAGGGAAGTGCAAACAAACAAATACATGAGTTGCTGAATAGGTGGCATGCTCGAAATTCACATAACTTGTTTAATGTAAAATTGTGCTTTACTTTTCAGTGAGTTGTATGGATTGGGACGGTCTTCATTCCCATCTTGTCTGTGGGGATTTAATTATTACAAATGAGTTATCAGTGCTATTTAATTGTTGGTTTGTTTTTTTTTTTTTGTTAACATCTTGTTTTATATCTTCTAGCTGAAAGTCATTGCTGTTGATGAACAGCTGAGAGTCATTTATGAGGATAATGTTCATTTTGATAAAGACCTTCCAGAATTTAAGTAAGGCTTTTTATATTTTCTGTAGAAAATATATTTGGAGATCGTGGTGGGTGGGTTTGTTGCTGTGTTTGATCTCATAGACATGTGGAGGCCTGGAAAAAGTTCATACTATGTTCATATTTCATACATGGCAAAGGTAATACATGCTCATACCTTTCTTAGTATGTAAATATGGCCAAAATTCCCAATAGGAAATAAATTCTAAAAAATCTACTCCAAGTTATTATGTATGAATAAACAATTATTACTCTTTTTTTTTTTCTCTTTTGGGACTTCAGACTTGTGGATATGAGTCTCTTTTTGAGAGACACAATCATTGTCTTTGTGTGAGAGCAGAACTCTGTGGTAACAGGAGTTGCATGAGAGGAACTTCTAAAATGCATTTGGAGACATTCAGTTGTTTCAAATCTCACAATAACATGTAGGATGATAGTATTTGTTTACTTCACTTAATAGACTATGCATTTGTGGCTGTCATCCTCTGTGGTCACAAGTTTCAATGAAGTACATCTATTTACTTGGTGTTTTAACAGCAAAAAGTGAATGTCATCTTGTAAATTCATGCACTAATGGTGACAGAAAACTTGGAAATAGCCATGAATTATATGGAACTAATGAGCAGTGTCAGCACTAGAGTCTGTCAGGTCTTACTTCAGGATCAGAGCCTTTCCTCGCCTATTATTTACTTTGCAAATGGCTGAAACGTCACCTCCTAGGAACTTCTTCAGATTTCAGACACTGCTCTTAATGTAACAGTATCACAAAATCTGTTTGGTTGTTAATAAAGTTGAAGAACTTTGCTTGGCGGGGAAAAAATTGCTGATTTTACCAAGAGAAAATACCATTTTTCTGTAGGACTCAAGGTGGAGTCTATATTCACAGTGACAGACTGACAGTCACTTCTCCTGTGCTGATGTGGGTCAAGGTATGAACAAGCTTTCTGTTCCTTGCTGTTCCTGAAAGGGAAATGCATTCCAGGCAGTAGTGAAATCCACCATTCAAATAATCATCGTCCTTGTGCTCAGTTTCTGTTTCTTTGAAGTGTTATGTGTCTTGGTAGCTTGGTATGTTCTCCACAAACAGTGGAAATTGTTAAAGTTTTGATGGGTTTTTGTTTCTTCTTCCCCTCTCTACTGTTACAGCATTGTATGTGGGATAATACCTTTCTTGACTTTCCCTCATTTGAAATAAAAGACTTTTTTTTTTTTTTTTTCTTGCTTTGGCTATCAAATCTGTGATTTTTTTTTTTTTTGGTAGCATCTAGGTTACTTGCACTATTTATTTCTTTTAAAGAATAATCTTTGTTAACCAATTGGTGTCTCAACTGGTTAAAGAGCCAGTTAATTCCCACTCACTTTGACTGGCATTTGTTTTGAAATACAACTTTTTTTTTCTATTTTAAAAGAAGGTCTTCCTTACTTCTGTACACGCTCTACAGCACCTGCTTTCACATGCTACTATATAAATTTATCTTACTAGTGTGATTTGAAATAGTTAAGGTATTTGAAAGGTCACAGAACCCCCAGCTGGTGATCCACAGTAGTTGAAAAAGGTTTGGTAAGTTTGCTTGCAGTTGATCTTCTAAACCATAGTGAACAGGAACAGTTGTAGTTATTAAATTATTAGTATGGTAATGGGCATATGATGTTTCTCAGGGAATTCTGAAGTCTTTCAGTGTTCCATGTGTCAAAGGTGGTCTGGGAAATGCTGATGTGAATGGGGCTGTATAAATTCTAATTTTTGGTTTTAAACTTCAAGAAAATGTGTCAAGAACAAAATGAACCTAGATGCTTAACATGGTAAAATTCACTTGAATTAGCTTATGTTAGAGAATTTTCAGCAGACACTGGGACCAGTGGAGTTGAGGGTACCTAAAATCTACATTCTACAGAATGGAGTACACCCCAGTAAAATTTCATAGATTTCCAAAAGTAAGAACAGAAAAAGATGATCATGCTTTGTGTCTGACACTCTTAAAGCTGTTTTAAAATGAACTGGAATTCTTTTAACTCTTGCCTCTTATTTGGGTTTCAAAGAGTGGATCTTTGTGATTCAGCTGGTTTAAAGATCTTTTTTTCCATGTGTGATTCAACTTTTCTTTTGTGGACTTACTTAGTAAATTAATTTATGCAGCTTCTTGAGAAGTCCATAGTCATTAGCTAATTTTTCATTATCTGCCAGTGAACTCTTATCAGGGATGACATGAATTTACTGTTTAATTCCAGAGATTGTGAATATGCATAATTTGATAGCTCATTATAGTCATTTTTGATTCTGTTTGTTCTTCTGTAGGCTCTGGATATGATTTTGGAAAAGATGAAGTCTTCGGGCTTTAACTTCTCTCAAGTCAGAGCTTTGTCTGGTGCTGGCCAGGTTAGTTTATTAAAAAAAAAAATCATCCTTACTGTATTTCTTTAATAGAGTGTAAGTTACGATTATAGATTTCATTTAAATAATTGTATTGCAGAAAGCTATAATAACATCAAGTAAGACCAAAGCTTCTACATAAGCATCCATTAAAAGACACATTCCTCAGGGGAGCTTAAGACCTAAAGCACACAAAGCAATCACTAGAAGGCAGTGGGAGTGAAGCATGAGGCTTACAGTGCAGTTGTTCAGATCAGTGCAGTGCATAACTAGTTGATTTCCTCTTGTTAAAAGTCTTTGTACATGCAGATCCTGAAATATGACTGAGGTAATTTTGAATATCAACATATCCATGTGTTTGTGGAAGTAAGGTAGAGAAAATAGTGAGAAGCAGTTTACTAAAGATATAGTAACATCCTGTTGGGAAGGTTTTGTTGACTAGGATAGAGATCAGTCTAGAAACATCGCCAAAAAAAATAAAAGATGATAGTCTTGGGTGCAGGAATGACAAATATGCTGCCGTGATTTGGCCTGTAGCACATTATAGTTTTCCCCTTAAATTTATAAAACTCATCCTGACACATAGTCAGTTAGCCAGTGGAGCAGGGAAGTCTTTTTAACTTTCACAGATGATATTCTGGGTGAGGACAGCACCAACGTGATAGCTAACTCTGACACATAAGTTTTAGGTTACTCATCTTTATATATCTGGGACTAATTAATCAAATTCTTGCTTTGATCTTCCTCTTTCATTGATTTTTAGTCGAAAGTCTGAGCAAAGTGTGTGAAAATTATAGCCGATATGAAGGCTCTGTTATAAATTCTTCAGTGCAACAGAAACGAGGGACTGCCAAGTAACCCCAGCTTACTCAAAGTGAAAAAAAGAATTGTGCTTCCAGATTGCTTGTATTCCCTTTATTTTACCTATTCTCCAACAAGTTTGGGGTATCAACTTTGTGCTATTTTCTGAATTTCAGGCAAAACAGATTTAGTTTATTTGCCCCCTTCCAATCCAATTCTCTTTCCCATCTCTCTATGCAGAATCTTGTCTTCATGCTGCAGATCACAGCTGAAGGGCACTGATGTGCCAGTGTTTGTCCCAGAGAAGGGAAAAACCGGGTCTCGATTGGCTGTAGAAATGGCAGAGAGTTGTGAAATACAATCTGGATGACACTGTGGACATGTACTCGGTGCTCAGGGGTTTGTTTCTGTACTAGGTATCATCAGAACTATTAGTGAGTCACTGGATTGTGCTTTGTAGTTTGCCTAGAGTGTCCTAAAGGTTCGTAACTACAGGTACCTGGCTTGAGAAAACCACCTGAGAGACAGAGCTTAAATAATCTTCTCAATATTACACAGTCTGCTAGTGGTGACTGGGGCAGGCACGTAGCTGGAGAATCTGAAGGCTGTTCTGGAGCAGCACAGAACAATCTTGATGGTAGTGCCCCAGCTGCAGCTCAAAGAGGCCTCAAAAAAGTATCTGATGCTGTTAGCACTATATTAATTGTGTCCACTAGAAGTTCTTATAGTTCATAAGCATGATTGTCTCGAATTCTACATTTTCTGGTTTAGTGCTTTGCTCAATCTTAAAGAGCCTTTTAATGAGGCATTTGCATGGAAAAGGTACAATTTTTTGGTCCTGGTTGGGAGAAAGTTCTCTGTCTCTCAGAGTTTGAAATTCAAATCAGAAGTTGAAGTGAAGTTTATATTCTGTTTCTGTACTTTCTACAGCAACATGGCAGTGTGTACTGGAAAAAAGGAAGCACCCAAAATTTAAAGAAGGCATCATCCAAACTGCCTTTACATCAGGCACTAAAGGTAACATTCTCTCTGAATGGTGAGCTATGCTGTCCTTTTTCTGATCTTCACACACTGTTTATCTCCTTGCAAACCTTTCCTCTTGTTTAGCTGAGTTGCATGTCCCTGCAGCATAAAGTTGAAAAGTACTGGTTATTCCTTCAGCTCCAGGGCTTTTGACATTTCCTTTTCTCTTGAGTGACAGTATATGCTGCTTTAAAAGCTTACAGGTGCCAGTGAGTGCCCCAGAATCTCTGTGTGAGAATAACAGCCTGTTTGTTCTTTTAGGAAATGTTAGATTTTTGTAAACAAGTGGCAAATATTTTACATTTTTTTAATGTATTTGTATTAACAAAAAATTGTGGTGAAAGATACTGTTGTGCCTGAGTTTCCTTGGTGTGTTTGCAGTATTACTAGAAAATATTAAAAAGGCCAGTTTACAGTTACCTCTGACAGATGGAACTGTAACGCTCTGTGGACACAAACTCTGAACAAGTACGTTGTGGAACCTCAACATTCTGTGTGTGTGTAGTTGGTAAGTTTGGAACATAGGCTTGACAAATTATTTAAAATAAACATAGGGGAAAATGAGCTTTCCACTTGAAGACTCTTACTGTCCTTCAAGGTGAGAAAGGACAGTTGTATGGTGAAAGGAAGACATTTGTGTAACTGATCTGTTTAAATGATTAATTTTGGAAATAGCTCTGCGAGAGTCATGGAAATGGAATTAAAATGCACTCTGCTGCTGTACTAAGCCTCAGCTGCATTTCCAAATGGTTATGCCAGTCATTAAAGAGAAATCTGTTAGCAGAGCTGTGGAAGGAGAATCTGATTGCTTAGAGAGAAAAAGGTGTTTTCTAAAAAGTGGGGCTAAACTTGCATAGAAGGCCTCAGGGTTTTGGCTACCAAAGGAGTGTACAGAGACATTGTCCTGCAGAGTATGAAGTGCACTTGGTGCTGCAGAGTATGTCAACTAACAGCAAAAAATGTCTGTTGCTTTCCTCTGGTGTGAAGTTTAGGTTAAACTTTTCCACCAGTGACCAACATGTTGCCCAGTAGCTCCTTTCCTGTAAT
This sequence comes from Indicator indicator, assembly GCF_027791375.1. NCBI lineage: Eukaryota > Metazoa > Chordata > Aves > Piciformes > Indicatoridae > Indicator > Indicator indicator. Next base: position 16,768,768 of record NC_072029.1, read on the forward strand.
TATCAAGTAGAGACCAGCAGGCACATCAGAGAACTGAACGGTGAGCTGATATGTAGGTGTGCTGCACTTCTGTAACTCTAGCAGACACTTCTTGGTGACCAGACTTGCTAACAAATGCTCCTGTTTGTTGCAGGATTGTTTCTCCATTAGTAACAGCCCCATCTGGATGGATTCTAGCACAGCTTCCCAGTGTAGTGCTCTGGAGAAAGCTGTGGGGGGAGCACAGCAACTGGCAGCTCTCACTGGTTCTCGAGCATATGAGGTAAGGAGCAGGTGGGTAGAAAGTCCTCAACAGGGTCTTGTGATAAAAACAGTTCTGCCGTTACTGCAGCTGATAATGGTCACAGCTGTTAACTGTGAAGGAGAGCTCTTGAAGAAGGCTCACAAGGGAAGATGTGGAAATGTTAAACTAGGCAAACACTGGAAATTTTGCTGCAGGAAGCAGCTGGAGTGAGCTGTTGCATTTGGTCAGGGATTCCAAAACACAGTGTTTGGTGGCCATGCTTACAGTGTCAGGACCTGGTTCTTCCCTGAGAATTCCTGTGCAGCCACATTTTCATTGGGATGGCAGTCCAGTTTGTATTACAAGTTTATGTGGGGGTTATGACTCCCCTGGCTGAGGCTCACTGCTCTAGGTTACTTCTGTAATTAAAAAAATGGCTATTTAATGTTCTATGAAGGATAATTAGCAACTCTTGACCTAAGAGAAGTGTTTTGGAAGTTTTTAGGATATTATCAGAGTATTCTCTCACTTTGTGTTCCTCTGTCTGATACTTCTCTCTCTTGTAACTGGTAGTGAGTTAGAGTGGGAGCAGAGCTATGCTCCAGGCATCTCAACACCTGGCTACTCATGCCCTTAGTCCAACAGAAAATGACTCTCACCTCCCAGATTACTGATTCTGGTTTTGAATTGTCATGCAAGGTTTATGGCCAGTGTTGAAAGCAGACTTTTCATGCCACTAACAGCTTATTTTTAGCTTGCTAAAGGTTAATATTTCAGTTTCAGAAGTTTTTGTTGTTTGAAATAATGCTTGAATGAAAAGTAATTATTCTTAAAACTATTATTAGCATGTGCTGGAGTTGCTTTTTAAGCATGACACCACCTGCTTTGCTCCCAATTCACCTGCCTCCCAGAGAGGTACATAGGTTGGGTAGCTTAAACCTTTTTTGAAGCATTTAAAGGCAGCATTTGTATTGTGCTGATTCCTGTGCACAAAGTGTGATTCATTCCATTGAACTGTCATTTCTGAAATGTAAATTATGGATAGTAATGCTTTTTTCACATGCCTTTTCTTTTTTTCTAAAGGTGAGCAAAATTCCCATAATGAGACTATGCGTTATAGCCTGTTTAGTGCAGATTGCCTGCTGTGCACTGACTTTCATCATGCATCAGGCAAATTAAATATCCAAAGTGCAATGTACTGAACTCATTACACAGAGTTAATGATTATTGACTCCATTTAGGGTTTGTGTTTCTAAGCATTTGCATTTCTTTCTCAGCGTTTTACAGGAAACCAGATAGCAAAGATTTACAGCCAGAATCCTGAGGCCTACATGCAAACTGAGGTTGGCTCAACTTCAATACACTTTATTGGAACACAGTTGAAAATCTTCTATAATTAATTTTGTGGGGACTTTTTTTTTTCCAAACTAAGGATTACTTTGATTTTTGTGTTTAATTTTAAGATTAAAATGGGAATTTTTTGCTTGTTTGTTTTTTGTTAGTCATCAGGCAGATAAAAATGGGGTATCAATTCTATCTTGAATGTTGTATTTAACACAGCAGGCTCCACTGGATCTCATCTTGATGGAAGAAGTTTTAAAAAAACAGACTTTCATTTGGGTGGTAATAAATTGTCTTTACAGCAGTTTGAACACAAGTGGGTAATTATGTACACAGTTGAAATTTTCATGCTTAGAGCTGGTCATTTGCATGCAGAAATGTGATTGCTGTGCCACACAAAACTGATGTCTTTGTGGATGTGTGTAGGAAAAACCTGCAGTAGATTCTAGACTTTTTTTTCATAATTTTTCCTTTGAGGAACTGCTTTGATTCCATTATCACAAATGAATCGTATTGTGTAGTTGGTTTCATTCTGACTTTTAATTTTCAGAAATCAGCTTGCAGTTCTGTAATTGTTTCAGTTTGAGTCTGCATCTAGCTGTGACTGAAAAGCCATGGTTTGAAGCAAAGTGAAAACTCCATACAGATATGATGTAAATGGGAGAAAGACAAACATCCAGACCTGTGAAGTTAGATTGCTTCTATTTCTATATTACTGCAGTTATAGATAACATTGAACATACATTTATTTTTTGGTGATTTAAAAAAAATTTCACCCTTCCATGAAACAGTTAATTTCATGGAGAGGTTTGTTTGCTGTAAAGTTGACTGTGTATTTTGTGGGAGAATACTTAATTTTAATTTTTTTTTTCTTAGTACATTTCCATAGTATATCCCTTATGCTACTATGGTATGGAATGAAGCAGAACATTGGTATTCTGTGGTAGTCTGTTCACAAGCTTCAGACTAAATTTAGAGAAAGATACATTAGTGGTCTGAGGAACTGAGAACTGGTTAGACCACTTTCAGGCTTTGAGAGCTGGTTGTACTAATGGCACCTCTTAGCAATAAGAATATGCAAGACGTTGTGTTCAAGCACAAAATAGGCCAGAGTTGCTCTTGGGCACCCTCAGGAAGTACTTAGCAGCTCAGGAGTCTGGATGATGTGGGGAAGGTGGATGCTTTTCCTTCTGTAGGTCAGCTTGCTAAACTGGCTGATTCACAGTTTAACTTCATCCTTTTCCTTCCATTTCAGGCAGCTAGTGCCCTCTGGGGCACCACAGAAGGTAGGCCTTTGTTATCTAAACACAATATGATACATTCTTGGGGAGAGACACATCAAGAGCAAGTGCATCATTAAGTTTCCTGGCCATTATAACCACCTCTTAGAGCTGTGGCTAGAGATCATCTTTGAATGCTGTGTGAAGCAGCAGTTTTGTGATCATTAACAAAAAAACTGTCAGTGCTGGCTTACTCGACCAGAAGAGATTTGATCCTGATTAGTTATTGGCTGACACCCATATTTCTTTTGAATTAGAGCACAGAGTAAGGAATTTGTCAGGTTCATAGCAGCCTTTTGGGAAGAGATACTACTTGATCATGCAGAAAGCTTGGTGGTAGCTGGTTAGCTTGGTAGTTTGTAGAGCAGATTTGAAATGGAAGCAAGTTTGTGTTGGATCAGTGAGTTGTGTCAGGTGGATGAGGCATTTTTGGGTCATTATTAGAAGCCCTGCAGCTGGATTTGTTGTGTATGTTGGAATATACCCTAAGGCAGAGCTGGTTCAGAGTTCACATAAAGGTGCTAGCAGGGTGTTGCTAGAGCTCTAGAAAAGCTTACAGACCTGTGCTGCAGTTGGGCCAGTGCATGGTTTTTGGACATTTCCCCTGTTGTCAACATACAGATGGATTTTATTTTTTCCCCCCTTCTCCTTAGCAAGTGTTTTTTCTTGAAATGAGATTCTGTGATATACCAAAGTTGTGGAACAATTCCAGATAACATAGAAAATGCTAATATACTAGGTGTGTTTTGCTTGTTTCAGAATGCAAAGCTATTAACAGCTTTTTCATGGGATTACTTTTAGACTGATACCTACTGTATTACTTAGGCAGTAAAATAGAAATGAATAATCCTAGGTGCATTTTTGTGTGCTTTCTCTTCTTAACATTAAGCATCTATTAACATTTGCTGCTTGCAATTAGCTAATTATTTGCTTTATCTAACGTGAATGCTGGTGTGACTCACTATCTCACACTTTTTCTTTCAGAGAATCTCTTTGGTTAGTAGTTTTGCAGCTTCCCTTTTCCTAGGAGTTTATGCACCTATTGATTACAGTGATGGTAAGTGTGTGGGCTTTTCTCAAAGTAACAATTGAACAGAAAAATTTTCCTTTCATTCTCACCTTACATAAAAGAGGGATGAGGTCTCTGCTATTTATTTTCAGTCTTTAAAGTTTAATGACAAGTATATTAGATTTTAAGCTAAGTTACTCCTTTCAATTTGTTGCTGCTCTTGATAGTGCTGTCACTGTGACTATTTATCCCTATCATACAATGATTCCCATTTCTATGAAATGGAACCACAGACAATATTCTTAAATTAAATTGTACCTTTTTTCATTACTTCATGGTGTTTAAGAAGGGAACGTTGAAATATCTATTTAAGAGCATGAAAAAGTTGTGGATTTTTAAGCAAGACTTCATAGTTCTGATATTTGTTCTTTCGTTTTGCTGGTTTAGCTCTAAGTTGCACAGGATGTGAACAAGATGCAGAGAGATCATTTTTGCCTGCATCAAATTGGAGCATGGATCTACAACAGAAATATATTTGAAAAATGAACCTGAGAAAAAAGCATAAACCAAGCAAAAAAATCCTAAACTCAGTTAAAAAAAGAAAAAGTAGAAGTTAACCTTCCATATCTCTATTCATCATAACAAAGACAAAAAAGTGACAAGGCTGGTGTCTCTCTTTTCTGTTGTGTGTTATCTCAGTTATCCAGCTTTTAAATGGCAATTTTAAATGGCAATTACAAAGGAAACCATTTTCCTGGGAGCTGCGCTGTTATTTCTAAATAGCATTTTTGATTCCTGCTCAAACTAAGAGAAGATATATTTCAGAGTGAAAGGTTAGATAACAAGGCTCTCTAAGGAATTTTTGCATTATAGAGCCATAGTTGACACCCATGTGTTAAGACCAACTCATTTTTTCTCTGTCATTACTCCATCAAAGCTCCTAGGGAAAGGCAAGACACCTCAATTTTAGCTAAATGGACACCTTATGCAGTGTCAGATCTCCCAGTTACACTTGAGACCTTAAAATTGCAAGGCAATGCATGCTTATTTTATATCAGTTGTGAGATTATTGCATCTATTTTCTTGTCCTGTTCTGTTAGCCATCTGTTTTCATCACAGCTGATTTTTTTTTTTTATTATTAGCAACAATAAGTCTTTGTAGATTTGCAATTTGCTCTTCGACAGGCCCAAATGCTGAGCACTTCAGATACTCAGCTACCTGCAGAACTAGTTTGTGTGCTGTATTTCACAGAGAGGTGATGATATCTTCATGGTACTTTCTCTGATAAAGAAAGTTTAATAAGGACAAGTCCAAGGTCCTACATCTGGGGAGGAATAACAACAGGCACCAGGACAGGTCAGAGGCTGCCCTGATGGAAAGCAGCTCCACAGAGAAAGACCTTGGAGTGCTGGTGGACAGCAAGTTCTCCATGGAACAACAATGTGCTCTTGTGGCCAAGAGAGCCAATGGGATCCTGGGATGTATCAAGAAAGGTGTCCAGCAGGGCTAGGGAAGTTCTTCTGCCTCTCTACTCTGCCCTGGTGAGACCACACCTGGAATACTGTGTCCAGTTTTGGGCTCCCCAGTTCAAGAGAGACAGAGACCTGCTGGAGAGAATCCAACAGAGAGCCACGAGGATGCTTAGGGGACTTGAGCATCTCCCCTATGAAGAGAGACTGAGAGCTCTGGGGCTGTTTAGTGTGGAGAAGACTGAGAGGGGATCTTGTAAATGGGTATAAATATCTGAGGGGTGGGTGTCAAGTGGAGGGGGCCAGACGGTTGTTCACAGTGATAAGACAAGGAACAGTGGGTTCAAACTTGAACATAGAAGATTTCACCTCAACATGAAGAGAAACTTCTTTACAGTGAGGGTGACAGAGCACTGGAACAGGCTCTCTAGGGGGGTTGTGGAGTCTCCTCTGGAGAGTTTCCAAACCCACCTGGATGCATTCCTGTGTGGACTACCCTAAGTGATCCTGCTCTGGCAGTGGGGTTGGACCTGATGATCTCTTGAGGTCCCTTCCAACCTCTGATATACTGTGATACTGTGATCTTGATTTTTTTTTTTTCCTTTTCAATAAGTGCTAATTATAATTCAGATATTTAAAATTATAAGCATTAAAGAAAATAACTTCGGTTTGGGGCTGTTTTTTTGGTAAAGTTATCTCTGCCTTTTCTACTTGGAAGCAAGTGGGGGAAGGTCATGCTTCTTCATTTTCAGAACATGAAAATGTCTATGTTTGACTCAAAACATTTTAAAGAAAATGAAAATTTACTTAATTGGAAAATTTTCTTGTAGGTATTACATTTTTCAAGGAGCTCCAAGAGGTTCTCTTGATATTTACAGAACTTGCATGAATGTTATCTGCTGTTCAGAGCTTGTGAGATTATTAAATCTTTGTGTGAAAAAAAAGAACTAAGCAGGATGTTGTCATTCTCTTTATAAGACAACAGATTTTTTGGCATTCTAAGCTTTATTTTCTCTGTTCATTCATTTCTTCTGTTAACATAATGAGAGAGCATTCTAATTCCAGTAATAAAATACAATTATAAACTATGCAGCAGTTATTTAGATCCAGCTGAAAAACTTGTTTTCTTGTCATTTAAGATTTCTTGCAATTCACTTGATCTTTTATGTTGCACCTGTATGTAGTAGTTTAAAATGCATCTTTCAAAAATAATCTTCAGATAATAGACCTATTCTTCATTTCTGGAGGTTTAACTTCAGGTCCCATCGTCTTTGAAAGACCTTGTCAAACGGTTTAGCTAGGCACAACAACTTACCTCTCTAAATTTGCAGGTTGTTGTAGGAAATGTGCTATTCAGTTTCAGGATTCCTCCCCTCCCTCCTTCTTTTTAAAGGTCCAATCTCATAAGGTTCAAATCACTCCTTGTTGAATGGCTGAGCACCCTGGGTGATTGATTTTAAAAAAATCAAATTACATTCCAGTGGAATGAAGAATGATTTTCATTTATATTGTGCAGATGTTAAAAGTAAGATACATTTGGGACCTAAACAACTTGAATACTTGAGGCATTGTTTCGTTTAGAAGACACCTTAAAGAACAGCAATTCAGCTCTTGACCTAGAGAAGCTTTATCTTTTGAAATGCTTTTCTAAGAGCCTTAGGCAAATCATAGCTTAACATACTCGTTTTTGTTGTTCTATCAAACAAGGATGCTTTGAACTGAAGCCTTTTCAAAAGGATGTGTGATGGGCTGAATTTACACCTAATGTAGCTTGTGTGGTGTCAGCAGAGTTACGCTGCCTAGGATTTTAACTGACTAAAAAGGCAATCCAGAGTGCTTAGCTGTTTATTAATGTATGCAAATATTGATCTTTTGTTTGTTGATTAATAAAACCAGTTGGCCTGCATCCTTGGTCTTTGTAATGAAAGTGTGTAATTTCTTTTCCCTTCCCACTCAGTGCTGAAGCATTTATTCTTCTGTATGTATACTAAATATTAGTGAGTCCTGATTGTGCTCCTGGTTATTTGATGTTGTCATGCTTGCAGTGAAATACTGAATCCTGTTCACCCACATACTGACACACTTTCCTCAGTCCTTGCTAGACCATGGCCTTGGCTATTGACCTTCATTGCTGATGGGAGGGACAAGTTGAAGGGCTGCCTTTGAATTTGGGTAGGAATTTTTTACCCCTTAGTTCTCAGATAATAGTTAGTTTCGGTGTTAAACTTAGTGGTGTAGATCATGACCAGTGGTGCTAGAGTTAGGAACTTGCTGTGCATTGCTCCTCACCTAATCAAAAGAGAAAGAGGAGCAATTCCAGGGAGCATTCAGCTCTGATTTGGATTTTCCACTGACTTGAGATTTTCATGCAAGTGCCCTCAGTTGGATAGGATGAATCCAGGCCAGCAGAATAATAGTTCTTGTAAAATAGTTATTTCATGTCTTTTAAATGAATTTCTGAGGGTGGGGTAAATGAGCTCATCTTTCTTTTCTCAGGGCATATTAAAGTCTTTGTGCTACTATGTCTACCAGTCAATAAACTGAAGTGTGTTTTCTGTATAGTATAAACTTAGACCTTTTCAATTATAAAGGTTAGTGTTTTTCCTGTTTTCTGCAGGGAACATTGGAGGCTGACCTTATGTCTTGAAAAATTGCATTGGAGGATGGTGGCTAAATGTGTCTCTAGGCTTGCAGGGTGGAGAAGGGAAACAACCACAGAAAACAACTAACTTTTCTCTAGTAAAATTCCTACTGTGTTGCATAGGGATTAATGTATTTAGAGAAAGGTTTCCTGGCCTTTTAAATTAGGGACTTTTACGGGAAAAATTGTAGATTTAGAGATTTTGTCATATAATGCCTCGTTACACCTGAGAGTTTGGGACATGGGGCTGCTTGCGCTCTCTGCTTTCGGGCAAGTGCTTACGGTGCTGCTGAGCTCACTTTACCCCTGGAAGGAGGGGATGACTAGATTTAAGAGTGGTCTCATATAAAGAATTGAGAGAAGCTGGACTAAATCTGGCCAGCTCTCCTCTTTTTGTAGGTGGTAGCAATTTTGGCAGCAGCAATGGGAAGCGCACCTTTTGTCTGGGGGAAGTGTGTTGCACTTTGTGCTCTGTCAAATTCTTGCTGCTGCATCATAGGCCAAGTAAATAAGTGCATCATTTGTTAAGTGTGTTTAATTTGCCTGAAATGGGATTGATTGATTTTTTAATGAATTTAATTCTATTTTTTTGTATTATTAAGAACAATCCAAATACCCTGCTGTTTGACTTTGGTTATTCCAGCGTCTCATCTGAATGTGCATTACTTTGAGTTTTCAAAACTGTGATGCTTAGGATTGGACTGGACGGATATATATACTTTTTTTTAAAATAAACATTATTAAATTTATTATTAATCTTGTGTGAAGAAGCCTGCTGGGAGTTGCTAGGGTGGGCTTATTTGTGTGTGTAACCACTGATAGTGTATGTGTGGAGTGTGTTGCAGGCATGTGCCCTTCTTCTGACAGCACTGCTAGAGCCTTGGGTGTGCTGGCTGAGGTGTGGTTTGCATCACAAGCATAGTCACAGACATGTGAGGTCAACTTCACCATCTTTATGTTTTAGAAAGCTTAAAGATGAAGTATTTTACAGTTTTTTTCCACTACACTCTGCTGAGAATATGGCTGTTTCTGAGATTAGTAAATCATGGGCTAAAAGGTCTTTGAAATGAAAATGTTGTTAATCTAGAATAAGGCTAATATTTCCCTAAACAGTACTAACCAGAAACACAGAATTGCAAGTCTAACAAAATGTGCAATTAAAGTCATCACAGGAACATTAGCAAGGGATGTGGACTGCTCAGGATGTTATGTAGATTCAGCCACTAACCAATTTCAATTAGCTTTTAAACCAGTAGTAAAATAGGAAAAAACAATGAGAAACCAAACCAAAGCTGCAGGCCCTCCTTACTTCTAGTGATAATTCTGGGGAGGAAAGGTGACAAACCAGTTATCTAGGTTGTTGCAGCCTGTAATTCAGTTCACAGAATGCAGACACACTTGCAGATGTTTCACATTTCAGTTGGGAAGGTCAGCATTTTTGAAAATCATGGCTTTGGTATTCAAAGCTGGACTTTCTAACTAGCTTCAATATTAGAGGCCACATTTGAAAATTTGACCTTTTGCCTTTTCTCGGACTTCTAAGCCTTTATTTTGCTGTCTCTGAAGAAGGAAATATTGAGGAAGATTAGTCAGTGTGGATTTAGATGCACTTCTATGCTACTCTACTCAAAGGTAGAAGCCTTGTAAAGCTATACCAGCCAGGGTGGAATTGCTTCATTGCTCGGTCTCAGGTGAGCACAGCACACCTTCGAGTTATGTTGCTGGATCACCTTTAGATAGTTGTAAAGTCTTTGTCTAAGATAGAAGATTTGGGAAGGAGTTAGGAAGGAATCTGTGTTCTGCTCTTTGGTTGTAATTCAGGAGTAGCTACACTGTCTGGTGCACTGTGCATTAGAGAAACCTTTCCTGCTACCTTTTCAAGCTATCCAGAAGCTGAGTTGACACTTATCCTTCAAACGTACAAGAGCTGAAACTATTCTCTTGGAATGTATAATATGCATTTGTAAATTTTCTGTTACCTGTAATGAAGTGGAATTCTGTGATACAGTACTGCAGCGTTTAATGATACATGCATCCTGTTTTGATCCGTCTTGTAGGTTCTGGTATGAACTTACTGCACATTTGGGAAAAGGTGTGGTCTGCATCCTGCCTTGATGCTTGTGCACCTGGATTAGAGGAGAAACTGGGATGCCCTGTACCATCCCATTCAGTCCTGGTATGTGCCTGTCTAGAAGAGTTGTAAACAGCAACCAGGGCTTTGTGCTGGGAGTTCTGCTGGCAGCACTTCCTTGGAGTGTATTTGTGTGTGCCAATGTGCTGCACAGTTACCCTCAGAGCTAGGCTGTTAGGTTTAATATTTCCAGATGTGTTGTGAATGTATATGCCAGAGCAGAATCAGACATCTTTGAAAGCTGCTAGCTGGCATCTATCACAGCTTTCATCAGTGATTTTTGTGGATTCTTGTATGCCCTGGGCTATGATGAGGAACGTTTTGGTAAATGTTCCAGTGATTAAGAATCTTTGAGGTCCTCTCCCATGCCCACAAGCACTTAGGCACTGCAGAACTCTGCACAGTATTTATTATTGCAGAAACAGAACCCAACATTTGCATTCCTTGACAGAGACCTTGGTTTAAACTGTTTGTGGAGTTAATGAGGTAATCTTTGTGAATAATTTGGGATATTTAAAGCTCCTCAGTTCACGTAGCATAATGGTGAAATCAAATCAAGCTGCACATCTCTTAGAGTAAATGGATTTAGTCTTACTACCCAGCACAAAAAGCTATTGCTTTAGTTGGTGCACATTTAAGAGAGTGTAGATACCCATCATCTGATTCCTCTGAAGTCAGTGCTGATCTTCTGTAATGCAAAGGAACATACTAAAACATAATTACAGGAGTCCTTGTATTTTTTACAGATAGTTTGCTTCCTCTGTTTTTTTCTCTATATGGCTATCAATAGTGCCTTAAAAGAGTATAGTTTTTGACCCTGAAAATAATAGGGGTCATATTCCAGCACTTGATGTTGTGATGTATATTGATGTTGTGTTTCCTCTTATGTTTGCATTGAATTTCTAATTTCTATGTATTAATATTCATGTGTTTGTGCAAAACATTGATGGAAGTGTTCATGTTGTTTGATGTGAGTAACTGGAGAAACAGGGAAAGCTGAAATACTACTGTTTACTTAACCTGTTCCAAAATCTCATCCAAGGGTAGTTCTGTGAGGTTCTCAACAACAAACACTTGGGTTAAAAATCTTTAAAATATTAATTCCTACCTTAAATACATAGAAATGATTATTGCAGCTACTCTGGGCTTTTTTGGTGTTACAACACATTATGTCATGCATTGCAAGATTACTTCCCATTTTGTAAGCTTTTGTTCCCCTCTCTCTCTTTCTTTCCTCAGGGGCCTATTTCTCCATATTATAGTCAGCGTTATGGCTTTAGCCCAGACTGTAAAATAGTAGCATTTACAGGAGACAATCCAGGTGAGATGATTAAATGTGTAAGATGCAGAGAATATCACTATGTATGTATTGAAATTCAAAATCAATCTCTCTGATTCTCAGATGCTTCCTATGCAGTGGAAGAATATTGTATTTATCAGCATTAACATCTTTTTCCAAGAGTATTCCTTCTGTCAGTGGTTCTTCTGAGATACAGACTTCTTAGATAAACTGGGTAGACAAATGAAGTCTCTTTTGCCTAGGTGACCTAATTTGCCTCTTGATACTTCAGTTTTGGTTTGCCTCCCCCTAAAGAAACTATTCTTATTATGAACTGCCAAAATTTTACCTTAGAAACCATTAATTAAAGAGCTGCTGTTGTATCTTTTCAAGGAAAAAAAAAAGTGAATATGGACCTTATAGGCTTTCTCTAAGAATTAGATCTGTTCTTTTGCCAGACTGATAAATCTCAGTATAAGGGAAGGTCTTAATTTAGGGTAATTTTTTTGGAATCCTGGAGACTGTTTCAGTGTAGAGCAAATTCGTCTGTTTCTGAAGACCATGGAGGCTTCATCATGGTATAGTTTACGTTCATATTCTGAAAAATGGTTAAACTCTGCATTTCCCAAAAGTCAAATTTGTCTTCTAGATATTCAAATCCAGGCTAGTCCAAGAAAATGTGAGTAGTCTGACATAAGTGAGAGTGTTCTCCTTTAAAGTGTGTTGCTAAGTAAGGGTACACTGCAGTAAGGGTCCAAGCCTTAAGCCATAAGACATGAGATAATGATGCAGTTCTGAAATCTTTTGTCTTGAGCATTTCTATTTTGTTAAAAATCACTCCTTCACATGGATGCTCTGCCTATCTTCTACAGTGTATAGGCCAAGGCCATCATTAGCATATTTGCCATTTACATTGTACTTTGAGATGATGAATGTGATGTATTACAATGTCTCATATAACATACTGTGCTTGAGTCAAACAAGTAACTTTTTATGTGGTCTTCTGACTTTTTGCTTTCAGCATCATTAGCAGGGATGAGACTTCAAGAAGGAGATATTGCAGTAAGTCAAAAAACATGCTCCTGAAAACTATCCATATCCCCCGACAAAAAGGAAATACTTGAAATGTAAACCAGCTATAGGCTATCCATTCAATTTACTAGTCTTGATTTTCTGTTAATTGGATTCACACTTGCTTCATTTCTTTCAATCTGTAAGCTGCCTGAAAGATTTTAACTAAACTCTTGTGACTATTTTTAAGTAATGCTCCAGACATTAAAGCCTATGTCTCCATCTAGTATGTATTTCACCAGCGTGACAGCCTAAGACAGACCGATCTTCAACACAAATCCTATTGACTTAATGTGTAATTTAAAAACAATTAGTGGTAATAACAAATGGTTTTAATTTAATTTCTGTATTGCTTTCTATGCACATTGTGATAACACTTCAAATTATTTTTTTTCCCCCTTCCAGATTAGCCTTGGCACAAGTGACACATTGTTTCTATGGATCCAAGAGCCAACTCCTGCCTTAGAAGGTCATATCCTCTGCAATCCTGTTGATTCTGGAACGTATATGGCACTTTTATGGTAGTATCATTTATTTTTTTTGTACATCTGGGATCAATAACATATCTTTCTTTCTCTGTGTTACTGTTTTTTATTTCTTTTGCAAAGTGATAATGAACAGAGCATTCAGCATTCTCTACAGTGTATGGCAATCAACTGCTGAAACATTTGCATCAATATTATAGCATTCCTATTGTTTAATTTGAGTAACGGAAACTGCAGAGTTGTGGAGGGGAAATTCTCCTGGCAATAAAAGGCTGAAATGATGCTTATGTGTACATAGAGCCAGTTCACTATGAATCTACAGTAATACATTTAATGTATAGGAATAACAGTCTTCTGAAATACAATAACGTGAAATGTCAGAAGCTCGACCACATGTGTAACTTCTGTGCTCTTCTAGTGGTCCAGAGGGGACATGACAGGGCAGGTGAAGATTCCATTTTCAAAGAGGGGTTTAGTCAGTGCTGTTCAGAGACATATTAGGCTGTGCATGTTGAAAATTCTGAGATCTGAAACCCAGGTGAGAATGATTCTCATGGTAGCTTTTGGCTGCTGTGAGTCAGGAATTGTTTGGCCCCTCGCCAGGTAAGAAGGTGGAAATGTGGCCTGAAACAATGCTTTCCCTCTCTGAGTCACTGTGTTCAGGCTAAAAATTTCCAAAACAGGTCATAGTAAAATAAGTGCTTAAAATTTGAAACTTCAGCCAAGCCGAAATCTGTCCTGTAACTGTAGAGTTGAGTCTTACCTGTTCAGTCATAGGATGCTGAAGATAACAGAAGGAACAGTGTTTATGAAGTTGAGTTTGAAAGAATGATGTCAGTTGCAAATTACTGAGTTTCATACTATGATTTCCCAGCAGGTGGGTTTATTTTCTAACTTTTATTCTTCCCACCTTTGCTATGTAAAAGAGCTACATAAACAGCCTGCTCATAATGGCAAAGGAGATACTGAGGCATTTTTCTGAATAACTGTTACACTGCCATTCTGTTATTGCAGCTAAACATGTGCAGAAGGCCAAACCTGCTTTTGAGAGCATGAGATGTTTCTGTGACCATGCAGATACAAAGAGTTCCTGTTCCTCCTGCATAGGCATTTCTTACCCCAATGCCCCTTTATTTCTAGACTGTTAGAGTCAATAGGGGACCTTCAGTTAGTAGAAAGAGGGCTTGAGCTACCAGGCACAGTATTTGTGCAGAAAACTCAAGTAACTTCATCTCCTGCTACTGACCAAGTTCAGTAATTTCCTCGCCCTCTTTCTCTAGATATTTCTGTGTGTTTCCTGCAGAGTTGCTCTGATAACTCCATGTTGGAGAGTATTCAAACTGCTCTTCTCTGAGCCTGAGTCCAGTGCTGCGGTATTTGGTGGGGATGTTATATTCACAGTAGAAGCAAAGGTTAGTGCACCATCAACACTGAGCAGATGCATATTTTACAGCGTGGTTTACTGGCTCTGGACCAGAACTGTGCAGATGCAGCTGTGATGCTTTCTTTGGCTGGATCCTGGGAAGGAGCTAGACCTCAGAAGATCTGTTGGACCAAAGATGGCTCCATACTGGTGCTGTGCTCCTGAAATTATAAATAAAATGCAGAGACACTCTTGCTCCAACTTGCTCAGAGGTTTTTTGTTTGTTTGTTAAGCCCTGTGTCAGAGTATTTCTCTGAGGAGATGTCTTAGAAGTTCAGAGGTAGCCTGGATTTAGCATGGACTGCCAGACTGGATCTAAGTTGACTTTTAGGAAAGATGTATGCAAACATCTCTGTACCGTGTTCCTCATGTTTTCTCCTGTCTCTTTCCATAATGAAGTGATTGTTTCTTTTAGCTTGCCCAGCTTTATTTAGCTAATAGACTAAACATCAACATCAAGTAAATCAACAAACCGCTTTAAAAGTCTAGCTCCAAATGTTTTGGAAAATGCATATGGTCTGTTTGTGTGTTTCAGTTTTAAGAATGGCTCTCTGATGAGAGAGAAGATCAGAGATGACTGTGCTTCAGGCTCCTGGGATGAATTCTCCAAAGCCTTATCATCTACTGTTGCTGGAAACAATGGAAACTTAGGTATCAGCCATAGTAGGGTTGGGAGTTCCAAGGGTTTCTTAGACACATATTTGAGTGTGTGTTGTACCTACATTTTGCTTGGGTCATGATAAAGCCCAAGAATTAAGTCAACTAGAGGAAGGGGAATTCCTAATGTGTACTTAAAAGTGCCTACTGGCAGGCTAAGTGTCATGGTATTTTCCTTCAGTCCTCACTAAATAAATAAATTATATTTACGGGGCTTCTTTGGCCATTGAAAAGGTATAAGTGGAGTCTTAGTTGTGTAACATTTAAAACTAGTAATTTCTGAAGGAGGCTTCCATTGAAGTTTTCTGAAACTTTCATTAACACTTCTTAAGACTCAAACCAAGTGAGCTAAGTAGCTCCTTATTACTTTTCTCAGCCATCACTCTAGAATCTTGTTCATGCATGTGAGCAAAGCAGTAATACTGAGTGAAACACAGATTCCCTGTGTTTTCTCCAGTGTACATCACAGCTATTTTTCCCCACATCATGGTAAATTATTAAAATGAAACAAAATAATGATGATGGAAATATTTAAAAATATGTAAATAAACCCATGTATTTGCTGTTTTACCTTATTTTCTTTCCTACAGTTTTAACATTTTACAAGTGTAATATATAGCTCTGAAGTAAGTAATTAAAAAGTGACCGTATGCGTAATCAGGATTAAAATTTATCCATTACAGAGCTGGGTTTGAAATTGCCACCATTATCCTGGGTCTGAAGTGATATGAATACAATTAATTTAAAAAGTGTAGGTAGCCAAGTTTTTCAATGATAATAATGAATCCATAGAAGTTTTCACTCCTTAGGAAAGTGAGTTTAAGATAGAATTTCTTGACACAGCGAGGTTAGCACTGATTTTTCATTTTTAGAAGCTCTTTTATGTTGGCTGTCAAATCTAGTCTCTGTGGGGTATTAAAATAGGCTAGGAATCTCTTTTCACTAGAAGACAAATCAGGTGTTTCAGAAAGTGGGAAAAAGCAATTCCAAAACACAAAAGTCATCCACGTAAGACAATACTAAAACAACTGGAAGCTGATAAAAATATTGTTTCAGATTTCAAAGATACCAGGACACTGCCTTAAATTTTTAAAATTTGTGTTAGGGTATATTCACTTGGATATCTCAATCTCCTATAAAATGAGGATTTCATGAAAGTCATCCTCAATAACCTGTATGCTTGAAAAACCTCTGTGCCTATGTGCAGCAGTACAGTAATCTCTATGAGTACCTGAGAGAAGCAGAGCAAAGAGGTAACTGGTTAGTCACTCTCCCTTTTGTCACTTGTTCCTTGCACTCTCTGTTATGTTGGAAGATGCCCCTGCAGAGGCAGCTGCTAGGGTGAGGCTGGGATAATGAGAGTAACAGGGGTAGCAAACAGCTAAGGAGGAAGAGTGGCTGAATGAGACTCCTGTTATGTCTGGGGAGTACCTGCAGAGAAATCTGATAAAACCAGCAAGTTTACTTGAAGTCTTCATCTGCCAGATTCAAGGAGGCAGCAGGGACAGAAAGGAATTTTTGAGATACACATCCTTGGCAGAGCTTGCAGTTCTATAATATACAGTGTTGCTTGCTGGCAGGTTTTCAGATTGTTTAAGCAAAAAGGCTATATGTACTAAAGCAAAGTTCTATTCTGGTTTTTCTTTTGGCTAATAATCCTATGGCTCCTAGGGCAGGAACATACTCTTGTTCCAGGGTCTGAGCCTAGAAACTCTCCTTAGTTTCTTAGCTATTCTGTTCAGACTTTTCCTGTCCTAATTTTCTTTTTTTTGTCTACTTTCCTGAATATCTTTTCTGACCAACCCTTCTTGCCATCAACACAAAAGAAATCTTTTTCACATTTTTTTGTCTAGCTGTCTACAAAGCATTACTGCATTTCTTCAGGTCTCATCAAAACTATTCAGACACCAGCTCTGCTTCATGACTTAAAATATCTGTAGTTCTCTAATAAGCTCATGAAATCTAATGCAGTGCCTGAAGTATTCCAGTATTCCCTGTGCTCTTCTTACTAACTTACCATTTCTTTGTATATGTTTTTTTTCTCTTTCACCCTTGCATATGGACTACTAAAACCCTTTCTGAGATGTGCTATATTTTGTTTGTTACTTGTATGTCTGTGTGTTCTGGTGGATGTGTGCACTCTTTTGTAGGCTTATTGTTTATTCTGTTGTGTGGGTGACTAGTGCCAGATATGCTTAAGGTTCACATTTTTGTAAACTGAAAGTAGTTTAGTTCTGTAACTAGTTTCAGTTAACAATGTTTAAGAAACAGGCTATGTGGTGCCTCAAACGTCTTTCCAAATATGTGATGTTTATTATAATTTTTGTTGTGTACTGAAATAAGATTCCAATTTTGGGCTAGGAGCAAACGTGACACTCTTTAATGTTCCTTGATGCAGGTTTCTACTTTGATGTGATGGAAATTACCCCTGAAGCAGTAGGGATTCACAGATTCAACAGAGACAACCAAAAGGTAGTAATAAATTAGTTTGTCTCAAACCTTGAGGACTACTGTCAAGGCTTCAAATTTTTGCTGCCCTCCCCCTGCCCCCTCCTCCCCCCCTTTTTTTTTTTTTTTTTTAATCTGAAATACTGGCTTTCAAGTTTCATTTACTGATGCAAGTCCCTGGGATGATTTTCTTAGGGAAGAATTTGGTCTGTAGCTTAAGAGTATCTACAGTGTGAAGTCTGAACTAGAACTTGTAAGGTATTTTTTGGGAGAAATATTTCCCTCACAGGAAAATGTGCATTTACTAAAATGAACACTGGTTATGAAACAGGATTAACTTTTAGGTTATTGAGAGCTTAGTACACTTAGGTGACTTAGTCCCCATCTTGTAACTTTCAGACACACAGGTAAGGATGTGTTGAAACTGTGGGCTGTAGTATTTTGTCTTTTTGTCTTGCTGTAAAAGTGTATATAAAGACCTCATTTTGATGTCCTGCATGTCTTGGAGTAACATCCAAGCTACTTAGTGGTGTGTAAGTAAACACAGGCCTCAAGTCCAATTGGAATTAACATACAAGTTCTGTTATGGAATGGGAAGTTCTTAGTATCTTTTTTTTCCTCTCTTTTTTTTGTGCTGTTTTTTTGTTTTTCTGTCGAGGAATGCATGTTGTTTAACATCTGGTCTTTTGGGTGATACTGAGACTCAAGAGCTGTCTTTGATCAATCATGACTCCCAGTCAATGAGACCTCAGCTAAGATGAGCAGAGATTGATGCTGTCTTGTTTGCAGTGTAGCACTAGTCTCTTAAGTGTTTGCTGTTTAAATTAGTGCTTAATCACTTCTACCTGTTATGCAAGTTGTAGGGACTTACTGTAGTGCATGGAAAAACTCTGTGAAAGAGTCATTGTATTTTGTAGTTCAGTGTTTCCTACTTCTGCTGCCTTTCTTATATTCTGGTGAATAAAAGTACAGAATAATATTGTATGTAGAAACCAAATAATGAAATTATTACATGGTTTCGCTTTTGTGCAGACAGAACTAGATGTAAGCTTTTGTGACATTTCTTAATGCATCTGAATTTTATCTGCTTGCTTTAATTGTATGTTTTTGAGCTATTGATTCTGAAGCAGCCCTTGGTACTGGGAAATGCATAGAGAAGGGTTTACAGCTTGCAGTAGAATCTGTCGCCATCATGCATTGATTTCAAGTTTGATGTGTTTGTATTCTTTGTCATGAGACTTCAGGTCCATTTCATATGTATGAGTAAATAACTGGGCCTAGTTGAGGGTAGGCTTCAGGGTGGAGACAAGGACAATCAGCTATAAATGTCTTGTGTTTTCAACCAGTCTCCAGCTTGGCACTATATACTGGTACTGTGTATTGTCTAAGGTGCTTGTTAACTTAGTGTATCCCTTCTTTGATACAGGTTTCTGGTTTTCCAAAGGAGGTGGAAATACGAGCATTGATTGAAGGGCAGTTCATGGCCAAGAGAATTCATGCTGAAAAGCTGGGATATAGAGTCAGTAAGTACGATGAAAAGCTGCAGAACTAATGGCACTAGGGATCAAACTGAAAGAGAAGTCCCAGCAGTAATGTCCGTAGTGTGATTCTTGTCCTGCCTGATGGATACAGAAACTGCTATGAATCCATAATTGGCCTCCTGGGAAAATTTTTGAGAGTGTGTTGAGGGCAAGTTTTTGCAGATATTAACTTGAGGAGGACCAATAGTTTAATTTTCAGATGACTTCTTTTTCAAGTATGCTTGCTGTTCCACTGTTACTGAGCTGCATTGTCAATTTTTAAATAAGAGTTTGAGCTTTGGTAGCTTGTTAAGTGAAAGGAAGCCCAGCCTTCTGCCTAAAGCACAACACTCTAACTCAGAAAAATCTGAAATCTATGTTCAGTTCCTGGGTCTGCTGTAAGCTGGTCACATACCTCATTGCCTCAGTTTTCCATTAATAAGGCAGAAGCCCTTTCTCTGCCTTGTGATTTAGAAAGCAAGAGATCCTGCTTCCTAGAATTTATAACATGAATATTTTTTAGCAGATTGGAACAACAAAGTCAGGCAGTATTTTACCTATAGAAATGGGATCAGATCATTACTAGCTCTGCAATTCTACAAAGGGAATACAGGCAAGTTGATAAATGTTTTACTGGGACCTTATGTCAGTGTGTCTGCAAGGGCATCTTAAAAAATACTGAATTAACTCATCTTGAGGGTTTTTAACCTATGTTTTACTTTTTAAAATCATATTATTTTTGTTGACATCCCAACCACCTCTTTTACAAGCCGACCCTGACCTTCTCCTTTACAAGCCATTCCTTGACTCCTACCTCCAGGCTTTCATCTGTAATCATGAAGAATATATTTTTTTTTTAAAGTTTTTATTTTAAGAGAGAACTCCAGGAGCTGAATGCTGAGAGAATATAGAGATACTGAAACAAATCACAAGGCTTGGCAACACCGCCTCATAAATTTACGTTGTAAAAGTTTTCCTGTTATATATTTTCTTATATACTAGAAACCATATTTATTTGGAGAGGTTATTTATGGAGACAGGCAGGGATTCAAACAGATTGTGTTTAAAATACCTGTTTATCTTTCATTCTTAGATTCTGCTGCACCCAGAGTTTGACTTATATAGCCTAGAAAGCTTATGGTTGAAGAGAAGCCTTTTGCACTCTGTACATGTCAGGGGATAGACAAACACCAGTGTGAGAAGAACTATTTAAGGTATCAGACACTTCTGACACAAACAAATGGATGGAAATTATCTGTAAATACATTTAGGTTAAGTAGGAGGGCCAAAAACCTAACTAGTTTGCAGTGTGGCTTAATGAGCTTTAATTTATTGGGTTTTTTGTTGTTGTTTTTTTTTTAAATGCAGTAGATGCCTACAGTAAAAAGCAGATGGGTGTGATTGTGTTGTGTTCCTGTAGGTTCCTTGGAACCTTGTATGCTTTTGTTTTGTTGTATCCCAAGGGTCTTTTAGCTATTTGGTAACTAACGGATGAGTTGCTTTAAAAAAGAACTGCTGTACGTAGTGTAGGCTGTGTGCATCTCTCACTCTTCCTTAGTGGTATTGTTTAAATGTCATATTCTGTTATTTGTGTAGTGATGGCAGGCTTGCATCTGCGTTTGTTGTGTGACAGCTCTGAAAACAGGGTGTGTTCTGAATTTCAGAGTATGGATGAGCATTGTGGGAATTACTCTGGTATTGCCAGACTTTCTCTTGTTTAATAGCTGCTGTTTTTCAGGCTGCTTTTAATGTGATTTAAAAGCTTATTTATTTTTTGGATAGAATATACAGTCAGGACCCTTGTGTTTATTCAATTCCTTTTAGGCCTTGTCTACATGGGGAATTTACTTCCCCCCCCCCCCCCCCCTCAGGAATCAAGCTGATTTACATTCAGAAATATAATCACAGCAGTGTAAATCTTGGCTTTGTTGTTGTTGTTTACATCAGTGGGAGAACACAGTAGTAACTGCTCACAAGATCTGGAAAGATACATGATGACACACATTAAATTGATCTGCAACAGAAATAGAAGTGACATGGTCAGTCACAACAAATGCTTTGCTGTACTGTCTTGAGGTTTGTGAGGTGCCCTGTCCGTGGTGCAAATGAGTCAGAAACCTGGATAAGAACTTCCCTTGCTCTGACACCAAGGTGCTGGAAAATCA
Organism: Indicator indicator; assembly: GCF_027791375.1. Classification (NCBI taxonomy): domain Eukaryota; kingdom Metazoa; phylum Chordata; class Aves; order Piciformes; family Indicatoridae; genus Indicator; species Indicator indicator. Next base: position 16,789,911 of record NC_072029.1, read on the forward strand.
TTTTGGCAGCCACAAACCTGCTTCTCTGTTCTTGGACCAAATGCAGTTTTAGATGACTGTACTCTGAAAAGCAGCAGTGTATGTGTAAAAACAAATAAATACAGATCTGTTATATAAAGTTCTCGGTTATGCATTGTGAACATGACAAACATTAGATAATCCCTTAGAATTGACTTTCAGTTAATGAATATATTATCTTGCTAGGAGCAGTGTTTTTGAAGCCTCGGTCTAGCTAGTGCTGCAGGAAGAAGTGCAGTGATGCTGAAAGTGTGCATTTTTTTTTATGTGAGGATTTGTTCCAGGTTTTGTGTGTCCAGTGCATTATAGATCTTACATAAATTGTGAATAATAGTTAAAAAAAAACCTTTAAAGCAGCAATTCAGGTGCTGTTTGTGCTTGCCTGCAGGCATGTGCCCAGGTTCCATTGTGGCTCATGTGCCAGTAGAGGGCAGAGGATTCTGTTTCATGATTTTCTTCTCTGAGGCTGGGCTGTGTGTGTCAGCCTTGTTCTGAAAATGGCACAAGAGTCACCAGACGATCCTTAGGAGAGAAGTAAAACCTTACAGTAATTGTGATTTAAGGGTTTTAAAAGTGTGTGTCACTCTGTTCTAATTGCTCTAATCTTTCTCAATCAGATTTCAGGGGAAATCATTCAGTAACACCCTGTATCCTGTTTTGCTTATGTGCTCAAGGGGCAGATAGGGCGTTGTGATCTAGAAACAAACAAGTGAAGTTTGGTCTGTCCCTGTTGTTTACATCCTCCGATTCAGAGATGCGTGCAGATAAGGGGAGGGTTTGCTGTTCTGCCTTTATTTTCCTGAATTGAGATTGTATCGTAAACACCTTCTGTTTTGTCACTTCCTTTTTCTACTCTTGCAGCCATTCCCTTTTGAAAGCCAGTCTCACAACTGGAGTTCAGAGGCTGGTCATACAGACATGATTCCTCTATGGTTTGAGGAGCGCTCTGAAGTCAAAACCATGGTAACTTTGTAGAGAAGTGACAGTGTTTGCAGCTCAGTGACTTAAATGATCACTGCAGCCATAAAGCTGTCAGTGGTTCAGACTGATCTGCCAGTATGTACTTCAATAATCTTGATGATCACTTCAGAGTTGCTTCTATTCCTGACCAATCCTATAGTTCATCCTAAAATTGATACTGACTGGTCAGCATTGCAGTGGTCTTTGCTCAGACAGTGGAGCTGCTCTGGTGAAGACTAACAAAACTGGTTTTGGGAGCAAAATCCACCTCCCTGCCCATTGGTGGGTAAAGTAAATAGTGCCATGATGTATGCTATGTGTGCTGAAGGAAAACTACACCTAGGTCAGGGTTCTGGTGTTGATCACACATGAGTTAATAGATATTTCAATGATGTGCTGGTCTACAAGGTAGAAGCCTTCAGGTCAATGGTAATGGGAGCACTGAGTCTATACATAGTGGATCAGATGTTCACTACAGTTGTGATAAATGAACTTTTGTTGGGCTGGAGCAGCAATTAACAAATCTTGCCTTGTAGGTAGGCTGATTTTTCTGGGGTGGGGTCCGTGTTGAAGTTGCTAGCTTTGGACAGGGCTTTCTGCCTTCACGTTGTTGTGTCTGTCAGTGAATCCATAACACTCCTGTTGCCCAATGTGCTGTTCCTGTCACATTTATACCTTTAGGAATCTAATTCTGCCACCTAACTGTTGTCATCAGAGGGAGGTGGGTAGAAGGTGCCACATTTTACAAGCACAAGCTTTGTCCATAAAATCCCGTGTCAGTGTTTATTATGTAATTTATTGTTTCTTACATACATAAATCCAACACTTACCAACAATGTTGGTGCCCTGAATTCTGCTGACTGTAATTAGTGCCTAAGTACTGGCTGGTGTGACACAGACGTGCCTGTGGCTTTGCACTGGTGTAGGATTCAGCCAGTGTTTTTCCTTAAGTGCTACACATTACTGATATGTCAAATGTGTGCAGGTACATCTTTCTGGTTAGATAGAATGCACCCCTCTGTCTTCAGCACAACAGCAGCCCTGCAGTACTAGGGAGCAAAGGGAAATGTCGGAGCATGTTGGATGTAACTCCTCAGTGGTTAGAGGGGAATCTTAGATTTTGTGAAGAACTTGGTCTTAGACTGCATGAAGGCAAACTCCAAGGTGCCAAATTTCCTCTTTTCTTCAGGTGTTGTTTTCTTCTGATGTTCTTTCTCAGCAGGTTAAAAGTAGTAATAATATGTGGCTCTTTGTCTGCAAGGAGGGCAGTCTAATAGAGCAAGGGGTGCTCAGAGAATATCAATTAGTGTAGCATGGAGTAGTTATGTTTCATTATTCATATTGTCATGAGGAGGCACAGAAACCTGAAGATGAGTTGTGAAACTGTCACTTCGTAGCAAAGTGTTGGTCCCTTGGAGGATGAAGTAGCTCCCTGGTTTGGCAAGGCTAGAGGTCACTAGTCCTTGGGACACTCCAGGGATGGCTTTGTGTCAGGCCATAAGACAGATTTTTCTGCTGGTGATTGTCTTTGACTGGTTTTGTGACTGTAGTCACCAGAACTTTTAGGAATTATCAGGAACACTATGATGCTTGTTCTGTCAGTCGCCTTTGCCTGCACCACTAAGTGTGTTTCTACTCCAGTTTTAGCAGTGTTTTGGCTGAAATGAGAAACACTGTGAGCAAGGCCATTTTGTAGTTGCAATACAGATTAAATTGATGTTTATGCCCTACGGGATTTAAATTTCTTAGAGAAATCGATACTAAAATGTTGTGTTGGCTTCGTGCTTGTCTCTTGCTGTTTGCAGCTAAGAGTGCTGATGGTGTTTCAGCAGCATGAGGGCAATGGCTTTGTTAAGGGCCTTTTTCTTCAGAGAGGGGAACAGTTTAAAAATAATTAGAGGGAGGTGACCTTGATGAGAGGTTGAAGTCCTCTGTTTAAAATAATAATGAATAGCAGTAATGGTCAGATTGGAACATATACAAACAGCGACAGGGCAGGGCATACTGCTTGGTGTGTAGGACAAACAGACCATAAGAACTCCTTGTCGTTAGATCTTCAGCCTATATTTTTGAGGGAGGAGTGTTGGCTCAGTAAGTACTTTCAAATTCATCAAAGGCAGGATCTTCCTCCCAGATAATCCAGTGATTCTGCTGCAGTGGGCGTTTGTATTTTCTGATGAAACTTCAGACTGATAAGAGCACCAGAGTGCCAGTGTGAGATGGGCAATACCTTGCCAAGAACTTGCCTGTATCCCCTCGTTTTCCACGCAGCATTAGACTTGGATCCCGTAGCAGTGCCTTCTAGGCTTGAGCGAGCAAGGCTTGGTTTTAAGCCCGTGATCTGGAGTGAAAAGTTGTTTAGCTTATTACCAATTCCATGACCAAATATTTTACAAAAAAAGGGCTTTTTATTATTACCTGGCTCAGGAGAGTACAGTATTAGGTTAACTAATTTCTGAAAGACTTAGATAAAATACCTCAGAAGGAAATGACCTAACGTGCTATAAGGAAACTGCTTACGTGCTCTAGACATTTTCATGCAGCAGCTATTGTCTTGCTTTTATTTTGTTTTATTGTTGTTATACATATACAGGAAACACAATGAAGACAGAAAATCTGAAGAGTTAATAAAAAGATTGGAAGGAGTACTATCTGTCTTTCTTTCTGACACAATGATAAAATGTTGTCATTGTTTGAACAATTGCTTTTAGTGTTTGGTCAGCAAAAGACCAAGTATGTAAATGGTTCAGTTCCTGTGCCCTGATGTTAGGAGATATTGTTTATGACTCTTTCAGTGGATGTACTGTTCAAGCAGCGTTCAGCAAAAGAGCCAAGCTGTCAGTTGGCTGGTGTTGTAGGAGCTTTGTAGATCTCTAAAAGCTGGGGACTTGGAGATCAGTTGGGTTATCCAATAAATCTTTTATCACTTATTTTTTGAGACCAATCTGCAGTTTTAAATCCAATTAAATTAGCAGGGGAATGACATGATTGCAGTCTGTAAGTACCTTCTTGGGGAAAGGAAACTTGATAGTATAGGACTCTTGAGCCTTACAGACAGCAACGTTACGGTTCAATAACTGGAATTTGAAAGCAAGCAAACCTCAAATCACAAGTAAAGTGCAGATTTTTAACAGAAAGTGAAATCAAACAGCACAGCAGTTGACATTGGTGTAGTGAGTTCTTTGCACTGGCAGTTTTATTTACTCTTTCTTAAAAATCTCTTTCTGGTTCAAAGAGATAATTTATGTTATAGAAGGGTGAGCTCAAAGGATCAGAGTGGTCCATTCTGTCTCAAACAGGTGGGAATCTGTAAGAGATGGCATTGTGAGGAGGCTCATCTGATTGACAGCTCTATATGCATTGCTTTGTATGAATCATTTATACCAGTAGCAGCTGCTGATATCACTGTAAATGAGACCTTGTTTTGATGATCATTCTGCTTGTAAAATACTACATTTACCTTAGCTGACACTTAGTGAATTGTTACATATTTATTATGGTTAATCTTTTCTCCTGTGTCTTTCTGTATTTTCATTTTTGTTGCTCAAGTGTGACAGGCCTGTTAGTGACCTCTAATCAGCTCTCCCAAGATTCGCTAGTCCCTCCAGCTGTCTTTCATTTTTATTTTTCCTGGTTTAAGTTTATTCAGCTTCTCTAACACATCTCATGTTATGCATCAGTTCTGAGCACTGTCTCAATGCTTTCAGCTGCATCAACCCACAGTTGAGACTTTTCAGTGTTAACAGGACTGCTGCTGGGTAGGTCATTCTTTCCCTTCTCTGTTTGCCTCCATGGACAGTGATTTGTAGCTGCAGTTGTGTATGTTGCATGACATTTTGCCTTTAAAAGAGATTATTGCCTAAGTTTTTAAAACAATTTTGAATACCTAAAGCTTTGGTTGCATCCAGACTCACTTATTTTTTTTTTTTTCAGAGGACAGCCACTCCGTGGTTACTCAGATTACCTCAGGGAAAAAACCCCAGCATTTCTTGTTTAAGTGAAAACCAAGTAGAAGTTCACATGTGTGGACAAGGAGAATTTTGCATTCCAGTTCTATAACTTAAATTTTCTTCAGACATGAAAGAATTTATTTGGGCAGCTTTGTGGGTTTTTTTGTTTTGTTTGTTGTTTGCTTGTTTGTTTTGTTTCTTCTTTCTGGCCTGTGATTTTCAAGAAAGCACATGAAAGGTATTTTTTTTCCCCTGCCTTTAAACTATAATGTTATTTAGCCTGTATGTGGTGTGTCTGACTAAGGCACTGGTAAAGGTGTGTGTGCTGCATGTGAAATGACAGATCTCAGCCCCAAGACTTTCACAGTGTCAGTTTAGTCCAAGTGTAATGGGTGGCAGAGGATGGGATGTTCATGAAAAATAGGCATCAAGTGCAATATGTGCTTCGAAAGTTCTCTCTCTGATGTGAGCAAGAACAGAAATTTTTGAGCTTTGCACTTGTTGGCTGGAATTTGGGATCAGTGACAGGACTGGTTCGAAGAAGAAAAATCCGATGTGTGGAAGAGTGAGATTAGAGCATCCACAGAATTAAGTCCCTTAATGATATGGTAGGTGACATGAAATGCCTGATCCCAGCTTCTGAGTAGTGGTACCGTTTTTCTCTTTGATGTTGAAAAAGCTAGACTTGACAGTCTCTTACAGTGGCCTTCAGCTCATCAGTGCTATACTTTTCCTAGTTCAGAAATCTAAAGAATGGATGAAGGAACACAAAAAATGTGCTTGAATCTGAAATTATTGTTTTCCAACTGCACTTATGTTGATTGTACAGCATCAGACAGACTTAAAGTAAGACTAAACTCTTGAATACCTGCTGAGCATTGTGCATCCATTACTGCTCAAGTAGAGAGTGAGTTTAAAAACAGCCACTTCTGTTGGTTTTAAAGTATTTGTCTTCCATTTGACAATATTTGAGACTTAATGAGAAATTTCAAGGAAGCTGGAAATTTGAAATTAAAAATAGATGTGTATGCCTACAAGCAAAGGGTGGGTTCTTCATGGTTTTATTTCTGATAATGTATCCAAGTGAAATAGTTCTTTTCAGGATACCTCTGCTGCAGATAACTGCACTTGTCCATTTTTATCTGAAATGTTACTAGAGTGTTGGTTTAATGCTTAGTGTTTCTCCTCTGGGTGTGCCTGTCTCAGTGGGTTCTTCTGAAATGCATGATTCTTAAATGTTTTCAGAACTTCTGGTGGATGAAAGTTCAATTAGCTCCTCTTTGTAGAAACCTTTCTAAAGTACACATCTGTGTGCTTTTGTATTTCCACTTTTGCAGTAAGAGTAAGTGAAAGGTATGTCTGGAGAGGAGTTTGAAGGAACTGAATGCTCAGTCTGAAAATCTCCACTGGAAGGTGTTTGTGTGAAAACACATAATGTTGAATTCTTTTTTACAAAGCAGTGGTATTACCGAAGGTAACAATGCTAAACAATGTGTACCCATTACAGAAGCAGTATCAAGTGCTGGTGGTGTTTCAGACAACAAATGAACTGACGTGGGAGTATGTTCAGTTTCCCTAACCTAAACTTGGTAACCAAAGTTTTCATGTACTTACCTCTCTAGATAATGTATTCCATCATTGAGAGCAGCTTTCTTCAGAATGTTCTCATGTCCTGTTTTCAACAGGTTAAGATCACTTTCGTTAAATTTTGATTATAGCCTTTTTCTGGTAGAGGGTTTTGGATCCTAGACGTATTCATGTGCTGAATGAAAGCTCTGGGGGCTTAATTCCAGCACATCCTTGAATGCCTCCTCTGTGTTCCCAGGATTGAGTCACTCAGTTCCTTCCCTCTCCATTGCTGGTATCTGTTACTGAACAGGTAAATGTCAAAATTTATCTGTACATAGCAATTTCCATGTGTGCATGCCAAGAAACAATTATAGAAAGCTGGAGGACTCTCAGCATTGTTACAAATCAACAAAGTATTTCAGTCCCCTCAGTGGCCAATTTAAAACATACAAAACAGCAGAAAATAATGTTGTGTATCAGTCTGTGCAGCAACAGCCCTGTGAAGTAGCATTGGAAAGAAGGTGGTCAATGGTCAGAGAATTGGAAGAATTTTGAAGTATATTTTTAAAAGCATCCACTCTCTTCATTCAGGGTGCTCTTGTTCTTTTTCCTCTGTGTTTATTCTGGTCAAAAATGAACTTTTTGTTATTTTGAAGTAGTTCTAAATTATTATGGTAATACAAATGTACAAGTGGAGAGCTGCTTGAGTAATCTCTTCAAATTAAGTGCACTTCTAGTTAAATGACTTAAGTTTACCTACAAGTGAACACTTGCGCTGTAAAGGAAGTGACACAAAGCTTTGTATTTCATACCTAATTTTGTCTGTGAAGGTAGAGGCCCGGTGCCCACTGAAATGCAGGTGAACATCTGATGCCATTGTTTTAAGCATGATACATTAGAATTAAAAATTGCTGGCACATCTATTTGAAAAGGTGAATTTGTGCTTTTAAGTAAATTGCAGTTATTTAGGACCTAGTGGCTCAGTGTTTATTTTTGTCCTTTAAATGCCTTTTTTATTAATTACTTAAAGGTATTAAATTTAGCTGACTACAGTAGCTTCTGTGAGCTGTGATACAGGTTAGTGCAAATTTTAGATGTTATCTAGGTTGTTACTTACAAGCCTAATCACTGCAAGGACATGGCTGTTGATTTTAGTGTTGCCAGCTGCATGAATAAGGGTTAATCAAGAGAGCCAGGAGAGTGCAGGCCTACAACCCTAATTTTGAACATTTGTTATATGCTTGAAAATGAGCTAGATAACTCCTCAGATGCTAAATTGAGTGAGCAGTTCCAGTTTAGAGGGGCCTCAGCTTAACTTCTTGCATCTACCTCCTCCTTGTCGATCTGTCCTGATCGCATGTCCATCGGCTGCACATTCCAGGAGATGGCAAAGGCAGAAAGATGTTGAGGGCTGAGGTAGGATGTGTTGTCTTCTGCCACTTAAAACACAAATGTTTTATATATTGAAATTTTTATTTACGCACAAGCACTATATATACATGCATATGTAATAAAGACAGCTTTTCTGTATCATTTAGAGGATGAGAGGCAAGATTGGAGATTTACAGAAACCTTTTGGTTATTGTAACTGACATATTTCTGAAATGAATTGTTTTCTCTGAGTAGCTGCTCATATGCAAGTGACTGCTACATGTGGAGAGACAGAAAATGTCTTGTGAAACTCTTGTGGCTTGGGTAACTTGTGTGTCTGATGGTTTGGAGCAATACCACAAGTGCATGGGAAAAGTGATCTAATGGAGAGTGTATACCTAAGAGCGCCACATAAAAGGCTCAAAGAGCAATTATCTGAGTTAAATGCAGTGTTTTAAAAACAGCTTCATCCATTTTCCTGCCATTTTTTGTGCTTTTTCTCTAAATAACTCTAATGTATATTAATTAATTGCTTGAAATAATACCAATAAATCTAAAAAGGTTTGTCTAAAGCGTGACTGCACAGAGGAAACTTCATGTTTGTTTCAGTGGTGAGAGAAAAAATTGCTTATTGAGATTAAGAAAGCTAATATTAATTTAGATGGAACTTAATGAAATCTTTAATGGCTTTTTGAAATTGTTTTATTTTCCTTAGATTTTAATTTGAATTAAATCATTACTATTGTTAAATTAGTTAAACACTAAATTAAGAAATGCAAATGAAGTGAGCCCAAAATCCAATGTGGTTATTGTTTTTATTGATACATGTAGACTAGTGGTGTGGAGCAAATTCCAATTATATCTGATCTGTTATTTTCAGTGCAAGTTCCTGACTCTTCATTAAGTGTAATACGTTAGATTAAATGCTTTGCTTTATAAGAGCTTGGAAGATGCCAGTATTACAATAAACCTCTTGCTGCTTTTGCCTCTTTGTTTGAGCTGTTGGCACTGTGTATAATGCAGGCTTCGAGGCTTTCTTGTTTAAAGTTTTAAAATCCTGCCCAGCTGTGATCATCAGAGAAAGATAAATGGAAACTTTAGATAGTGTATTCACAGGAGGCCCAGGAATGAGGGAGAGTTGCTAAAGGCAACTCCATTACATACATGAGTTCACCTGAATAAATGTTCAGTGGCTTCTGCTATGCTAACTTTAAATACTAGTAGCTAGCGAGGAAAATGCTAGTTTCACATAATACATCTCCCTATATGATTAAAACATCCAAAATAAATGAAGCGTGGCTTGAAATATCAGAATGAGATTATTCCAAGTTGTTCTTTATCTTTTGGTTTATGTTTTTATAAAATGCTGTATCCTAAACTGACTGAAATTAGTAGAAGTCTAGGTAAGAAAGAGGAAAACGTATGTGCCATTTGAGCTTGTCTGCTTTATGCACAGCCAAGGAACTCATCTGTGCAAAAAGTCCTTTTTCATTTTTATGCTGTTTTTTTCTTCAGAAGCCATTCAGAAATGTGAAAGTGAGCAGACCAGCTGCCAGAGCTGCCCATAACTACCCTGTCTCAGTCCCAGGTGGAGAGAGGACATTGCAACTGAGGGTACACCTTTGGGCAAGCCAGGCACACGTGGTAGTACCATGTTCCTGAGCTGTGGCTGGTTTGTGCCTGTGGTGCTGCATGGCTCTGGTTAAGATGGTAGGGTTTCTCTAATGTTCTTCAGAGCTCCTGTTTGAGCTGCTAGAGGAATTGTATTATTGTGTAGTGTGGAAGAACTTGCCTGTCCTGAGGCCCCATGCAGAAGTGTTCTTAGGTTGCCAGTACAGTAGTATAAAATACTTTCAAATCAGCATGCTCCTTACTTTGGTTTATTCTAGTGGTGTCAAGGCATGCGTCCAGCACAAGTGGAAGAGCTGCCTCTGCTCTGGCTGCACTGCATTTACAGCAGGGTGTAGAGAGAAAATGTGAGACCTCATCACTGTTTTACAACATTCTAGAAGGCACTGTTGGACTTCAATGAGGAATCAATGCAAGTGGGATACTGATAGAACAGTGGTGACAGCTGATGTTTACAGCTGTTGCCTTGGTTTCACTCTATGTATGTGTGTTTTGGTTTTTTTTCTCTCGGTGTGTAAGTAGTGCTAGCAGCTTCATAGTCATCGAGTAAAACTGATTCATCTTTAGTCAATGGTTAACCTTTTCCTGGCAGGATACCTGTTGGAGTTGATGTGAGGGTAGATTGTGAGGTAGTTAACTGTTCTATTTTACCCCAATCCAGTGAGCATAACTAGTATATCCCAAGTGCTAGTTGGCTTTGGGAAATGGGATTCCAGTGCTGGGGTTAAGTCATCTGCAATGTTTGTGTCTATGGGGGAAGCATGAGGCTGAGTTAGGACAAGACATCTGAGCAGGGGTGTCAGCCTTCTCACCCTGTGCCCAGACTAACTTGTGCCCAGACTAACTTCTGCCCATTCTACTCCAGACTAATTCAGAATGGTTCTCTCAACACACTGAGTCAGTTGGTAGTATTTTGTTACTGGAATGAATGAAAAAATGAGGACCTCATGCCACTTGCTATCTTGTTTTGTTTCACACATCTGACTACTCAGTAACTGCTACCATACAGTTAGCAAAATGCTTCCCATTCTTGATGCTTTCCTCCCATGTCCATCGTTGCTCCAGACTGTCCCCCTGAAACACTTCTGTCTGTCAGTGCAGTCTATTCATGGTACTCTATGCCTGTGGTTATCAGGATCCCTGTTCTGTGTCTGGATTAAAACTGAGTCCATTTTAGGTCAGAAACCTCTTGTGTTCACAGGATCACAGGATGTCAGGGGTTGGAAGGGTCCCAAATAGATCAAGTCCAAGCCCCCTGGCAGAGCAGGACCACACAATCTAGCTCAGGTCACAGAGGAACACATCCAGATGGGCCTTGAAAGTCTCCAGAGAAGGAGACTCAACAACATCTCTGGGGAGCCTGTTCCAATGGTCTGTGACCCTTACAGTAAAGAAGTTCCCCCTTGTGTTGTGGGAGCAAGTGAGCAGAGCCTGTCCCCTCCCTCCTGACACCCAGCCCTCAGATATTTATAAACATTTATTAAATCCCCTCTGTCTTCTCTTTTCCAGACTAAAAAGCCCCAGGTCCTTCAGCCTCTTCTCATAAGGCACATGCTCCAGTCCCCTAATCATCCTCGTAGCCCTCTGTTGGACCCTCTCCAGCAGGGTTTTGGATTTGTTGGTGAGGGTGATGACAGGTGTCAAGTGCCTCTGTGCAGTGGTGGCTCTAGATGACGAGTTTCTGGGTTGCAAATGGAGATCTTTATCTGACATCTTGTGGTTTTGAGGCTGACATTGCTTGGGCTTCTCTTCTGGAAGATTTTTGAAAATCTTCCAATGTAGATGTTTTCAGGTGCTTTTTCCAAACTTCTCTGTCTTTTTGCCACACTGATGAAAGGATAACTATACTTCCAGTATAATCCTTTGGTCATCTAGCACTGTGTTGCAATGTCATGATCTTGTATTTGCTTATCTGAATTGAATGGTATGGCTCTGCAGCAATCTGTGAAGAATGAGGGTCCCTGCATCCAGAAAGAGCAAACGGTGGATTGTTTTTAATGCATCCTGCTTAAATGGGAATCAATTAAGTCCTGGAAGCACTGGTATGGAGGAAAGGTAGGTTGATATTGAGCTTTAAGGTTTGGCCATGCTGCACAATAGGAGCTTGTATTGCTTTCTTCTTCAAAACAGACTGTTTTCAGGTGGCTAAAGTGGTTTGCAGGCTATGACTCAGCCCAGGCAATCCAGACAAGTATCAATGAAAGCAGAGGTGTTATGAATAGAGAGGATAGATACTGCTGGATTAGAATATAAATCTTAATCGGGATTAAGCCACAGCAAATAAGTACCTATGGAGCAGAATGTGCTGCATGAATAGGAAGCAAACTATATATATAAACACTTCTTCAGCTGAAGTGCAGTATTTCCTCCTCTTCCTTTTTGCCAAATCCATTTTGTATTTCCATGCTTTAACTGCTTCCTGACCTAGTGCACTCATGCATGAAAAGCCCAAGTGGTCTAGGTTGACTAGCATATTAGTCTTGAGAAGGATTCAAAGGATTTAAAGCTTCTGAAACTGTTTAAATTACAGAAGTGTCCTGCTATTCTGGTTTTAGTGGCAGAAATTATTTTACCTTGGGACACACTTAGTTCATATCCACAAGTATCTGTGGGTTTACGTAAATAGAAATACAAGTGCTTCCTTGACTTGTCAGGTTAGTGGCACTTCTTCCTTCATACTCAATCTAAGTATTCTAGACTCTTTAGGAAAAAATAAGAACAAGTTTGCTATATTCTTTTACTTGGCACTAGCAGTTCAGACAGGTAGTCCTGAAATCCTTCTGTCTGCTTTAAAAGTTCACAGAAAATGTAGAAAGCAAACAAAAACCAAGAGAGAACACATTTTCTGCAGGATCGACAGTGGAAATTGCAGTTGCTTCTTTAGTCGCAGAATGGATTCCACCCAGACAGCAGCAGTGAAAGCTTCCCTGTCCTTCAGTCCCAGCTCTGACTTAAGAAAGCAGCTTCAGAAGAGAATGTGTATATTTGTATATAAATGGGGTTTATGTCTAGGTCAGCCAGTGTTTTGTGTATCTAGATTTAAACACAGCCATTGTCAGCTCATTGGTACATTGATGCCAGTGATGCTAGTTGTGTTTTAGCATGCTCCAAAGCAGTTTCCTAGGCTCCTAGCTTTACTTTCTTCCACAGCCTGCTGAGAGACAGCAAGAAAAGTGAGTCACGAGTCATGTCATTTGTGACCTAGTGTGTGCTTAGCAATTCTTGGCAGAAATTTCTTAAACAGGGACATGTGGCTTGGACCAAGTTTCTCAAAACAGAGAACTATTAGTGGACAAACCTCCAGTGTGTTAGTCACTGAGAATATAAACATTGAGAAAGGTCTTATGATATAATGAGAAAAGGCCAAAGAGGTGAGCTGTGCATCACACTACTTCATCCAATGTACACCTAATCCTGTGTTGCACATTCAACTCTGTCTCCAGGCTTATCCTCTGATATGGTGATGAGAAGCTCATACTTGTGACTTGAATACCTGATGTAAGTTGCATGTTAAACAGAGGAGTGGTCTGTCGGGAGCCTCATCAAATTCAACAAGGAAAAATGTCAAGTCTTGCACCTGGGGCACATAAACTCTCTGCACTGATAAGAATCTGGGGGGAAGCACTGCTGAAAAGGATGTGGGAGGTCTAGCTAAAATTGAGCCAGCAGTGTGTCCTTGCAGCAAGGAAGGCTGACAGCATGCAGGCAGTACCAACAGGAGCACAGCCAGGCAATTGAGAGAAGTGAATTATAGTCCTTAATTCAGCAGTCCATTAGATCACATCTGGAGTATCACACCCGGTTTGAGGTTTCTTACTATACAGTATGCACTTATAAACTGGACCAAGTGTAGCAGAGGGCCACTAAGATGTTTAGGGGCTGGAGAACCTCTCCTCAGGAGAGGAGCTGGGGGAGCTGGGCTTGTCCAGCCCAGAAAAGAGACTTCAAGGCCACCTAATGTTAGCCTCTTGAGGTGCTCTCTGCTGAGGTGCACTGCAGAAGAGTTAGACAATGTCCATAAACTGAGAGATAAGAGTTTCTAATGGGATATGCAAAAGAAAATTTTTTCAAGGAGTATAAATATTAAGCATTTTATTAGTGGTCTGTTTGTAACTGAAGGTCTTGAAACCTTGTCTCAGAAATATGAAAAGACAAGGCTAATTTTATTTTGTTCTCCTTCTGAATAAAGTTGGTATGTTGACCTAGTTCTGTCACTCTGCAGCCACAAGCCAATTGGATCCCTCAGCTGCCACCCCATCTCATTTTGCCTCCTTTGGCTAGATAGAGCTAATTACAGCAGGTACTCCATCCAAATTTTTACAGATTAATTTACAGCATGATGAACAGAGTTAGTGATGGAGATGCAACCAAGAAAGTGAGGGATGCTCCGACCTTGTCACTCAGATGGATGTGGAGACATACTGCTCTTCTCCCAGATGGCTCTTGAGTTTTACGGAAAGTCAGTGACATGTTTAATTATTTCTGACAAATAGAGAATGCTTTCTCTATGTATTATGTTGTGCCCTTCATGACAGTGGAAGAAGGCAAGCAACATCTTCACCAGCCTTGAGTAGGATACTATGGACTGAAAGTCTTAGTGCTGAAATACAGGCTTGCAGCTGCCATTGACTCTTGGCCAGGATTTGAAGTGTCTGATGCAAGAAAGTGCTTAGGTGTCTGTGAGGTCAATGAGACTTAAATGCATCCTTAAATAATCTCTACAAAGAGATGTTTTCTCAGCAATCAAGATGCAGTTTATATGCTATGACATTTGATAACTCTTGTTAAACAGAGAAGATTGCCTTGGGATGTGGAGAAAAAGGTCAAGATCTTTGCTATCACCAGAACTATGATAAATATAATTTGTAAGACTTTTGTCTTTGTAACTTTTAAAACAAACACAGTGATGGGGGGAAATGGCTGTAAGTGGAAATTGAGAGCTGGTACAATCAAATATCTGTCTGTAAGATCAGAAGATGCTTTATTTATTGGCTGGATGGTGAATTTTTTAAGCAATGCAAAATGTATTTTGTGGTAGGAAAGGAAAAATGTTCAAGATGTGTCTTCCCCATGATGATTCTTTTGGACCACCTCTGTTTTGACCTGATCTACAGGCTTTCATTCAAAAATGACAGAGAATTAAGGAGAGGCTCTTTCAAGAGTGTTTAAGGCTGAAATAGTTTTGCTGCTGTTGGTGAAGGTGAGTTTGGCAGTAGGGCCGGGCAGGATAGAGTCTTCCTCTAACAGTAGTCAGTCTCTGATAAAACATCAAGGCTTAAACAGCTATGATATCCTCCCAGCTTGCACCAGTCTGCAGTTTAGCAACTTCCTGAGCCTCAGGGTTTTTTATTTAACTGCTGTTGACAGGGGATTTTCCTGTGAACTTCTCTAATCACTTTTTAAAAGCATGCAGGTTTTTGGCACCCATGGTATCCTGTAGTGCTGAGTACTTCAGCTGAGCTGTGCATTGTGTGAGAAGTCCCTAGTTTTGTTTGTGTTGAGCATTTCACCTGATAATCTCATTTGCTCCTCAGTAGGTTCTCTACTATGAGAAACTGTGAATAGTTATTCTGTATTTATCATTTCCTTGGCTGCTTGTGCTTTGCTGGCCTCCCCCTTGGCTGTTTCTTTTCTTGGCTGAAGAACTGTAATCAAGACTTACTCATGTCTTGTTGGAAGCTGTCCTACACCTTTGATCAGCCTTGTTGTGCCTCTCTATATTGTTTCCATTTTTATTGTATTCTTTTTGAGACATAGGACGGGAACTTCACTGAGTATTCAAGTGGACACTAACCTTTTATTTAAGAGGTGGCATAATACTCTTTGTGGCTTTATTCCTTTTACAAAAAATTAATGTACTGATTTTTTTTCCAGTTTTTGTGTATCAACCTGATATTTTCTTGAAATTATTAAAATATAGTGTGCTTTACTCAAAGATAATGCTTCAGAGGCTGCTGGGTATGCAAATTCAGTTCTGTTCTTTTCATGTATATTACTTTGCCTAATCAACACTGAATTTCTTCTCCTGTTTTTGTTTCTTACCCTACCTGTATCATGAGAAAATTCTGTTACTCCTCGGGGCTGGCTTTGTCTCATTCTCACCCCTTTCCCACATTATTTGTGATCATCTTTCACTAGCAACTGTGAAAACTGATTGCTTATGCCTGCTGTATGTTCCATTTCTTTTTAAAAAAATAACTTATAAGAGAACTTCCATTCTTATTCTGTGTCAGTCTTCTTTATACAAGAACCTTTGGTGAAGGACCTTGTTGAAAACCTTTTGGAATACATGTTTATACTTGGGTAAAGCAATTGAGTCAGAGGCTCCTTTTCAGATCTCTCTGGCATGACTTTCCCTTACAAAAGGCATTGAGTCTTTCCCATTAAATCACCTTTGTCAAATTATCTAATGATTGTGTTTTCTCAGTGTTGCTGCCAATTAGCTGTGTATGGATCTCAGTTACTGAAAGCTTCCCATGCCCAACTAGGAGCACGTTTTGATAACTGGCATCATGTTTGTCACCAACATGCCTCTGGTACTAAGGCATTTCTAGGCAAAAAGTTATGTTTTCCACAGGTAACATTTTAAGAGTTTGGTGCTTCGTTTATACACAACTTCTGCATGGGTCACATATAATTCATTCTAGAACATCCTTTGACACCTCATTCTGGGATAGGCCTTCCAGTGCATCCCAGATTTAAACCTTCTTCATTCATTGTCCTTGAACAATCTCAATGCTAATAGTGTTATGTGCTTTTAGACACTTTAATGCATTTTCTCCTTTTTATACTATTCCACTTCACTGAAACCACATAGTTCTGCTGTGGATAGATTATTTATTTTGACTGATTTGCCCTTCATAGACTGATTTATCTTAACAATTACAAAATTCTGGTTGAAAGGGACCTCCAAAGATCATCTGTGTCAACCTCCCTGCAGTGAGCAGGGATATGTTGAAATACACCAGGTTGCTTAGAGCCTTCTCCAGCTTGATTTTGAATGTTTTCAGGGATGGGGCATCTACTACCTTTTTGGGCAGTCTGTACTAGTCTTTCAGAAGTTGCTGCTTTTTTCTAGGGTTCTTGAGAAGTTGTGGCATAAAGCACATGTGAGTATGATGTTTACCCTAACACATATAGGAGTACCTGTCCTGTTACTTTATTATCTGTCCAGGTCTCTCCTATCTCTTTCTGTATGTTTTAGTCATTGCTGTCCTTTTGAGCAAGTGGTCTTTGTATGGTCCCAGTACTGATGTGGTATTCAAACTGTATG
Source organism: Indicator indicator (assembly GCF_027791375.1). Taxonomy (NCBI): domain Eukaryota; kingdom Metazoa; phylum Chordata; class Aves; order Piciformes; family Indicatoridae; genus Indicator; species Indicator indicator. The sequence continues at coordinate 16,806,681 of NC_072029.1, forward strand.
AATTACAAGTTATTCAAGAAATACGTGGACACAGCACTTCAGGACATGGTTTAATGGCTATGGTGGTCTTGGGTTGATGGCTGGACTTGATGATCTTGAAGGTCTTCTCCAACTGAAATAGTTCTGTGATTCTCTAGTCAACTAGTTTGTCTTCTCTCACTTCAGGTTATCGTTAATACACAGTAAAACTCACTGCTATATCTTTGCAATATAATTTGTTCTCTTAGCTTACAGTATGCAGTGATTGTCTGCCTTTCACCAGTATGCTGCTTCTGTCAATATCCTCACTGAAAACTGATGTTTTAAGTTTTTCTATCTTATTTTTCACATTTCTAGTATCAGTATTGCAGCACTTCATGCTCAGCTCAGTAGCTTGTATTTTTATGTTGTGATTAAAATGAAATAATTTCTTTGTGGTTTCTTGTTCAGATTTATTAATGTCTGCCCTATCTTTTATTTATAGATACAAAGTTTTAATGATTTCAGCCCTAGAAAATGTGCCATGTCCATTTGTCCCAGCCTTACTGCATTTCTTAGTTTAAACATTCTCCTGTAACATTAATTGTAAATGCCAGTACTTTGGTACCAGCTTGATTTAGATGAATCTTTACTGTAAAAGCAACCTTTCTTCCAAAAGCTTCTGCAGTTCCTACTGAATTAAAATTTAATAGTGAAAGTAGACATTTGTGAGAAGAGGGTTACAGCAATGTGGAAGTTTTTTTTGTTTGTTTTTTTATAGTGACTGAAATACTGAATAGATTTTATTGATAGAGATTTGCTAGAATAGATAAAATGTTTGATTTGCAGTAACTCTGGATACTGGAAATGCAGAGTGGTAGATGCCAAAGCAATAGACATTCAGGTATTGGCTATGACTTTAGAAGGAATAAGCTATAAAAGGTCATTTTATTCTGCCTTTGACTTGGCAGAAGACATTCAGCAGAGGGGAGAATCAGGCTAATAAAGGCAGATGCATGGTGTATGGATAGGATTTGGTTGTAGGAATTTGAAAGTTGAAAACAGTAAGCTAAGCAGCTTAATATCTTCAGAATAAGAAGGAGTGAAGCTTGTAAGTGCGTCAAGCTGTTTGCTTCGATCTAGACTAAAGAGCTTAAGTAGCTTATAACACCACAAGCACACTAGCTCTGGAGGAAGGGACTTACAAGCTGTGCAACAGCTACACTTCAAAGGCCTTACAAGTACCACTGATGAATCCTGCAGGGCTTCTAGAGAGGATGTCAAGTAAATCTGTCCGTCTTGGTGTTTCTCTGCAAACCCCAAGTACTTCCTTTTGGTTTTTCCTCCTAGAATTATGGGCAACTCTGCTCCCTGGAGTTATCACAGTGTTAAGTGCCAGGCCCTTCAGAATCAGGAGATTTTCAAAATCAGTTTAATCATATGCTTTATCATATTTTGTCTTCTTTTTCCTCATTGAAACTCCATACTATTGGGCATGCTAGGATCTACCATTTTTATTCCAATGATATTTTGTATGAGGAACTTGAAAACCCTGGAGTCCCCTGCCTTTTTCATGGGGGGCAGACAAGTATCTCAATTGTATAGTTGTAAATTAACTATCTTTGGGATCTTCAGGTTTAAATGTTTGTGGTTTTTTGTTGAAGTCTTTAAGATTAGATCATCACAAGTTGGAAAATTCCACTGTATTGCTGTGATCCCATCCAATTCCCATTGAAATCAGTTGACTTGGGGTCAAAGACTCCTGCAAAGCAGAGATGGCTACATTGACAAACTTGCTTTACAAAATACATGTTGTGTTCTCACGTATGGACTTCTGTATGTCCAGTTTACATAAATATTCCCTAGATTAGTCTGTTCAATTGAGGGTAAGTCTTTTCCTGCTCTGAAATTTCCTCCTGGCCTCTGGGACCTGGCATTCCTGAAAGTGTATCTTAATAGTAAAGACTGAGGCGAAGATGGCACTAAGAACTTTGGTCCTTCATCAGCAGGTCCTCTTAGCTTACAGTCACGTGCTCTAGACCTTGGTCTGTGTGTGTTTACGTGTGGGCTCATTTCCAAATAAACAAGCCCTAGGTCTGTGCTGATTTCCCAGACAAGCTCTTCCTGTTCATGGCTCAGGATGTCAGCCAGCTGCCCCAGTGAGCCAGCGATTCAATTGCAGGGGAAGTTCAGCTTGGGTGAAAACAAAGAGGGCAGCACACACTTTTCTTTGGGTTTTTAATTGCTTCCGTCTTTCCATCTGAAGCATTTTTCTTACAAGTGCTTCACTTTGCAGGTGTAGCCTCATGGACTTTCTCTCATCATAGCTTTGCTTATCATTTGTAGCCATTAGGGAGTTCAAAATACTTCTGGCAGGGCTGTTAACACAGGTGTCCCCGGAGCAATTCCCATTGGGATAATTGCAGTCCTTTTACTTAAAGTCCCCTTTTTGTCAGCCATTATCTTAGGGTTCATTTCATGTCATGAGTTGTGTCATGCTGTGCTTTCTGCCAGAGAGGGTGGTATTTCACTGTGGACTTTTGTAGGGCTGAAACTTTGGTATGCAAAGTAATTTATTTACTTTTATATATACTGGAAGGACAATCCAATAAACCATTTTCTTTCTTATTGGAAATTGAAATAATGTTGCTTTTTTTGGATGCAAAGAAGGGTACAGCCTGGATTTTGATGTTTCATTGATTTTTTTAAAGCAATGCCTTGGCTGTAGTTCACACTGAAAAGGTGATGCAATTTAGGTGTGGTTTTGACACTCAGGAGACTTGACCTGCAGTCCTAGTTCATCTAGATGAGTATCTTTACTGTGTCTTTTTCTCAGGAGGACGATAATTCTGATCTGTTAAGAGTATTCTGAGGGATGAATTGACTTTTATTAGACTAGGATTATAAACTCAGTCAGTCATTATAAGGGAAATGAGATTGAGGACCAGATAGTTTTAAATGATTTGTGTGTGGTTAATTCTTGGGTGAAAGATCTACTAAGGACCCTGTACGCCAACATGTACATGTTTAGAACAGGGTCGCTGACAGGTTTTCATGTCCACAGGGATTTATTTGCACCTTGGAAGAGATGCTTCCCTACAAGTAGAGGAGAATAAACCAGCCTGACACTCAATTCTGGGCAACAGTAATTGTTGCTTCTGCTGAAAACTTTTCTAGCATATGGTTTGGATTTCTGTGGGCTAGAACCCCCATTGTTTCTTCTGGGAATTTGTGGAAGGAAATAGTAGCTGACGGGCCGTGTGGCCTTTGCATGGTGAGCATGATGTCTCGGATATGTCAGATCTCTGACACATAGTGTAGGGGAGGCCAGGGCACATATGGTAAATCCTGATGCGTTTTGTATTCCTCTCTTTTCAGCTAGTCAAAATTTGAGCTCAAAAAAGAAAATATGGAAGCAGGAATCTGAACATATGGCAGCCCTCATTGAGGAGGTGATGTTAATGGGGCGGTATTTTATTTCACCTTTGAACTCATTGCAGTGATGTTGACTTCAGTGCTTTCTTTTCCTGTATTGCATTCAGCTATTCCCATGAAAAGTTTGCTTTACTGAGGAGAGAGACTAAGTAAGCATGTGCAATTGAATACCTGTATTTTTTTCATAAGAAATGAAATTTGCTTTCAAAATTACTTTTTAAACTTCCTCATAATGTGAAAGTCACATTTCAGGGGGCTTTTACAAGGAAACATGAAGGGATGCGTCTCCTTTTGGAAACTGAGATTGAGATCCTTTTTCTCACTTGAGTCTTGAACCTAGATTTGACATAAATCAAGCCTGTGTCTTTGCTATTTGGTTTAGAGTCCGTCTGTCATCTGCTTGGGGCTGTTCTGCTTCTTATGAGATATTCACCGGTCCAGAGAGGCAGGGTGGCTTTGTATAACTTGATGGTGAAGCAAAATTTGTGGGATAAGGTAGACCCTGGTTCAGCTTCTGTCCTTGCTTAAATCAGGTGATTTAAATCATAAATGAGTCCACAGGCAGTGAGGTGGTAGTGTTTATTTGCTCTCTTTCCGATCTTTCTTCTGTTGCACATTTTCTGTCATGGCCCTTAAAGTCCCTTTTGATTAGCTGTCGTGGTCCAACAAAAGTTTCTTGCAGAGAAATTCTTGACCAGCTCTTTCAGAGCTACTTAGTAAGTTATGTATTACAGAACAAGAGTGCCAGTATGTTCTAGGTAATAGTACATAGGGTTTCCCATTTTGCTTAATATGTCTTTGCTAAAGCCAGTGTATCTATTTAGATTTGTGGCTAATTTGCTGCTGCTCTACTCCTGCTTTGCATATGCAATATAAGAAGAAGGTTTCACACTGTCTTTCTCATGACCAGAGCTTTGTTTTCCCCTTTTGGTGTGATTCTCCATAATTTAGATGGCTTGACAGTGTGTCTTGGCGGATTTTTTAATCTTGCAGAACTCGAGTTGATTTGCTTTTGAAAAATTAACCAGTCCCTGCCCTTGAAAAGTCATTGCATCTGTTACTACCTCCACATGTGATAAGTTTAAGAAAATGATTAGCAAAGGTGTCACTCATTCCTGCATGCTGTATATCAGATCGGACTTGCTGTGAAGTAGTGAACCATATTAAAGCTGTGAAATCAGCCCTGCTCTACAGGGACTACAACCAGCTGCACCAGTTTTACTACTTTTTTCCCTTGCAGATTCAGGAATGATTGGAATGGAGTTTGACAGTTTATTTACAGATTTGCTGTGACTGACAGGATGCCAGAGGGGAAATGTTTGTACTCCCTGAAGATAGTTTTTGGTAACTAAGGCTAAATATCTGACAGGACTTCTGTTACAAAACAGTGTGATCAACAGTTGTGTTACAGCAGAATTCAGTGCATCTTTTAATTTAAAAGACAGCTAAAAATACAGAACTAACGTCAGAATTTGTCTTACTGTAAAATGTCCTTATAATGTGCAGCACTGGTGAATTCAAGCCTCCCAGTCCAGTTCTGATCTCTTATACCTATAAGAAATTAGGGAAAGGAGGGTGAAAACCACTCATGTGCTGCCTTCATTCCTCTTGGTCACAGATTTTCAAACTTAAAATTTGTAGATTTCATTAATTTTTCAGTGTGGGACTAGATCTCTTACATGGTAAATTCAAGTCTCCTGGACAACTGACCTGCTTCTCTTTTAGCTTATGGACTGCCACGAGCTCACGGACCATGCATTGAAAATGTCCATCCATGTGTGTGATGTTAAGATCTCTTGCCATTTAACCTTGAAATTAATAAAATAAAGTAAATCTTGTTTTCGTCCCTTGGCTTTGAAACTAGGGCAAATAGGCTTTTTCTTTTTCATGATCATGTCAATCTGTTTCTGATTCTTAGTGTAAATCTGCAGTAACCTGACTAAAGTAACCTTATATGTATAAAGATTAGTCTTACACAATGACACTTTGAAGATGCATGAGCTGCATGCTGTATTATCTAGAGTAGATGATTGGCTAGTAATATTATACTCTGTATTCCCAGAAATAGTATTAAACATTTGATCAGGAAAGTGTTTTTTTTTTTGTTCGTTGATAGCTCTTTGTTCATTTAACTGGCATGGAGGCTTTTGTAGATGGAAAAGGTTAATTATACCCAGAGTAAAGGTACTTGAATAAATCGTGTGTTTTATGGGTAGCAGAGGTTGAAGGTGGGCAGATTTGCCAAGCACAGAAGAAAAAAGAAAAAAAGAAAAAAGAAATTAGATTGTTAGATGTTAGGAAGTGTCACCAACGAGCCAAATGTAACCTTGAGCATTCATGAGCAAGAAATACTGCAGGGAACAGGAAATAGGTAGGCTTTAAACCAATCCTATTGGTTATGTCTAGTATCACAGATTTTAGTAGGATTATTTTTTTTCTTTATTTTTTGTTGTCTTTCTGTCTGGGTTGGTATTCTTAATTGTATCATAGAATTGCTTTGGTTGGAAAAGACCTCTAAGATCATCGAGTCCAACTGTCAACCTAACACCGGCGTGGCCATTAAACCATGTCCCCGGTGTAGCTCTAGTCTAATGTGTTTAGCAGATAGCCTAATGCTTTTAACAGATAGAAGCCAAAAGTAGGTATAATGTACTTTTGTTAGAGTTCAGACAACCTGAATGTGGATCATAAAATCCTTAGCTTCTGGATTCTCCCTGTTGTTGTTAGAAGTTGTTAGGTGTCCACCAAGCTGCTGTGTTCTTGGCTGGTGGCGTTATTCCTGCCTAGATTTAGTATATCACACTGCAATGTGATAGTGTATCACATGTGCAGGTTGTGACTCTGTGAGCTCTATTAAAAGATACTCGATAATGCTTTTTAAGAACCAAAAACAGTGACCAAAATAGTTAAAAACCAGTCAGTGACCAGGGTTCCTAATACTATAGTTGAAGTTCTTCAGTAGTTGGATTGTTTTATTAAAAAAAAAATTAGATGATGGAGCAGGAATGGAGTGCTTTGAGATCAGCAACAGAGCTGTGAACTGGAATCATGAGTATTACTGAGACTGTCACACAGTGCCTAAAGACAAAAGCATAATTACCATGAGAAGGTCATTTTTCTAAGCAAAGGACAATGGTAAACTGCCTTTACCAGGAAAAAAAAAATCAGTATTTGTTGCGTTGCATCATTGAATTATTCATCAAGATCAGACACTTTCTTGTTCAATTTACTTTGTCATTTTCTTCTAGCTTATTCTCAGCAGTTTGGATGAAAATATAACACAGTAACACCTGTTTACAAGGGACATTCAATTCACTAGATGTCTTGACTGGAAAGACATTTACTTTGGTCCAAGCTAATACCAAATGCTCCTCATTTTAATAGGCTATTTATGTATTATGGACAAATAACTGGAATTGGTGTTATGGTATCTTTCTTTTAACCTGTTCTTATTATTTTAGTGAGTTATTTCAGGCCCTTAATTTAGAATAAACATGCATCATACCCTGCACCTTTTCTCCTCTTCTATACAGCCTCTGTTGAAACAACTGTTTTCCCAGCAGTAAGATTTGATTGTCTAGAAAGGTGTAAACATTGCTTTTTCTGAAATTGCTTCATGTGTATAGGTGAAAATAACACTCTCTTAGGAAATTCTGGGCATGGTTAGGTTGTTTTGAGACCCTAGTCAGAATACTGAAATGAGTAAATAAGAATTTCTCTGTCACTTCACAACCTTTTCTTCTTCTAAACAAGTATATAGAGAAACTCAGGTACACAAATGAGAATTTGCCCCCATATGTTCCTCTCACCAGCATCCTTTTTATTTTTTTGCTGCTTTCCCCCATAATTTACTTCATTTGCATATTTTAGTATTTCTTACCATGGTGCCTGAGTCAATTTTCTTTTGAATAATTAAACAGGTACATGCCCTTGGAAAGTCATTGCACCCTTTATTGCCACTTAATGTGTTAACTGTGAGGAACTTGGAAAAGATGTTGTGCATTTGGATTAGTAGAGTCAGTGGCTGTTTAGTGATGCCCCAAACTTAGATGGGGCCGAGTTATAGGTAATGAAAGGTTTTCACCTCTGTAGAAGAAAATGCAAAGATAAGATTTTATCCTCTGTGCTGTGAATTTTGGAGAAGGGAAACACAGAAGGCAAAGAGTTGGAGTTTTACCACTCTAATAAAGGTAGCTCAGACTTCTCTAGAAGGGTGGCAGAGTCACATGGGGAATTAGGGGGATTGGTTTGCTCCATGCTGCTCTTGGGGTGGCTGAGTTATCTGCGACATTTCTGTAAGCAGTGGAGACCTCCAGGTTCTCATAAAAATCCTGAGCCAGGTAAGCTGAGCAGAGCTGTGCTGCAGATGCAGTTCTAGCAGCAGTGTTAGAGGGATTTGTTAAAATCTTGCTGGCTTGGACAACTGAGTCACTGTGTCCGTTGTGGGAACAACAAGCACGCACCAGGCCAATGGCAAAATGTGCTTTGCTAAATTGCCTTGTATTTTACTGTTGTCTGGTGGTCATGCTTTACTTTCCCCCCCTCCTTTTGCTGGAGAATACTCTTAATTGTAACCATATTTCAGTGTCTTTGGTCACTCTAAGTGACATTAAAATGTTGGTTTGCATTCATTGCTCATTCAAGCCCTACTCTTTGCAATTAGGATGCTACTAGAAATTTATATCGATTTCTAGGTGGGTGCTTTCCTTAGGATAGGACACATCTCTGCTTAAATGTTACAGAAAAAAAACAAGGCAGTTTGTGTTCTTTAATGCCAACAAATAGGATGTTGGGTTTGTTTCGCTCATTACTCAGCATGCAATGAGTGCCAGGAAGGGATCTTGGCTGACCCTTGCAGCCAAGGCAGCTGCAAGTGACTCCAGCTCTGTGTCAGGGAGGTAAAATCTCTGCTCCAGCTGTTGAAGGCAGAGAATTCCTTTAAAAGGCAAAAATTCTCCTTGGTCAAGCTAGAGGAGAAATTGCAGACTGCAGCTTATGCTTTTGATGTTTGAGTTGGTTAATAAATGGAGAAAAAGAAGGAAAACGGTAGTGAGATTCAGTGTGATTGATAGTGATTTATTCACAGAAAAGAGACTCCACCCATCAATATAGTTCTCTTCTCTTGACCTTTGGAAGAGCTTACTATAAAACAACCAGTTGTGATACTTCCCCTGTGTCAGTGTGGCTGATGTGTTCAGCCAAATGCCAAATGAAATGTGTCAAGTTTTGGGGTTCATCAGTGGGAGAAAACATGGGGAGTCTGACAGTAGTTTATACAAGAGCAGCCTCCAGGACTGAAGAGATTAACATCACTGGGAATGATATGGGCCCAAAGCATACCTAAATCATGATCATTGGTTAAAAGGTATCAGTGACTTGGATGTAAAGAACTCTTAGATATTTTAAAAGAAATTATCAAAATCCCTCAAAGCAGACAGCGTTAATGATGCAGATCACGAAATGTGTGGTGACTGAGATTTAAACATTTCTTTTCTTATGGATTGTGTGATCACTCATCACAAGCTTCAGACCTGTTGTTTTTTAAAGAGTATTTTCTATCTGAATCAAATATGTCAGCTCTGCAATCTGTGTCAGGTTAATTGAAATGCAGCAAAAGTGCAAAATCTGAATCAAGCATGAGGTGGGCAAACTTTGTTCATCCTTTTATTTATGCAAATCTCTCAAAGTCACCACTTAGCTTGAAAACTGTTGATGAAATTAGTGTGATTTTTCCATTCTTCCTTAGGTAGGAAGGATTTGGGCTGTATGGATGCTAAAGGAACAATTTCAAAGATGTCACATTTAACATCGGATGAATGTACAGCAGGAGCTTGAGGAATGTCTTTTTACAGTAGTATTGTAGTTACTTTTCAGTGTCTAGTGATGGACTTCATCTCACTTAAGTGAAAAATTCTGGAAGTAGCCTGCTGAAAATACCCCAAGGTAGCTTTTGCTGTCTCCCTTTTCCTCATAAACTGTTATTTAATTTTATGTGATTGAATCTGGTGACATTTAGTGCACATTAAAGGGAGGAATTTATAATGCTAGCTAAAGCAAAGGGTATTTCAGGTTTGTTCTTTGTGAGCTGTTCTTGCTGTCCTGCCAAATCTGTGTATCTCTGACTGTTAGAAACTTGTTCCACACAATGCCAGATCTTCTAATAGAGCTCCTGCCTTAAAATCAAATAATATCTTTAGAGACTGTCAGCAGAAGAAAAAAAAAAAACAGCAAACATGAATTTGTGAAAGCCTTTGAACTTCAGTGTGTGGATATAAAGACCTTTCATTCTCCTTACCTGGACCTTCAGTTCCCATTGCAGTGGTCTCTTGGCTTTATGTATGGGAACATGATGGCAACTAAGGATGGTTCGGATACTAGGATGGTTCACCAGGAGTGGATTGTGATAATGGCAGACACTAAAAAAAACCACCTCTGTGCCATCAGAAAATCTCCCCACTTTTCAGTAGTAGGAAGTTATTAGGGTGTTTGGGAGTAGGTGTTTGTACTAAGGGGTTGTATTGTTCAGTACCCAGCAGTATACCCTTCCTAGGTCTAATACTTCATTTAAAAGTAATTTGCCTGAATAAAATAAAATATGCATGATGGGTGAGCACAGATGAGCTCTGTTAATGTATTCTAATTAACTTGCTAAAAATATTTTAAAATCTTAATAAGCTTAAAGAGAATTTCTGATGATCAGATGCAATGTTAATGAGCATGGTGTAAAAACATAAGAAGGTAAAGTAGATAGCTTATTGGCAGTTGCAGTGATCTCTGTATAGCTAGCATTTTTCTTGTGCAAAAGAAAGATCTTTGGGTTAAATTTTAGCTTTTGTCTTGGTAGCTAATTTCTCAAGATCTATTTCTAGAAAGCTTAATGAAAAGGCATTAGAAAAATAAAAGAATTTAGCTGTTTGATTTGGGGTGGAGTAGGGATTTTATTGCTTAATTATGCCTTAGAAAAACATGCTAAGAACATTTATAATAAAGTATCTGTGTTCTTTGTGTGGGGGAGAATGACTTTTTTCGTTTTATATATGCCATAAATCTCAGAGTGTAGTTCTTTTTCTCTTCAGGCTATTAGGTTTCTGTAGACTGTATTTCATTCCTTAGCACCTATAGTTGCTTGGCAACAGCATCTGATTTACATGAACCCAGCCCCGTGAATGAATGGTTACCTGGAACCTTTCCCTGCAGAAACCCTGAGAAACGTAGCACTTCTCCCATTCAGCATGACAATTATTAGGAAATACTAATTGCTTCTCTCTGTTCATCTTCCTGTAGCCTTTATCTTTCAGTCAAAGGAGAAAACCCCCTGTTTAGTTCTGGCCTGCCAGAAGGTCACAAAACCAATTTATAGATAATCCACTTGGAAAGAGGGAGGTTTATTAATAACAGAACACTTCAGTAGTGCTCAGAGCCTCAACTGGTACAAGTGGTCCCCAGTGCTGTGTTCTGTAGGTACAGAAAGAAAGAGATTTGGAGAAGTAATCCACCACAGTCCCATCTAGAAGGTGTGGGTATTTTCTGTGAGTAAGTTTGGTATCGTTTTTAGGAAGAAAAGGGAGCAAATATTTCCTACTCAGTGGATTAGCTTTCCTCTTTGGTTTATGGAACTTGCTTGAACAATATCAACAGATTTTCTGCAACCTCAACCTAGTGTTTTGTGAGCAGATACAACCTCCTATAAATTAATTTTATTCTTGGAAAGTACTTTACAACCTGTAAGTTATTTCTATTGAGGCGAGTAGGAGGCATTAAAAAGAAAAATCAAGCACCGAGCACAAAACAGTCATACAGGATTAGGAGAAGAGCAGCCACAGGCAGTATTTGTGGATGCCAAAAGAGTTGTAATAATTCTTTTGAAAAATCTTGTAAAGAAAACACCCAAAATGCCTTATTTTGTAAGTTCTTTTCTGTTATTCAGCTGGCTTATTTTTTGCAAACAGTAAAGTGATACTTGGGCCTAGACTCTTTTCTGTTGTGTTTGTTATTGTGTTGTTGATATGATGCAAGGACCAGTGCTTAGGGAAGCAGAGCAGTCCTGAGATCTGGTAGACCTCTGATGTGCAAATCTACATCCCAAAATGATTTTTGGTGGTTTGGGTTTCCCTAAAATCAAAGTACCTGGTGGGATGTTCTTTCCTGTCCTCACTCAAGTGACATTCAAGGTCAGGTTGTTGCACCCTGTACATTTTAATTATATCCTGTGGCTTTAGGTAATGCTGAACTTGCAGCTGATTATTAGTATATTTCTCCTGTGGACATGTCTTGCTACTGATGCACAGACTCTGCAGATTAACTAATGCAGAATCGAATGCATTTGTGATCTAAGTAATGAAGAGGCCTTTGTTCTATTCTTGGTTGTTCTACTGATTTTGTGTGACCTTGGGTGGCTCATTTATCTCCTTCCTTTCTTTTCTCATTTTAACCTTCAGTGGATAGTGTCATATGTTGATTTGCCAATGTGATTTTTCTGTTTCCCTTAGAAGATTTGTAAAGCTGAATACTGCTATGTATGAGGACAAACAGTCTTTAAAACTGAAACAGTGGGTTTTTTTGTGGTCCTAAATAACTGAGTGGCAAACATTATTTACTGGTATCTGATCTGTAAATCCACATCTGGTAATGATACACATCAGAGTTGTGATAGGCATGGGAGAGTCTCTGTTTTGCCGAGTTTCAAGCTTGACTTTCTTGTGTATCAGAATATTTAGACAAAATACTGAGCTGTGCAGCAGTGCTAGCAACAGAGTAAATTAAAAAAAAAAAAAAAAAGTCATTTTTAGTGTATGGAAAATGCTTAAGGTAGTAGTGACCCTTTAAAGAGCAAAACAAAAAATCCCAAACCAAACAGCAACAAAGCCCCAACAACTTCTAGAATATCTTGCATATTTCTGGCTTTGGGTGAATGCTTCACCTCCAGTCCCAGGAACTGAGCAGCACAAATTCTACGTTTGTGTTTCCAGAGCTCCCAGAGATGTGTACCTCAGTGCAGAACCCTCCTGAGCTCTGGGGCTTCCTGTGATGGGCACCTGACTCTGCAGAGCATGTGTCTGGTGGGGCTACAGACCTTCAAAACTGGAACATCTCCCTGAGAAGCCAGGCAGGTTCCTAGTGCAAGGTTCTCTGTGATTTATCAGGAGTTCTTATGAACTTAATATCCTTAGCTTATCAAAAAGAGGGACAGTTTGATTGTGGTCCATAATGCCAACACGTGAAGAGGAAGCCCAATTCTGTAGTGACACTCTAACCAGAAAGCTAAATCCACAAAGATCAAGTGACTAGAATTTTAATGACTGAAGAGCTAAATTATGGGAAAAGTGCAAATATTTAAATTCAAAAGTGTTAAAACCAAAGAGAAACAGTAAATTCTCTGTCACTCTGAGTCCTTCAGTTGAGGTTCTGTGTCTTGTTCAGATTACTGTACCTCACTGAGCATGGAGCTGTGCTGGATGGGGGATCAGTGTGTGAAAGCTGTGTGGTCTCTCGTTTAAGCAGATGGTCCATTCTGACCTTTTACATTTTTGGAGCTCTCTGTAGGTAGGTTATTAATAGCTGAATGTGATGGCTGGATTTCAAATGCCCAGTTTGGATTTCCTCTAGGTTTTGTTTTCAGACTGGTGCCACCTGCTTCAGAATATTTTTTGAGAATCAGTTAATTTGTCACATTGGTTCTGGATTTCATGTTTATTTGCTGAATGACAGGATTCTGAAGTGGAAGGTAAGGGCAGAGGTGTTGCCAAGAATCTATGAGTAATGGGAGGAGCGTGGAGTAAGTCAAAGCAAGTTGTGCTTTCTTGTGGCCTTTAATTGGAGCCTTAGCCACTTTCTGGATGTTTGGACAACTGCCGAACAGTTTTTGTGGTGATTAGTTTTTTTTTCCCCCACAGACTGTTTTTATGTTTCAGTTCTTGCCATATCCAAAATTTGGGTAAGAAAAAAGCAGGATTTTGAATGGGAATTAAAAAAAAAAAAACACAACAACAAAATAAGCCTGATGTAAGCCAGTTCCATTGGTACGTGAACTCATTTTACCTCACTAATGCATTAAATATATTACTTATTTTTTCTTTAAGGAATTCATTCTGAACCAAGAATTTTCACAAGTACGAGGCAGAAAGGGTTTGTTAAATTACTCCTGGGAATAGTGCCTTTAGGAGAGGACTTTTCCCCAAATACATTTTCAGTCTTGACCAAACAGATTTTAAGTGATCTTTTTCAGTGGTCCTAATTTGTCTTAAAGTTTTGGTCTGGATCTGATGCTTTCCCCTCCTCTCCGTCCCCCCCTTGCTCTAGTGCTGAGTTGTGGATTTTTTTTTTCCTTTGAGACATTACCATTGGAATTCATCCCAGGCTTCATCAAAATATTCTATCAAATAGAGATCTGTGGGGGGGAAGTCACATGAACTCGCTAAACAATGGCAGCTCTGCAGTATTGCTACAAGAAGTGCAAATATTTTAAGTCTTGTTACCAGTGTGTCAATGTCTGTTACAACAGTGTTATGACTATTGATCTGCTTGTTCCCAAGTAAGTCTTTACCATTCATGTAACAATTTTCCTTGCTGTGTAACTCTGCTGAAGTCAATGAAGTTGAATCGTCTGTGGGCTTGTAACTTAAGAAGACTTTGTTTCCTCTAGCACATCTCAGGGTGTGTGTATTTTTTGGGTGATGTGCAGTAATTTAAAGTGCTGTTAGAAGAGGATCTAGATACATGAGGGTTCTTTTGTTTGGTTTTTTTTTTTTCCCCTAAAATTCATCAAAAAGATGTCAGCTTTAAATTTTAAATTCAGATGTGAGGTGAGGCAGACTAAGAGGTTTTTCAGACTTAGATGATTTAAGTTTTGCATTATGAAATAACAAAGTTTTGTTTCTCTTGAAGCAGGTTGTTAGGAAAACTAAATTCAGTATCCTCATGAGGAACAATTTCTGCTATTAGAAGTTTCTCGAGGACATAAGGGACCTAGACTTACCAGTAGCATAGGAGCCTCGACTACAGATACCATTGCTACTCTTTTACTTTGGTATGTGCATAGCCACTCATTTTAGTGGTATTATTCTTGCCTTATAGTAGTGTGAGCAAGAAAAACCATGCCTGTTCTCCCCTACGTCATTGTAGAGACTTTATCTATGGAAGTAGCATGAATGTCAGGAATATTAGCCATATTTATCATTGCTGCTGAGAAAATCGAGGCTTTTTCCCCCTTTGAATTGCAGCTGGTATGATACTAGCTGCAGACTTAAAGGCTGATGATCAATTCTATCCTTAAAAGTTGTTTTCCTTCCCCAGGCAGTGCATTTGAAAATATAAGAATAAATTCTACATCTGGAAAATTTCTGAGATACAGTTGAGCAGTTGAACTCCTCAGTGAAATTAAAGCATGTTGCAAAATATGAAAACTTTGCTTATAAGAAAGACAACAGCCAACCTATATGGCAGATATGGCTTACTTCTCTCTGCAATAAATTAGCTGATGGTTTGAAGTGAAAGTCAGAAACACTTCTACAAAGAGGGTTTTGAATAACTCCTAAGAATTACTTTATTGTTCTTAGAATTGTAAAGGTGGCTCAATTTTCTTGACTATTTGGCTTCAAGCTTGTAACCTGTTCACTCAGACAGTTGTAGTGGTCTGAATTTAAAGAAAAAAGAAAACTGTATTCCTGTTTACATTACTTTTGCCTCAATAAGGTAGATATTGTCTAATATGCTGAAGGCTGGTTTATGGCAGCCTTTTCTCCCCTGTTGTGAAGTACTTGGAGATGTCAGAAGTGATGCAGCATAATGAGGTAGAGAACCCAGTGCCTTTGGACCCAGTCCTGGAACTCACAGGGACATAAAAGGGTGCTCAGTACCTTCTACATTTTCATACTTAAAAGAGTCTAGAGAAGAGAAACCTTTTACCGTAGCAGGAGTTTAATTTCACAGTCTTTATATGAATAAGCAACATTAGCATGAATTTTAGAAGAGTTAATATGCAAGGAGGATGATTTGGGAACATTTGTTTTATAAATGGGACAAAATAATCATATATTTCTGCTTTGTTTTTCTTGAATGAAAAAGCTAGAAAATACTTTCTTTGAAATTATAGTATTTGGAGTTAATCAGAGAAATAAAGGAGGGGCTGATTCTTTCCTTGTTGCTTGCAAATTGTAAATTGCAGTTCTTTGCAATCATGCTTATAGCTGGCATGGGTTCATGTGCATAATCAGCTGCTCTTTGAATGCATGTTCTATTGTTCTGTTTTATTTATGGATTCACTTGTGATGAGAAAGACATTATGAAGCTGTTTGGATGAAGCCTGGAAATGTCTTTTAGGAGTTTTGAAAGTCAGAGAGTGCCTGGAGCTTGGGGTCCAGACCAGGGTTGTGTACGTTACTGCAAATTTCCACGAAAAAGTTGAGTTTCAGCCTCAAACTGGAATGTCAGATTCTGATTTTGGACTTGGCAGCACGTGAGCCAGCAAAATTCTGCACTGACGCAGGCACATTGTTACCATCCAGTTGAAGTGTAGCCAGATCCAAAATTGCTGAGGTCAGGAGTCACCCAATTGATTTCAGCATCTGGGCTCGCTGGCAGTCTGATCTGACCCTACTCCTGCTGGAACAGGAGGCTGAATTTCTGCCTCCAGTCTCCTTGCACAAACGGTGTGGCAGCAGACTTTTGGTGCTAATTGTCAGCACTAACCTTCTGATTGATGCAAGTTTGCTTATGTGATTATTTTTCTTAATAGCTACAGTTATGTGCCAAGACCATTAGAGGGGATGTTGGACTGCTCAGGAGAGGCTCGCCCTGTGTTACTGCTTCCACTGCCTCACTTGCTGAACCTAGTCAGGCAATGCTCTTTGAGTCTGCATTTTCACTTCTTGTCTTAATCTGCTTGCTTTTATGGGAAGGCATCAGTTTTGTGTTTGTAAACACGCAGTGATGCAGGACTTGTGGCTTTCTGGGACCCCTGACAATGGCTAAACACAAATAATGGTAATTTGTGTCTCATCTCAGAGATAGATTCCCCTCCCCCCCACCACTATGTACCTTCCAATGAAAGCAGTGTTTTGGCCAAAAACAAGAGCCAGGTGATGAACTTTAACATCACTCAGTTCTTGCTGGATCTCTGTGCAAAGCAGAATGGGGGTTGTTTGGTGAGTAGTAACATCTGTAGTGTGGGCTGACTTCTCAGCTCTAGGTGGGAAAGTACCTTATGCTCAGTCTTCCCACATAAGTGAACTTCTTGGGTCTTCCTTCCTTCTACTCTACAGTGGAAATTGTTGTTTTAAGTGAATTTCATTAGATCAGTTGCTATGTTCCACAGCAGATAACAGATTTGTAGCAGACTCAAATATTACAGGGTGACACTGTGCTATGTGCAGCTGCAAATGCTTTCTGGAGTTAGAATCCTGTATCAGCTGTCTAAAAAATAATTCATTTTTGAATAGGAAAAAAATAAACTGGTTGGTTAGGTACTGTGCAAGGAGCTTTTAATTAAAAGATGTTTAAATCTGGTTCTCTCAGCTGTCAAAAAAAATGAATTCATGAATTATGTTTGCTACAGTTGTTTAGGTTGTTTGGGGTTTTTTATTTATTTTTTTTTTTGTAGTAGCATTGTATTTCAAGTTTTTCTGTGCACTGCCATAGGGGGTAGATGGTAGCTCCTGACAGATTCAAACACAGCTGGCTGAGAACGCTGCTAGTGATGGATGAACAATGTCTTTGTTAATGCCCCTGTATACATAAATGATGGGCTTTATTTATTTATAAGATGTATCCAATTACACATCTCAGAGCAAACGTCCACCATTCAGTAAAGCACACAATATTGGCATTAAGAAGACAATCCCTGAAATCGGTGATCAATGCATTTTACTCACCCTCTGGAGAGAGTCTGAAATAACAGGTAAACCTAAAATTCAGCAAATGCAGCTAAGTTCTTTTGAGACCTACTCTTCATCTTTAAGAGGTGTCTGAAACTTAACCAGGGAAACTTGTCTCTGCTCTGGCCACATGCAGATCTGCCTCTGGAAACAACACACTGGTTTCACCTACGATCACTCTTTCATGTGGTGTGGATGGACCAGTCCCACCAGTACAGTAGTTCAGATTCTGTTGTCAGTCAGTGATGGCTGGGGTTCACTAGGCTGTTACCTATTGGGATATGTTTCAGTGAAGCGAGCCATTCTAATCATTTGAAGTGGAGGAGAATGAAAGGCTTTGCCCTTCATGTAGCTTCTGCATATGGTTTGGGTTTTTTTTCCTGTCATCTGTGTGTGTTTGTATTCACGAGCTGATCTAGTTTAGATTTTGCCATGTCTGACCAACATTAGAAACTTCACAGTGTTAATCAAGTTAGTTTCTTTTAGTAAGTAGGTTAGTGATATGCTGAATAATGCTTAGCATTTGTTATGAAAGAATTGGTCTGGGTTAAGATGGGTGTGCAGACAACCAGGGAAAAGTGTTAAACAGTTTTAAACTTTAGACCTGTTCCCCTCTTGGTAGATACCTGACTGAACTAATAGTTGGGTAAATGCATAGTAATGAGTGGTTTGTTCCAGACAGCTAATGCTCTGTAAATTCACCCCTACTTTTCTCATGTTAACTTATTTATATAGAAGTATCTGAGTTACATTTATGGCATTAATTGATAATGTAGTCAAGATATGAATCTTCTGACCTAGCAAAGAGTAAGTCTCCTGTCCAGTCTTTGATTCCTGATGCAAAAGACATTATCTGTGTCAGGAGCATTGGAGTCAGCTAGGAGGCACAAATCAGCCCTACCTAGTCCATCAGTTCCAGAGGTAGTGAAAGCAGGCAGAAAAACATTTTGAAAGTTGTGGAGCAGAAGCCCTAAGACAGCTGGCAGGCAAGAAGCAGCTGAGCTAAGATCTGTTTGCTGTTTTCACAGGGGAGGTTGCTATTGGGCTTTACCACTTTTATATTGTCCACCCTTCTTTCCTGGTAGTGGTAGCCCAGAAGTTTATTAAACCCGTTCCAGAGGCAGTGAAGGGCCAGCTTGCCTTATTCTTTGGGTTTAGCTGCTCTGAAGTGTAGCAAATGTGTTTTGTTGCTTTCTTTCTTGCTGCTTCTCTCTGAAATGTGGTGTTTTCATGTTGGGTGTGGTAGTTCTGCAAGAATTTGTATTTGCTGCAAGGTTCAGCAGGACAGAATTGTGACTACTAGGCCAATCATTCAGAGTTCAGTTTGGTTTCTAGGAACAGAGGCTTACTAGTTATTTTGCAGTAGTTTCTGTGCTATTATGTTGTTGTGATAATCTTGGCAGAGATCTGTCACTCTGCGTTGGCATAATTGAAACTTGTTTTCCCTGAGGAATCACTCTGCTGTTTGTTTTATTTGTTTACTGACATTGACAGAGATCCTAATGGCTTTTAAAACCCAATTTGTGCATGACTGAATATCCTCCAAAGAGGAAAATAAAATTAAATTTATCAGTAAAATAGGGTCCCCCATGCAATGCTTTGTCTGGGCCTTAGATTCCACCTGAGCACCTAGCTGTGGGTCTAAAATGTCCTGGTAAGCTGCATCTTCTCTTTATTCCTAACTTTGTCTTCAGGGCTTTTGTCATTAAGATACTTAAAAGGATAAATGATAATAAGTTATTTAGGGCACCAGTATAAATTGACCAACTTTGCCTTCTGAGAAATCAATTATCTTTCAGCTTTTATTAAAAAGGAGGTTTGATAACAAAACAATAACTGCAGTAAAATTCCCCTTTTGGGAGGATATGCATGATGGTATCACTTATTATTCTCATAAATCAGGGTAATTAAGTGTTTAGATTTAAAAAATATGTTAAATAAATGCTATCAAAGTATTTATGCCTTTATTTTGTTTTAAGCCTTTGAAGAATTTGTGTGATCATTTGGACTACTCATGTTTGTAATGCCTTGCTGAATTGTGGTCATGGATAGATGAGGCTTGTTGCATGCCTTGCTCCAGAGGAGGCACAGGACAGGCATTCCAGAATGTGAGAAAGAAGGGTGGGTTTCTTTAAGGACTAAAGAATGCAGGTTAATTGTTTGGTTTGGAGTTTTTGTGTGTTTGGTTTTTGTTTTTTTTTTTTTTTATAACAACCTCATGAGTTGCATTGGATGAAGATTAAGGCTATTTTAAAATTATTATTTTATGAAGTGATTTAGACTACCTCTAATTACCTTTGGACACACTTCCTTGTCATTCAAGCATATAGAGATTGCCCAGGTTTCAGTTAACTCCAGCTGCACACATCATGAAGAGATAAGTTTGTAAAATACTGCTGATTTTAAAGGTTATCTGTCAGCTTGTATATATACAGCTATAAGCCAAACCAATCTGACCTCAAACCAGAGCTGTAGTAGAATACTGCTTCTTATTTTATATCTCCTTTGCAAATCTCCCTGACTTTGATAGCACTGTAATAATCATAGATCTGCAATATTTATGTTGCCTCTTCTGAGGAGGTGTTCTAATGTGCCTTGGAGAGGTGGGTAATTAGTCTTATCTCTTTTTTTACAGAAGGTAAATTAGAGGTACAGAGAGAGAGCCCAGACCATCTGACTCCCACCTCCTTGTTCTTAGTGCTTTGTTCTTTAGTGCAAATCCTGACAATATGACAATATTTCAGTCTGATCTATATATTGTATTGCATTGCAGTGCCCAGAACAAGGATTTTGGCTACTGGTGGTGCATCCCACAATAAAAAGATCTTGCAGGTAAGTAGAAAATTAAATGTTTTGATCTGAACTTGCAGTTCTATCTGCATTTTTATTTTGATGTACTGAATCCAAATCACTGCAGCTGGACAGGAGGTGTGGATATGGGGATGTGAGTCTGCTGCAGGTCTGTGGAGCTTTTCTTCAGATTTAGTGTGGAAACCTTAGCCCAATGCTTCTGTTGAGCTTTAAAGGCTTTTTTTATACTTGACTAGTTTTATGAATGTGTATCTGTAGCACTGGAAATTTCTGAGTTTCATCAGTTACATCAAACCAGCAAAGACATCAGGAAGAGACTTGATACAGTACCTGAGTTTTTTGTAGTTTTTGTCATTCAGATCAAAATTGGACCACGGATTTAAATTGGGGGAGAGGGGAGGAGGCGGGGGAGAGATTCTGCTTTTGTTGAGCACACAAAAAGCCCCACCCTAAACAAATAGCAAATCCCAAACAAAGCCCAGACCCTGCCCTTGTGATTCTGAGTATCCATTACTTATTAGCATTATGTCACATACTGGAGGGAGGCTATGCTTCTGCGTAGTCTGTCCTCCCTCTTGCCACCTTCATCTGCTGCCGCTGTTGCTGCACATCCAGCCCTGGCTGAGATCCTTTGCCTGTCTCGAGAACAGAATCCTGCATGCCCTTTGTTTCTGCCCATTGAGATCTGCCAGTCCTGTAACAGACAAAGGAGATCCAGTCAGTCACAGTGCAGGGCGAACTGTATGGTGTTTTAACTTACCAAATGTAGCTGTCTCCCTCTGGGTGAGCCACACAACCTTCTGTACTCCACTGACTGCCTTGACAGTCAGTGTCTTGTCCAAAGGAGCTCCCTTTTGACTAGAGGTGCAAACTCTGAGCCTGGAAGCAGATGCTTACACCAAAAGGCACGCATCTTAGTCTTAGGATAAGTCCTGCACTGGAGTTAGGCAACACACAGGATAAATCGTTTTCTGGACATGCCAGTCCCTTTCCAT
The DNA here is from genome assembly GCF_027791375.1 of Indicator indicator. Classification (NCBI taxonomy): domain Eukaryota; kingdom Metazoa; phylum Chordata; class Aves; order Piciformes; family Indicatoridae; genus Indicator; species Indicator indicator. Next base: position 16,827,751 of record NC_072029.1, read on the forward strand.
TATCTAGAGAGAGTCTAGAGGCCAGCCTCAGCTATACATCCTACTCTTTGACAGCTCTAATCACACGAAAGGAAGCTCATGTGCTCTGTGCAACCTGAGCTGAAATAAAAGAGCAAAAAAGCTCTCTCCTAAGGCATCTAAAACATGTTTGTATAACCACTGGTTGCACAGCTGATTGGGACACAACAAATTTGGCATGTTTTGCTGGTAGATGTCACTCCTCTTCATCTGCTTTGGTTGTTTTGCTTAGGAACTTGACATTGGGCAATTAAGTGATAAGTTAATTGCTTAAAACATTGGTCCCTACTGTAGTAATTCTACTAAGGGAAGAGATTGGATTAATAGATGAGTTTGTTTTTAAAGCTGTATTTCCAGTTTGGCTGCCAGGAGCATCTCCTTGCTGTGGAATGAAGGCAGAGAACTGAATGTTCTTGTAACATGTAATTCTGCAACCTAACAGAGAAATCATTGGGATAGGAGAGTGGTGGTTGTGGTGCTTGCTCTTCATGTCTAAGAATACAGCTGCTTTTAAAACTTACTAGAAGTGTCTTAAAATAATATGATCAATACAGTGTCATCCACTTAATTCAATCACTAGTTAATTAGATCTTTCTTTTCAATTTTATCAAAACCTCAGAAACCATATCAGTTGCATGAAGAATAGCACCTTTCATCCTTATCATGGTCAGTTTTGGATAATTTGTTCCAGGACTACAAAAGACTATCATTTAATTAATCAACATTCAGGAACTCCTAAATTTTATACCTCAAAGGAGGCAACTTAGGAAATCTGTTAAAAAAATATATAGTAGGGTAGCTTTCGTCACAGTTCTGGGAAGCTTTTTATAACCTACACAGTGCTTGATTAATGGCCACATGAAACACAGTGAAATATTTTTAACAGTAAAACCTCCAACAATTTATTTTAAAATTACTAATGAGAAAGACCACAGTTTCAGGTGACTTGCTAAATATATGAACTTTGAATAATTTTCATTTTATGATCATGTGGCACAAAAGGTAGTTGTTTTTTGTAGTGTTACAGCACTTATTAGTGTTCAGTATAGAGTAGAGGTGCATTGTATAAGGCTCTGCAGAGATGCCAAACCCAAAAAAGATCTCTGTTTGACAGAGTGTGCAATGCAAATTTAGGACAAGAAATGCCCATTGGAGATGAGATGAAGAAGCAGATGGGGACTGTACTGAAACAGTATGGTAGTACTGGCTGGCAGAATGGGCAACAGAAGCAGCACTGTGACCTTATCATTGCCAGAGGGCTTTTTAATGGGTACCATGATTAATTTTCCATTTGTCTTCTAGCACTGAAGCTCATGTACTGCTCAGTGAAGTTAGGCAATACTTGGCTGTCTTACCTTGACAGAGTTTGAAGCGTATAAGCTCAGGCTTTCGTTGTATTCTGCTGAGCAGCCAACAACTTCTGTTTATAATTGCAGCAACTGATGATTTTTAAAGGTTTTGGTTTGCAGATTCCCCACAAACTTTCAGAGGAAGAGGCAAAATCCTTTAGAAATGTCACATACAAGTTTTTTTTTTTTCTATGGCATATATAGATTTAATTTTTTAGTTATCTGATCATGAGCCTCAGGGCTTCATAAAAACAGGGCTGTAAATTCCTGAATTGGGGTTGCAGATCACTAATCCAAATGGTTCCATTTCTTGGACACTCTGGTCTTATTTTAGAGTCAATTTTATGGATGTAAATAGGGTGATACATTGTTCCCTTTGGCAAAAGTAATAAAACCAGCACAAGGTAAATCAGAATTCTTGCCTACTTCATGCATTGCACAGCTTGAGGGGTACCTGCAGTCCTAGAGGTGATGAAACCAAAATGGGAAGTTTATTGACAATAGTTTTGGAATAGAGTTATTGAATCTCCCCTGTGCCTATCCAAATATGTCTTCGCTTTCCCCCTTCTGTACCTGTTTGTCTGAACCTACCCTCAGGGGAGGAGCACTTGCACTTGGTGAGTGTGGGACACCTGGTATCAGTTTCAGTGCAGAAAAATGTGTGGTTCAGTAACTTCAGTATCTATTGGATGCTCTTAAATTCTTTGACTATAGAATTTTCTTTGTATTACTCAAGCCAAGCTGAGAAGGCTTGGTCTGTCTTCGTAGCTAAGGATCTCTCAAAACCAGGGAAATTCCTGGTAAGTGTAAAGACTATAACCAGGTTCCAGGTTATTCTTCCTACTAACCCTAATATGGAAGTGATGGAGGTGAGGAAGACAGGCTTAACATCCCTTCATACTGCTACAAATTTTATTTTATCAAAGTTGAAAACCAAGGAGCCATGACTGGTTCCTCTCGTCTTCCTTCCCACTTGGCTCAGCCACAAACATGATGGAAGAAAACAGGCAGTATCTGCGAGTTCCTCGCTGTGATGTAAGCCTTTGGCATGGCCTGGTTACTGTTGGTGGAGGGGGGATTTCAGCTCTCACACTGGTACAGTGGGCTTATGAAGGAAGCTATGGTTGAACCTAGAGTCATCTGAACTTGTGATAAAGAGATCTGGAGAGACATGGGGCTTTGTTTCCTGGCTGCAGTTACATCTCTAGCTCAGATTTACCAATCCCTTGTTGTGTGACAAGTTCAGAACTTCTTGTCTGCTTGAATCTTTTTGTGGGTACTCGAATGCTTGGTTGGGATGTGCCATAGCTCTTTGCTTTCTGAAGCAGTGATAGGGGATTGCTTTCCTGGATGTGCTTAATGGATGCTGTGGTACTTCTCAGGTCCTGTCTGACGTGTTCAACGCGCCGGTGTACACCATCGATACCGCCAACTCTGCTTGTTTAGGAAGTGCTTACAGAGCAATTCATGGTAAGGCTGTAAGGAGATACTTTGAGCAGTCTGGGCACTTAATTTCAGTTGCTTAATACTTGGGATTAACGTTACTGAAAATGAGGGGAGATTAAAGCTGCATGGATCTGACTGGAAGGTCACTGAGGTCAAAGAGGAGTTTTTGCTCTTAGTACACTTGGATCTGGCCCAAGAATAACATTTACGTTATAATTGAAGTCTGGTGGGTGCTTCTCAACCAAGGAATAGGGCCTGGAAACTGCTGATACTGAGAGGAGAAGGTCTAAGTTATTAATGTGTTGAGTTGCTGCCTCCATACGCTGGTCTTGGAAGAATACAGCCACTGAAGGTGCTGGTGTAGCCTGCTGCCCCAGCTTGTGGATTTGGCTGTAAACTGAGTTGCTGAAATGGTCAAACCAAGAGAGATCAGTCCTAGCAAAGATAATCAGAGAGGGCAGGGACAGCAGGACCAGTAATGCTGCGGGCCAATTAAATCAAGATAGGCAAGGTGTCCCAGGCTCCATGCTTGAGTATGCATTTTATCTTCTAAAAGCATAAATCTTGAGGATACTCTTAGGCTGACCAGTCATTTTGCTTGCCATGCAACATTGCACTGTGACTCAACAGTCCAAGTCCCAGATTTGAAGTGCTAATTAACTTATATCTATCAATGCATGCAGGTATACATCAGGGTGGGCCGTTAGTTGAATCCTAGGCAGGAAATTTCCTTCATATATTTTAAAACAGTTTCTCATATTGTACAGCTAAACAATCAAGGTGTGCCTGTCAAATTCTGAAGGCCTTCTTTAGGCCAACTTCTGCTCATCTCAGTTTTTCTCATCAGAAGTTTTAGGATTTGGACTTTAAGACATGGGTAGTTTCTGTACAAATTCATGTAAGATTGCAACAAGCATGGAAAAGGCAACATCAGGCATCAGAAGAAATCAGCCAAGCTTTAATTTTAGAAGCAAATTCTGCTGTCACTTTATAGCATCTGAAGGCTGCATGCTCTCTTGCATTTGAAAACAGCCCAGAAAATTGCACAGCCAAAACTCCAGCTGATGTGTTTAATGCACAGAGCATGCTCTCCTCTTTATTTCCAGAAAAGACACAAGGAGTCTGTCAGGCAAAGTATGCTTTTGCAGAATAGTGGAAGCAGTGCTGTTAGATTACCACTATGCTTGAAGCCACAATGGGACCATTTATCCACCTTGGGGGCCAAGTTTCCAAACTGTTTTAATCTGTACTCAAACTTTGCCTACAGCTTCAGAAGCCACCACAAGCTTCCCAGAACCTAATGCTGCAGGCAAATTTCTTGTCCTTGAACACATGTGAAATGTATAACCATCATTAAAAGTTTGTACAGGTAGTTTGTGTGTATGGAAGATGTGTATTCCCTCTGCCAGTTTGGCATACGAAATCTTGAGGCTTGGTTGACAGAGCATTTGAGTGAAGATTCCAGGTGCCGTGCTTAGCTCAGGTACTCTGCAGCCCCCAGGGGCTTGCTGTGTGTGTTTCTAAGTGGCATTTTTGATTGATTCCTTCAGCCCACTCACTTTTGGCCAGGCAAAGGAATTGAGTAAAAGTGTAGACTTGCCATCAGTATTTCATTTATATTAGCAAAGGGCTCCTTAAATAGTATTATGGTGTACATCTGCAAGTAGGGTGTTGTATAGTTAGCATGGGGTTCTTATCAGGTGTTCAGGGAACTCCTGAAATGCTATGATTCACTTGCAAGGCAAAATGCTGTAGTAGCAGAACTCTGTTACTCTGCTTCCTTATTTATAAATATATTTCATAATTTCTCACATATTTTCTTGACAGTGTTTTCACTTCTCTTCCTTCTGTTGTTTCAGCATGTTTTGTCTTTGAATCCCTTGCTTCCCCATATTTTCAATGCTGTTTACTGTATTGTGGTAACCATAAATAATTACTGATACTGTTGAGTAGCATTTCTGCTGCTTACCTACTCTCCAGGGTACGAACTGAGTGATTGGCAAAAACTCAATCAGAGAGTCCCCGCTTCCCAGGTTAGTGTGTAGGACTGTAAGATCTTCTGCCATTTATCCTTCAATCCTGAATGTGCTGACCTGACCAGGGAAGATCAATATAATGTATTAATTTGCCAGTGAGTCAAGGTACATCCCTCATTGTGCTTTTTGCATTGATCAGGATTCTGATTCTCATTGCAGGGCTTGTAGCTGAGACGGATGTGTCCTTGGCTGATGTTGTGAAATTAGCACCAGAGCCTAGATTGGCTGTTACTCCAACTGCTGGGGCTAAGGAGGTGAGCAAGCTGGGGAATTCCATTTTTTATTATGCTTTCCTGTTCTGTTTCAAAGTGTAGTGGTTTACTAATTCTTCTAGTAAAATAGAACAGTTTAAGAAGCGTTTTGGTCACACAATTCTTACTCCTTGTTGTAAAGATAGATTGGATTTTGGGAGATCTTTCATGTTGTAATGATGCAGTAATCTGATAGACTCCATCCAGGTCTGAGAGAGTGATTTTTTTTTTCTTTTTTTTTTTTAAATTCTAATTGGGTGTGGTGAGAGCAAAATCTGTTCTTTAAGGCACAGGAAAAAACCCTATAAAATAAGTTGACTTTGGATACACATCAGTCAGATGGTAACTGATTATTAATATTGACAAAACAGTGTTGATTTGTTTTCTGCAAGCAGCATGGAAAAGGGTGTGGTAGTGCTGTTTTCTGGCCTCTTGGAAAACATCCCCCCAAAATCCTTCCTGTCTGATCCTAAACAGTAGTCAGGAATTGTTTATCTTCACTTGTAGCTCCCAGTTAGAAAATGTGTCAACTAGGAGTCTTTCAGTAGGCACAGGTCCTCTGTACTGTGCCCATCCTGGGAGTCTTAGCACATTGGAAGGTGAAGCTTGTGCCTAATGGGGCCATTTAGGTAAAGCAGAAGTAATCTTTGTTGCTAAGTATGTGGTTCCAACCAAGGAAGAAATTGTCTCAGGCACTCCAGTGCAACCCTAAATTTCTTGCTGCCAGGTGCCAAAGGCCTTAGTGTACAACAGCTTCTGAAATACAATGTCCAGTAATAAATGAACAACACGATATAGCAAAATCCCTAGAGAACACCAGTTTAAATAACCAAAGTTGAATCTAACTCTGTCCTCAGCTATGCAGAAACTTTTTGCTTCAACACAGCCTTAACGTTCTCCATTTATGAGATTTGGATGTGCCCTAACTACAGGCAACAAGGTTTTAAAGCTTTTATTTAAACTGGGAAATTAATGATCTGCCAAAACTACTAACTCCCAGCTACATGTGTAGTGGAGCACCAGATATCATCATGAGTAATAATAGAAATGATCATGCAGCATTGTGCCTGCTAGCACATTATTTAATTATTAACTGAGATGGAGGAGCTCAGTAATCGAATAGAAGTCCCCTTCAGAAATATTAAGACATTGAATAATTTAAACTTGATTGATCTGATCTCATTTACTCAACCTTCCCCCCTCATTTTAAAGCATAAAATAATTAACAGGAATGGCCTGTGTCATGTGTGCTGCAGCTGAAGCCTTCTGCAGGGAATACACTTCAAGGAGCAGATCCCCGGTGTCTGACTCAACCTCACATTGCTGCCCTGTTCCCCCTCAAAATGCTGTCTGCTGAAAAGCTGCCAGGCTGGCTTCTGTGGAGGTGGAAAGTGCTCAGAGACCTGCTTTTGACCCCCTCAGTGCTGCTTCAGCTATAAAACTCAAGGGCAGGGCATACAGCTGTCACTCACAGGGGCCTTGCAAGAGCAGCAAGCACCTTGTATCCCTGGAGGAGCAGAACTAACCTACCTGGAAAGATCAATGGGGAATTCATTTACTCCTTCCTATATTATTGTCTGCATAAAATGGCCTGGAAGCTAAAAGAGTTAATTATCTCCCTCTCAATACTTCTCTTTTTTCCGCTTGGTTAGACCTGGCTCTCCTAGCACATCTTTTTATTTGTTTCAGATGACACACAGCAGTGAATTATTGCCCTAGCAGATAGAACTGGATGATAGAGAAGATAGTGGCCAAACAGCATGTGAGGGAATAACCATTCCTGCACTTTAGCATAGCTTCACAGCTCCATTCCATTATGTGATGGTTTAAAACTGTTTTTTAAATTTTTCTTCTCAAAGTTCAAGCAGAGAAAGTGAAAGTGTAAATAAGTCACTAGTGGGTGTAAGAAAGCAAAATAATGATTGTTCTAAATACTTCCATTGGATAGACAGAAATGTTTAAGAACCACTACTCAAAACAAAGTTGGGCAACTTGCTGGGCTGTCTGGCTGCTGCTGCTTCTTCTCTTCTGGCTGGAGATAACACACTGACCTGGGCGAGCTAAGTTAACAGCCTCTCTGCTTCTATCTCTCTGCCTTCTGCCAGGGGCATCTGGGGGAGCGGCCCCTTGGGAAAGTCCCCTCAGGGGAAGCAAAGGGATCTTGGTTGTGCTTTTCTTTTGATTGTATGTATTTGTAAATATTGTGAATTGTGTCTATTTGTACATATTCATTGCATTTCATCGTAGATTGTAGATCTGCTTGTAAATACAGCTTGCATTTGCTTCCAGACTGAGTTAGCCTGGTTATTGTCGGTGTGGGGGGATTTCAGCTCTCACATTAAAAGTAGCTTCTTGCAATTGCATATTCCATGGTATTTTTTTCCCTTCCTGTCTAATAATTTTGCAGTGGATGGTGGGTTCCCTGGCTAGTTTCATGGCTGTGAACTGCAGAAAGCCAGAGGGCCTGTCACTAATACAGTATATTAGCATGAACAGTGCAGTAAAAATTCATAATGTGATGAGTCGGTTTGATTCTGTTTTTCACAGAGCTGCATCTCCCTGTCCATCCGATTTCATTCTGTTGAGGTTAAAGCCTTTCACTTAAATGACAGTTCTTTTTATAAACTTCAAAGTCATCCTGAGGTTAAGTTCTGTCTCGCTGAGGAGCTCTTCTGAAAGAGTCTGGCTAACCAATGTGAAATTCCCCAGACCACTTCCCTGTGTTTTTTGGACAGCTACAGCTGAATCTTGGCAGGGTGGAGAAAAAACAGGTCATAACACAGCAATCCACTCTGGTTTCATCCTTTCTTCCTGGTATAGGTTGGGGACAGCATGTGTTAGATCATTGGAGAGAGGAAAACCTCCTATAGATAGAGGTCAAACACAACAGTTTGATGTAGCTTCCTCTTCATTGCCAGGGCTTATGCACGCAGTGGGGGCTTCCATGAACCAAAAATGCAAAAAGTGTTTCTTTGATTGCTGAGGGATCATTTGTGATAATTAATGTGATTTCAAAAAGGAAGAGCAGGGCACACAAGCCACCTCTTCCAGTTGAATTAAACTGATAGGCAGGTAAAAGAGAATAAAGGCACAAGATGGAGAATGTAGAGCTTGTGATGGGTGATGAATTAGTAGTCAGTGGAAACCGAAGTCCTGTAAGTTCCAAATTGCCTAGCAAAAATGTGATTTTTATCCTGTAGCAGACCAGCCTGCCTTGAAGAGACCATTTCAAGGAGGATAAATCCTTCTTTGTGGCTATGACCCTAAGTCTGTTAGTTGAATGTGATTTCACAGTATATTTGTAGGATGTAGAGGCTCACTTCGGATGGTTTCTAATTCTGTCAGTACTCAAACAGGTTGTAAGATATTATGGCGGTAACCACCACGGTGATGTTCTTTGGTCACTTACTCAACCAGGCTAGCTCAAGTCAGCCATCTGTGGGTTAACTTGATGAATCCTTCTTCCCTATTTTCTGAATAGCAAAAGTTAAAGTCATCCCACCTCTTTGGAGCCTCCCCACCACCACTACCCCTCCAAGGAGAAATATTACTCAGAATCACTAAGCATGACAGAAAAGCTATAGGAGAATCTAGAGTGGTAATCTATTATTTAAGCATTGGAATTCAGATCTGTTTTAGTAATCTGTTAAAAGAGAGATGGTTAGCTAGCTGGTTAATTAAGCCAAAAAAACCCCAGCAAACATGAGAGACAACACGATTATCTGCAGCTGATCACTTGTGTTTCTACAAGCCATGTGCCTATGATGTAGTGTCAGATCTGTTGTAATATTGTCCTGTAGAGTTTTATAGGGAGAAGGTGCAGTTTGCTACCTCTGGATGTGTGATCTTTGACTGCATTATTGACTCTACTGAGATGTATTATTCCTGCAAAAATTCAAGAAGGGAAAATGTAGACCTAACAGATTTTTCTTGACTGTGGTGAATAGCCTTATAAGTAGGTGGATTTATAGAAGTGACCCTTTTATCCAGGAAGATTATAATGACCCATTTATTGACTTAAAATGATGATATTTTTGTTGAGTTAGATTTTGTAGGGGGGAGGCTGTTTTCTAGAATCGGTTTAGGTTGGTAATTTAGTGCAAAGTAGGTAATAATAACGCAACCACCAAAATATAATCGGCATTGATGGGAGTTCGATTGAAGGTAATTTGTGTAGCCAATAATTTTTTAACCTGTTAAAGTGATTAAGATAGGCTTGCAGAATGCATGTGTGAAGTAAATAAAGTTTGAGCTGTGGTTCCTTGGAGGAGTCTTCAGAGTATTTCAGGACACTGTCATATTCTTTCTGCTTTACAAGTATCGTTTCTGTGTTAAGAAAGATGAGCATCTGCTATGATTTAAAAATAAAACATCTGTAACTTGATTTCTTAGGCAAATCTCTTTGACTTATTTGAGGTTGGCTTAAAAAAAAAAAAGGAACCTATCAAAAGTAGCAAATGTTTGTGAGAGACTGATTAATTTTAATCTATTCAGGGTAGGTTACATGTACTTGGGTAGATTAAAATTAGGTAATCAGCATCATCTTTGTAATTTGTAAATTTTGTATTGCTTATTGGCTAAGATAACATTGCAGGAGATAGAAGGATCCATGTGGATTATCACTTGTAGGAATAATTTGTGGCTGGTTTTGCTTTTAGAGGGAGAATGCAAAGAGGAAAAGCCCTGTTGAGTTCATAACCTGGTGCTCTGGTGAGATATATTATGAGGATGACATATTTTGTTTGTACTAGAGAGCCAGATAATGTTTATTTGAATGCATTTTCCAGGGAGGTTAAGTTATTCTCTGTTACAATGCAATATTTATTATTACCATTTTCTTAGTTATTTGTGGGACTGTCGGAGTATGGCCAAATATTCCCCAGAGAGAAGTTTGGGGTTTGTAAATGGAGCCATCAGAGTATTGCTGATGTTGTGGAGTAGGCTGTAGAGATAAGCAGAGGAAAAGGCCATAATGTAGCAAGGACAATTAAATTATGGACAATAATAAGGTTCATGTTGTGATACATGTAATTACTTTTGTTAAATATCATGGTTTGATATATTAGGCTTGAGGTTATGACAGAGAGGGAATTTATGTTCCTGAATTTTTATGCATCATTGAGAGTTCTTTATTCCCTTTGGACCACAATTATAAAAATAAATCTATATAATTGCCTCAGGAAAAAGACTCCTGGAATCACTTAGGAGGAGTTGCCTGGGGTTCTGTGGAAGCAGCGTGGTTGCTGCAGATGTAAAGCATCTTGCACAGACAGGACCGTGTGCATGCTCAAGCCATGTTCTCAGTGCAGTTTGACTTCTCTTCTCTGTACTCGAGGGGAACTGCCCTGCTCTGGCCTCAAACTACAGCTGGTGTCAAGCTGCCATGTAAAATACCACTTGTGAAAAGCTTGTAGTAGTGCTGCACTTACCAGCTGTGATGTACTGGTGGTATTACAGCCAAACTCCCTGAGGAAGAGGAATTTAAGACTTTGGCTTAGTCCTCTGAACTGTGCTGCTTTATACCCTAAATCAACAGAAACAGAGTACAAAGAATATTCTGAATTTTTTGCTTGCAGTTTTTTTTCAGATGGTCTGTAATACAGCATTCATTTTCACTAATGGCTGAGAAGCTTATTGCAAGTTCCTGAAATTTCTCAATAAGCAAGTTAAGTGCTCAAATCCAATAAACAGGAAAGGAAACCCTATCAGTAAATACAGTTCTTCATTTCTTTGGACACATTTTAATTTAGAGTGATGTATTAACAACATCGTTTCCAGCCTTCTAGTAAATGTGCTGTTGGGTATTTTGTAAAAATACTGCTGTGTAAATAATCTGGAACCTGTTTTCTCAGTGCCTGAGCCCACTTACCAGCGTGGCTCTGTTGTGCTGAATCTTCGCTGAGAGGCACTTAGGGTTTATAAAATTTACAGAAATAGTGAGGCCTGATTGTAGAATTTTCAGTGAATAAAGGAATAAAGTTCTTGTTTGACATACTGATACTCCCACTATAGCCATAGTTGCCCCCTCAATATTTTGTTTACTTTGGTGTGCATATTTAGCACAAATGAGAGCAATAATACTCTTTGGCAACATGAAAAGAATATATATGTACATCACTGAGTCCTCAAGGCCCTCGTGTAGTTGGTTACAAATAGCATGCTGAGTCATCTGGTGTTTCATAATAGTGGTGCATTTCGTTTTCTAACCCAATAAGTCTGCATAGATCTCCTTGGTTCTTGGTATTGCTGTCTTGTGGAGAAGGGCACTTGGGGCATATGCATGTTAAATGTCTTGCCCAGGTTCACTTAATGGGTCTGTTGCAGAGGTGGGAGTGAATTGGTTTTCTCTCTTTCAATGTGTGAAAGACACCAAAACTCAGTCACTGTGTGATGGGTTTAAAAAGTGTCCTGATGATGCCTTGGCTAGCAGACAGTGTCTCATTCTGTTTGCTGTAGATGCTCCTTCTCTTCTTGCCCTTCATATATTTAATCTGTTGTAGAAAGATACTCCTACTTCTGTAACATCTGGTTGATAAGAGGGAGGATATGATCAAAACAGGCTCCTTCTGCAGAATTTGTCCGTTATGTCACTCTCACCTGCCATGGTGGAAGTGTGAATGATGAGATCTATCCAGGTTTCACTGGTCAGACTGAAATTGTTCAGGAAGAGGGAAACACAGAAACTGGATGTTTTGCTTATCAGTTGAGACACAAAACCAAAAGATGATAATTCTATATATACTAGATGAGAAAACTGTGATTTTTTTTTTCTTTTATTTTTTTTTTTATCTGAGACAGTGTGACTGTTAAGAGTGTGACTGTTACAGACACTCAGGCTACTGTAGGACTGTGCATAAAACTGTGCAAGAACAACCCTGTCTCTTCCTATGGCCTCATAGTTTGCACCTGAAACATTTTCCCTTCTGATTTTTCATGCATATAAACACAGTTGTTGGCTGTGGATCTTACCTGAAAAAGGATAAAACACACTTAAATGCTGAATCTCACTTATTGATGAGGGCTGTAATTCAGTTTACTGGGCATGATTCATTATGGCTCTATAACCTCTCTGAGCCTGGAGCCAGAAGCGAGACTGTCCTGATTATGAATAACATCAGCGCAGAGGGCTTGTAGACTAGACTGGCGGCCCCTAGGATTCATTGTGGCAGGGATATGACCCTATGGCATCCTCCTAAGGACTGCCTGAGCCTGTAGCAGACCCCATGCTGGCTCCTGGCAGTCCCTTTGTTGTGCTTGAGCCAGCAAATGAGTGAAGCTGTCCTGGCATGACTTGTCAAACTACTGATTTTATTAGATGGGCAGTTAAAACCAGAAAGAGGTGAGGAAGCAGATATATCCCCAAGATCTAGATGAAGTACAGTTTTGGGCTGAGGCCAGCAGTAAGCATAAGCTCTGTTCAGAGTTTCTCCTATGTAACCTGGTAATATACAAGCAGCCTATCTTCTCCAATATGTCTTGTGATGTATTTCAAGTAGAGAGGGGAAAAAAAAAAAACCCTGAAAGGGAATGAATGAATGGATCTTGCCTATATCCAAAAGTGCAGGGTATGTTTGAATCTAGGGTTTTGAATACATTTGAGTCTTGATTCTTTTTATGGATGTAACAATTCTGGATCTAAAAATTCCTGGGGAATTGTGACTTAAAGAAGCTACCAAGATACTCAGTGTAGTTGTGGAAAGAATCTGGGTCTCCATTTGTCCCCGTGGGCCTGGGATCAGGGATTGAGGAGCCTGACTGTGGAGCAGATTGTGGACGGAAAAAGCGGCCATGAAAGATGTGAAGGAGGGAAGAAGCTCAAATAGAGGAGTATGAGAGAGGTGAAAGGAGTAGGAAGTATGTTTTAGAAGGCCCTAGTCAGCATATTGGCCAAGGAGAACCTTTATGATGGTGGTGTTTGACTATGCTAGAAGGTAGCAGTGAGCTTGTTAGCAAGGCAGAGGAGGAGGGGACAGAGACAGTGATTCATCCTGAAGTAGTGGAGGGAGGCAAGGACAGGAGTTCTGGCTGGGTGATTAGGACAGCTATTACTGAGGGGGCATGTCAGACTGGGAGAGGTGACTTTAGCCAAGCTGCTTCCTCTGGAAGTAATGACTCCTGCTTGTAGCAAGAAAGCAGCCACAGTAAGAACGGCCTGTGCACAACATAAAATGAAACTGTAAAGGAGGTGGTGAAAAGGACTGTGACATTTCTGCAACATTTTCGTGAGCAAAATGGGGAAACCCCCCCAAGCCTTCAGGTCTGAAGATGTTTTTTAACTGCAATGTGATTTAAAAGTCTAATTTTTCAACCTAGACATCTTTATATCTTTTTTTTTTTTTTTTTTTTTAGGTCTATCATCCACTTCTGAAAAGATATGCTGAGCTTGAACAGAAGGTTATCTACAACCCAAGCTCTTCTTGTCTTGTGAAATAGAAGCAAACAAAATTTATAAGTTAGCTGAAGAGTGGACTCCAAGGAGAAGATCAGAAAAGATTTGCTCAGAATTTACTGGAGCTGTTAAAATCATTTTGTTCCTCTTTTAAAAATTCGTTGTCTACAATGTCTGTGTTTGAGTGTGCTGCTCACATTGTGATTTAAAACCTGATTAAAAAAGCATCATCTTGCTCTGTGTGTTTGTGACTTCAGTTCCTCATAGGTACTTTTCAGATCATGCTTGTTATTTTGGAGTAGCTGGATGAATCACTCTACCCATCTCTATCAATTGTGATTCCATATGTCTAGCATGCTGACCTTGGCATATGTATCTAGCACCCTATCTTAATTCCACAGCTTCTTCTGCTTAAATCTTTTGAGACTATCTTTCTGTACATCTGTAACTTGTCAGTGTTTCTATCTTTGCCTACAAGAAACCAACAGAAACCATAAGTACATTGACTTAATCCTATCTTTCTTTAATATGTGGAGATTGGTGGTGTGAAGGCTGATTAAAGTCTTTAAAGACTCCCTGGGATCCTCAGAGAAGAGCAATTCTTGTTACATGACACTATGGGAAGTCTGTTGTGTGTCATCTACCTAGACTGGTGCCAGGCATTCGACACTGTGTTCACCAGAGGCTATCAGGTTGGTCAAATGTGACTTCCCCTTGGTAAAACCATGTGGACTGCTCCCAGTGACCTTCTTATCCTTGATGTGCCTGGAGACAGCACCGCAAATGAGTTGTTCCATCACCTTCCCGGGGATGAAGGTGAGGCTGACTGGTCTGTAGTTACCCAGGTCCTCCTTTCTTGCCCTTTCTGAAGACTGGAGTGACATTTGCTTTCCTCTAGGCCTCAGGCACCTCTCCTGTTCCCCATGACTTACCAAAGAGGTTGGAGAGTGGCCTAGCAATGACTTCTGCCAGCTCCCGCAGCACCCATGGGTGCATCCCATCAGGACCCACGGATTTATGGATGTCCAAATTGCTTAACTGATCCCTAACTCAGTCCGCATCAACCAAGGCAAACTCCTCCATTATTCTGACTTGCCTCAGGGGTCTGGGGATTCTGAGAACAGTGTCCAGCAGTATAGCCAGAGACAAGGCATCCAGTAGCTCTGCCGCCTTTTTATCCTCTGGTGACTCTCTTGCTTTGTTGATAATCTTTCACTTCAAATGCTTTTGTCCAGAGTAAGCCTCTGGCTAAGTAGCCTCTAGCTGAGAAAACTGTAAGAGAATACACAAGCCAGGAGATCTTTCTGTAGAGATGTGTGGAAGTCACCAAATTTGAGTGAATCACCTTGTGCAAGTGAGAACACTTTGCTGCGCCATTGTGCAGTGCCAGTATTTTTTCCCTTAGGATAGACTTTCTCCTGAGAATAAAGGATACTTGTTTAATGAAAGTGATTGAAGGCTGTCTGCCCTTCTTATACAACTTGTAATGTGCGTAGGGAATCAATCAGGGAATTGTAGGTAGAAGAGAATCTCTTTACTGAGTTTTTGAGAGCTGGTTCTTGCTGGAGCTGGGTGACTCAAATTCATATTCTTCACGTTTCAGTGGCTTAAAAGCACTCTCCCTGTCCCTGCTGCAACTCTGTGATGAGGTTGGGAACCCCTAGCCATGACTCACCTCCGGAGTGACAGGGGAATGGGCACGTTCCTCCCTTGCTCTCCCTTTCAAGTGCTCCATTTACGAGTACGAACAGTGCCTCTCTTTGTTCACAACTGAATAATTACAACTTCTCTTGATATTAGCATGATTACTCAGGAAGGTCAAGAATTACACTTCCCAGTTTCTAAAGCAGACTCCTTTTAAGCAATTGCTTTAAAAGGTGGCATTACAAATACACATCTATCTCTTTTATGTGCTTATTATTCTCAGTCCAAAGGTAGAGTGCTAAAATGTAAAATACTTGTCACAGGCCTCCACTGTCAGCGGTTGCTTTGTCATTGAGCAAGACTGTAGAAAGGTACAGAAGGATTCGTTAATGCAAGTTAAACAATGGCTGCTAGCTTAAGTAGCATTATCATCATTATTAGTCTTTAATTCTGCCTGGTTGCAGGTTTGACATCAAGATTAACCATGCAGGGAAGGTGTTCTAGCTTTGCGGAGTTTTGGTGACAATTTCTTGAGTAGCTCGTTTGGGTTATCAGAGAGAGAAGGTTGACGTTTCTTGTATCTTTCTGGCTTTATTTGCCTGTGAAGTAGAAGACTGACAGTCTTCCTCAATTTCTTTCTCAGATGGAGAAGGTTAAAGTTTGTTTTCCAGCTCATAGCACATGTTAGAACAGTTCTATATAATATATTGGCTCCTAAAAGTGTTAATGTGGTGTGCTGGTAGGAGTGTCTAGATAGTTCAACTGCTTTCTAGGCCTGAGCTCTTCTGTCTTTGGCTGGGTTGGGACTCTCTGATGTGTCTCACATTAGTATTAAAACGTTTTCCTCAGGGTAGCTGCTGCGCTACGTGCTTGTTGCAGGAGTTCCTGAGAAAAGACTTAGATGCAAGCTTTGAAGGGTAGGAGTTGAGCATCACTGAATTACAGTATTGCTGTGGTGATGGGTTTATTAGGGCTGGCCTCTGAGGAATGGTGTCTGGAGTGTAAGAATTTATAGACAAGCTCTTTTTTTTTTTTTTTTTTTTTTTTTAGTTTTTTTTCCAGCTCACCAAAGTTGCACATGTTCACTGACTAGTGTCAGATGGAATAAGTCAATAAATCTCTCCCTCAAAAGGTCCTTTGAAGAAATGCTGCTGTAAGACTTCACCATTCTCTTCTTTTTGTCTTTCCAGGAATGCACATTAGCCTGCCAAGGAACCCCTGGCTTCTTGCTCTCACATGTACATCCCTTTGAAAACATCCCCAGTGATAGAAGATTCTGGTATTCTTTGGTTTCCAAAACACTATGGGGTTTTTGTTTGTTTGTTTGTTTGCTTGCTTGGTTGGTTTTTTTTTTTTACCAACCAACCTTAACATTATTGTGGTTGTCAGGAGCAGAGAGGTTACTGGCAATTAACTTCTTAGCTAACAGAAATCTAAAGGCAAACGAATGTCTCCTTCCTCAGTATATTTGATGGAGGTCGATTTCCTCCCCCATAAGTGACTTTACTGTTCTTCAAGGTGAGCAACATTGTATCTCCATCTCCTCTAGATGAAAGGATAGTTTCTGTGTTTAAAAATCTGTTGAGCTATTCTCAGTCTAGACTAACCTGCTGGAAAATTGATCTCATCTCCTGGAATTAAAAAAGCCTTGATTGCTGCAAGGAGGTTGAGCATCACTTTCTAACCTGCAACTGGTATCCTGCGCAAGCAGAGCCACTTCCAGTTCAGAGGTGGGTCATGGAGTTACATGGTCAAATCCAAGCAGTTTCCTTAGCTCGATGACCCTGAGCCCTCACCAGTCAATCAGAGCTGTACTGCATTCACCCACAAGCTCTTGGTGTACCAGAAGCTGAAGACAAACAGTTTCCTTTGCACCCTGAAGTCTTTAAAGTCTTTTGTGATGCAGCTAGAAACAAACAGGGAAAGATGTTTGCTTTTTCTTAAGGGATCAGTCTGAGAGAGCTGGAGCTCTGATTGAATAAGTAATGTAGGAAAAAAAGGTCTGTGCTCTGTGAGTGCTTTAATAAGTAATTGAGCTGAATATCGCCCTGTGCGATCCCAGTGGGACCTTTTTGTTTTCAGCTTGCCTTTCCTTTGCAGTTGAAGCTACTGCCACAGATCATCACAGAGCCGTGTAGTACAGGATCTGTATCTAAAGCCACAAAAAGCCAAACCAGAACTCTCAACAAATGATTTGTTTTATTGGTATTTCCCTTAATTTAGCCCCCAAACTGCTGTGTGCAGGTTAGGGGCTGAGGGAAGAAAGAGAAATACTTTAAAGAACTGAATTGTCTGCTGTTGATGTTTGTCGTGAATATGGGGCCAAATTATACACCCTTCCCTAGCAGAAAGGTATTCAGATATTTCTTCTCCTCAGTTGCTGATTTTTCATGTAGCCTCTTGAATTTTCATTTTGGTGAGCTCTAAACCCTCATGTTAAATTGGGTGGAAATTGGCAAATGCCTGGCTGAGGATGATAGGCAGGTGGGTGGACATTCACTCAAATGCCAGAGGATCACTATCCTGTAGGGAGCATCTTCTTGAGCAGCTTTTCTGAAGGTAACTGTAGTCCCAATTCCACATGACTTGAAATGGTAGTGTTGTTTTACTCTTGTGCAATTTGCCCTAGAGGATCTTACCTTGGTATTGCCTTACACGCATTTTGTGCAGGTCAAAGTCACAGTCTGGTGTGCAAAGCAGAAGAAGTCAGGATGGATTTTTTAGGAGACCAGATTTTTTTCTGAGCATGTCTTTGAAGGATGTGAGTAGGACATCTTTAACTGGGATGTTCAGGACAGATACTCACCTTCTGTGCTTTGATTACAGCCTAACTCAAGCCTCTTTGGTTGGCCAGTTCAAGTGGTTTAGCTTTCAGTCATCAAAGCTTCCATTACCAGAATGTAAGATACTTAGATCCATTCCACACACACCCCCAGAACCCTTTTTTGACTCTGTTGCAGTAGATGTGACCTTTTCTTGTACATGGTTTACCTTGTTAGCTGTTTTCACATCTGCAGGATCCTACAAACTTCTCTTATGTGACACTTTCCTAAGTGAACTTCTCTCCTGCTGAAATCCAGTCCCAAGAATCATTTTACTCTGCTTGTTCTCCTGCTCCTCTGTTGTTTGTTCAAGTTAGCCTTGACAAACAGAATGATGCTTTTGCAATGATCCTGCACTTCTGGGAATGTCTCGACCATTGTAGGAACTCAGTGATTTTGTGTGGTGTTCTTGAAGCACATACCCTGAGGGGTAAGGGGGAAGGAGCAGCTATCCCTGCTATAAGCTCTGATGATTGCAGTCTTTCACTGGGTTGCCTCATCCATCAGCCTGCC